>NC_081361.1:58013864-58322458 GCF_030684315.1 Stegostoma tigrinum | reverse complement strand
TGCCAGAGAAAAAGACAGAGTTGGTAAAATTGGATGAAGTCAGAAGTAAGGAGCAAAAATAATGCTTCTATCTTCCCAATACTGAAGTTGAGAAAAGTTCTGTGTGTCTGGTACCAGACCATCAGAGAAACTCTCTCTTTCCTATTTGGCATTTGATTCATCCATCTGCTTATGATTGAAAAAGTCATCAGCAGAGAATCAAATTGATACCCTCCCATTTTGCATTTCTGTGCTGTATCAAACTTGTAAAGCAATATATTACGGGACACCAAAACTTTCTGGAAACAAGGCTTGACAGCAGTGGCTGCTGTATTCATTAGTATTTAATTAAGTAAAAAACCCTACTTCATCTACATTAAAATACATACATCTGTAATTGTGAACAGGACAGGCTTTCTTTATCATTCCTGCAAGGATTAAAGATTCTTCGCAAGCAAAATCAGCTAGCGTACATAAACCCTAAAGGCTAGAACTAACTTGATCAGAAATATTGATTTCATTGACCCATAATCCATTTGCTTTGTAAAATTCCAACTGAAAGCACCAAAAAAATCATCTTGTGCATGCTATATTTAAGAAAAGATCACAAATCAAAAATGCTCTGTGTTTTTGGCTTTCAGATGGTTCAAAGTATGTCTCAGGTATAAATTTACAATCCAAATTGGATTATGTTACTTACAGTGACTTGCTGATGGGAAACAATAAAAATATGAAAATAAATAACAGCTTATGTAATTTTCCTGAGCAAAAATAGAATTGAAAGTGTCCTGTGGACTCTGAAATCACCAGCAAATTCTACCAATAGTTCAGAAAGATAATTTCAAAGACAAGCCCTGAAGGTTATTTATGGCTCTTGTAAAAATGTACCTCATAACATTTCCGTTAACTTATTATTAACAACTGTAGCAGTGTTTTACAAAGGAATGAATTCTCAGCACTTTGATAAATTTTACATTATACTCAAGATATGTCAACAACATCACCATTTATTCCTCTGCAAATGATTGATAGTCAAAGCTGATTGTTTCTGCAAATTGTCAAACATTTGTTTGAGAATCAATTGTGCCGCTTACCTGGCTCCACCTCATGCCAGCCACTGGATTGACTGCCACTTCCCGGAGATCGACCCTGGTTGGTATAAAAAGGTTCTTCACCAGGGCTGTCCATTTCATCTTCCATTGATTTGTGGCGCTTTGTAGAACTGCAATAGGGAAATAAATGTCAGGGCTGTGCAGTAATACTCAATCTATGTATACAAGACCACATTAGGGCCATAGTGTCAAACTGCGTATGCTGCATTTAGTGCATTGCATTCATCAAAACCTGTCACAAATTCATGGTCATTCTCTATTCAGCAGCTCCTGTCAGGAATGCACAATCATGTTCAGTTTGTATGCACAAGAACCTGTTGGGACATAGAGTCACATTCAATCCATTTAGGCTGAATACCTTTAAATGAGCTACCCCTTATACTCATATAAATAAAAGATTTTATTGTTCATGCTCACATTTACTTTTACTTTAACAACTAGTTTCTGGTTTAGACAGGAAATTGCACACAACATAAGCCTTACAGAAGATTAGCACGTGCCACAAAGTATCACAGCGGACGCAGTTAATGCACCTAGCAATAAATGGCAACTCATTACATACTTCACGCAAAGATTGTTACTTCGGTTTTTTTAAGCAATTATGATTCTATAAGTGGCATCCATTGATCTATTTATTTCTTTTCTATCATTTCTTTTCAACCAGCTGTGGTCTTGTATGCTATTTCTGAGATAAGGCTGATGGTGAAAATGTAAACAGAAGTGCTGTTCTTAACAATTACCCCTGTTGATAGAAACTTCAATAAAGACAAACAGAGCTTTGGTTTTCCAATCTATACAAAAATTCAAATGTCATAGTTGATATTTAAAAAGGATGCATGTTAAAATTTTGTGCTAATGTAATATGTACACCCTCAAAAAAGAAATTATTTATGTACAATCTTTCTGTGAATAGACTATTCATCATTTAGTTAACCAGACACTAAAAATTCAAGGATCAACTTTTCTGTTTGAGTTACAAGGTGTTACTGTTGTTCTTTGGTCAGTTCAGATGAAAGTAAAGGAGAAAAAAAACGAACATTTGAAAATAAAAATATGAAATTCTGATTTACAATTTGCATTTTCTATACTATACTTTTTTTCCAATTGTGTCAAAATAATGCAGGCATAACTTATTAAAAAGTAATGTAGGTTCCAAATCTCTTGAACAAGGACGCTTTAAGAGATGCTTTCAGGCTGATGGTGGTCTTCCCACTGGTTGGAGAAGTGGCAGGGAACTCTCAGTACTTTGCAGGGGAGGCGTGATAGAATCAACTGTCCTTCATACACTTATGTGGCCGGGGCTGAGCCATCCCCAAGATTGAGGTTTCCAACTGTAGAAGTCCCACGCATCAAGAGCTGCCTACTAGTCAGAGGCTGGCAGTCTTATCATTGCTGCGATTGCCAGTGGGAGAAGTGACTGCTGGTGGAAAAGCATTCGCAAGAGGCCCAGGATTATCATGGGACCCTGGACCAGAGATGAGTGAGTGTGGCTTAAGGATTACAGGGTGAGAAGTGATGGAAGGGTTGGGTGGGGCAGTGGCAGGGGGGTTGCAAGAGAAGTGGGATCAGAGCAAGGGAATTTAGCTTTCAGCAAGCACCCTGACCTCCACCCTCAATACCAGGTTTCTGATCAGACACAGATTATTTAACTACAACTAACTCCTCCCCCACCTGCAAAACTCAGAGTCCACAGGTCCTGCTAGCTGCCCTTTGGAAAGCATGGTAAAGCTATACAGCTCCCTTTAATCCGGAAACCATGATCGAGTTGTGGCGGCTTCAGGGATGATGGATCATTAATGAACCTAATTGACTTCTCACCACTGGCAGCGGGTAGTGCCATCTCAGGTCTTCTGTCTTCAAACTTAGTCAGGTGCTGTTGCTGCCACGCGCAGACTGACGTGGTGTCTTTCCTATAATGAAGTGGACCCAGTCACCCTGCTTCCCACAGCAGTGGGCCACATTAAATCTTTCCCACTGGGTGGAATTTCAACTCACTCAAAACCCATTCACTTCCACAGTTAAAAGGTGGCCCAGAAATGATAACAGTTCAAGAATCTCACAAGGTATTTTGTTGGGTTTGCAACAGAAGAGTGCGCAATGACAATGATACTGGCCAGATAGATTTTAGAATTTTCAGCTTCAAGTAAAATTCTAATTTCCTTCATCAATAATGTGATTAAATCTATGTTTTAGGTTCCAGTCCAGAGTCTGCTCACAAGTCAATTTTACGCAAGTCAGAACACATAGCAGGACAATACAAAATAGCTGTTTGAATGTTGGATCCTTAAAATTACACCCATGCACGGGATTGCATGTGATCTACAAGCATTCGTAAGTCGGACATTGATACGTCAGAAACCTCTGGTACCTTCCCTTACTCTGTTGAAGGCATCCACTCATGTTATGAGAGTCTCAGCACCGAATGATAGTAGGATACTTGAACATGAGACATCACTGCTGGCACTGCACTCGATGGACAGGAATTGCTGAATAACAACTTTGAACAGGAATCCTGGGCAATTTTTCTCTTCCCAACCTGGGATTGCAGTGGCATATTGTAGCACGTCCAACAATGTGGTACAGGTGATTACCACATGCCAAAGGCAAGTCTGAAATTTGGCTGAGTTATTGAGAAGAATCACAAAGCAGTGTGTTGTAGATATAGTTTCCATGCTAACGGATCAAACTTCTAAATGTCATTCACAGCCTGAAAATAACCCTAAAGTAACAACTGCACCCCTTTAACTGTAAAATCAAATGGCTGATTTTTCTTTTCTATTTTTATCTACAAATAAATGATCAGATGAGACCAATTGGTGCATTTATAGAGAAACTAGATAAGCACAAGAGGGAGAAAGCAATGGAAGGGTACGATGATGTGGCTAAATGAAAAAGGATGTGAGCAGTCCAATAAGGAATAGAAACACTCTTATGGATCTATTCTGCCAACTGACCATCTGCTGGATGCTTTGTAACAGCCTGTACCAATGCAACTGAATCTCCACCATGTTACTTCAGCACATTACCCCTGAGAGCACTGAAATCATACTTCACTAATCGCAATATGAACCTTACCCTATGGGAATTTCTGAGGTCCTTTTATTTACATTAATCAAGTTGGCACATATGTCTGCTGGCACGTCTGGAGCCCATGGAGGGAAGGGCAAGTAAAATGCAATGTATGAAAGCTGTGGTGGATAATACTGGTTAGACTGGTTTCAAAATATGACAAGATGCTCCCTGGTTAAGAGGATTGATATCAAACTCTCTGATTTCCACCCTGGGTGTCTCCAGCCGTGATCCTAAGCTACACATAAATCCATCAAACTGGGCACTCACATTTTGTAACTTCAGAATCCAGAATCAGGAAGCAAAAAATGCAGCAGATGACTCTCATCCAGTCACCTCACCTTTTTACAATGCAAAGCTTCCAAGGGATGATGGAACTCATGTGCGCAGCGTATGTAAGGGAAATTCCTCTTGTTCGAAACTTACACTCACATGACACAGGAATACTCCTAGTCCGGAAGACATTATGGCCAGTACTGTTACAGGAATGGAATAATTAACATTTGATGATAATTTAAGTATTGGAATGTAAAACCACCAAATATTATTCATTCTTTTAGGCAGGGAATTACTTACGAAAGAATTAAAACAACATTCACGAAGGTGGAGTACTTTCCACAACACACACATGCTTTAAAGGTAGGAAATATATGCAGTTTTTGATGATAGAATTTGCTTTTGATAGGAGAAACTCTCATAAAAAAACCTGGCAATTCTTTTGGTTTTAACTTCACTGAGAATGGTCTCTTATCAGCTCAGCAAAGGTAGAGACTTTATTGAAAATTGGTCATCAAGTCAGCTCTCCAACGCATTTCTCGGCTGAATTTTACTGGAGGTGACTGTCAAAGAAACCAAAAAAATACACTGTTCCATTGAGGCAAGCAGACAGTGAAGGCAATTATGATCGGAGATAATTTTAGGTCCAAATTCCAAAACCTGCTAGCATATTTCCAACGTCAGACACCCCTTCTGACTCTGGAGCCTAGTAGGCACTCAGACAGCCTGTCATAATAGGACCATCAGAGCTCCCTTCAATTGCACCCAAATGCAATGTTACTGTGCAGAGGGGGGCCCAGTCAGAGCCACAAACAATCCTCCTCGTTATGAATGGCATAGACAGCTATGAGCATTCTTTACTTTTCAATTTCGGTTATTGCTTCTGACATACCTCAGAGTTGAGGTGCATTGCATTTCATAGCAGTACACATCTTGTCCTGGGAGACTTTTTTGCTGTGGGCTCCTTGATGGGACCTTCCAGTGTCCTTAATGAGACAGCAATCATTAAAGCCACCTTCTTATTGACTGGCCACAGAAGATTCTTACTCATTTCTTTCACACAGGAGTAACCCGGAAATGGTTTTCTAACAGGGCCTACCTATCATGCTTGCAAGATGAGATAGAACATAGAACATAGAACAGTACAGCACAGAACAGGCCCTTCAGCCCACAATGTTGTGCCGACCATTGATCCTCATGTATGCACCGTCAAATTTCTCTGACCATATGCATGTCCAGCAGTCTCTTAAATGACCCCAATGACCTTGCTTCCACAACTGCTGCTGGCAACGCATTCCATGCTCTCACAACTCTCTGTGTAAAGAACCCGCCTCTGACATCCCTTCTATATTTTCCTCCAACCAGCTTAAAACTATGACCCCTCGTGCTAGCCATTTCTGCCCTGGGAAATAGTCTCTGGCTATCAACTCTATCTATGCCTCTCATTATCTTGTAAACCTCAATTAGGTCCCCTCTCCTCCTCCTTTTCTCCAATGAGAAGAGACCGAGCTCAGTCAACCTCTCTTCATAAGATAAGCCCTCCAGTCCAGGCAGCATCCTGGTAAACCTCCTCGGAACCCTCTCCAAAGCATCCACATCTTTCCTACAATAGGGCGACCAGAACTGGACGCAGTATTCCAAGTGCGGTCTAACCAAAGTTTTATAGAGCTGCAACAAGATCTCACGACTCTTAAACTCAATCCCCCTGTTAATGAAAGCCAAAACACCATATGCTTTCTTAACAACCGTGCCCACTTGGGTGGCCATTTTAAGGGATCTATGTATCTGCACACCAAGATCCCTCTGTTCCTCCACACTGCCAAGAATCCTATCCTTAATCCTGTACTCAGCTTTCAAATTCGACCTTCCAAAATGCATCACCTCGCATTTATCCAGGTTGAACTCCATCTGCCACCTCTCAGCCCATCTCTGCATCCTGTCAATGTCCCGCTGATTTTGGGGTCTACAAGGTATGAGGTAACAACTGCTGCTGTGGAGCTGGACTGATTCTTGATGAGCTTTTTAAAGAGACCTTGGAGCTATGTTGCTTTTCCACAGGGGGCCATCTGCTTACTGAGGGTTGATTCCTGCAATATGAGATCCTGTGTGAAAAGACAGGGATTCATCTGCCATTCTTTTTAGCTGTGAGATGGTGCTGAAGGGATGGGGAGATGATAGAGAGGGGAGGGAAGGACAGATGGTGGTGAGGGGAGAGGAAGATGGTTGTTAGGTTAGGGAGGGAGAGGTGGTGATGAGAGGGCAGGGAGGAGGAGCACATCTCCACATCCCTCCTGCTTGGCCCAATCCAACCTCGCCCCAACAGCCCCAACTCACTCCTCTCAACAATCCAACTGGACCCAGCCATGCATGAAAACTCCAGCGCGACACAGAGTCCTCTTCCCCTCCCACTCACCCTTGCATGGTTCTCACCCAGCAGGAATCGGACCCCTTCATCCACCTGGCACTCAATCCCTCACTCACTTGGCATCCTATTTCCCATTCACATATCAGACACTCCAAGTCAATCCCCCTTTCTCTAGCCACATACCACCATATCTTCTCACTTTGTGCACAGGTACTGAAAATTAACACAATGCTTTAGCCAACAATGAGCAAGTGGGGGATAGATAATACATAGCATATGCTGGCAGGAGACTGTATTAGAAGCGTTGAGGGAGTCTTGGTAAGATTTATACATTGGGTCATGTGATAAACTGACAGACACATGCACAGAGGGACAGAGAGGAACTCAAACTTGGATCAGTTCAGTTCTGCGTTGGAAAGTTCCAAACTGGCTTGTCATTGAAGGGTATTCTCTGAAAACTGTCCCAAAACCCCCTGAATCTTATTATTATTCCACACATGAAAAGTGCATGAATAGAAAAGGTTTGGAAGGATATGGGCCAAGTAGAGACAGGTGGGGCTTGTTTAATTTGGGATTATGGTCAGCATGAACTGGTTGGATCGAAGAGTCTGTTTCCGTGTTATATGACTCTATGACCTACCTTTCCTCATCCACTCAATGTGCCTTTGTGATCTTTAACTTCTTAAGCACAGCATAAAAAATCTGTGAGAGTTAGCCTGGGATATTACTCTGGCACTGAGTGGATTTCTCTGAAGAAGGGTCACTGGGCTCAAAATGTTAATTCTGTTTTCTCTCCACAGATGTTGCCAGACCTGCTGGGTTTTTCCAGATTTCAGATCTTCAGTATTGGCAGTTCTTTGTTTTATTTTATTTGCGTAGATCTCCCTCTGGTTTGCTACCAAGGACATATTTGGGACAGACCAGACTTGGAATCTAGGTGGCTGGGAATTCACTGACAGATAATTCTGTAATTTTAAAGAGGACTATCGTTGGTTGAATCCGTCCCAACAGTAATCAAAATATCTGGGCCATTTCGCGAACTGGAGATTTCACCTTGATGTTAAAGATGAAATTGGATTTTCATTAAAGATAGCAATTTGTCTGCATCCACAGGCAGATTCCACTGCCATTATTCTCTCTGCTGTAATTCAGTGTCACACCAGCCTCCTCTTTATGTTTTCTAACAATCCTGCAACTACAGTGAACCTTAATGAAAATTCTTTGATCAAGCTCCAGCTGACAATTGCAGTAACTAAGACATATTAACGAAGCTTCTGTTGTATGTCCTTGACACTACAAATGTTGCACCCGCTCTGCATTTTGCAATCCATTAGCAGGAATTTTCCTCATTTATCACAAAATCTAACCTTGCTCACAAAATATTAGTGGTGTGAAAGCCATACAATATCATTAAGAATTCAACATCTGCATAAATGAGCAAACAACCAACAGACGGACACCTTGTACCAGTGTGAAGCCAAATCTGTACAATTATGGAATCTGCTTTCAAAGCAACATATAAAAAGGTCATATGTATATATCCAATCACTGTAGCAAGATATTACATCAGTAAGCACTGAAGGCCTTTTCACACAACCCTTATTGTATTAACCTGATTTTGATTTAGTGGGATCCATTCATAAAATTCATGCTTTTAAGTGGATGGTATAAATGCCAGTTCATGTCAAAAGGTTCATATCAATCATCCTCACAGAAATTCTAATCACAGCAGCAGTGAGTGCTATAAAAGTTAAATGGCACCCCAAAAGGGAGAGACTGGAGAACAGGCACTTAAGCCCACCAACGCATACATTCTAGCCAGCATTTCCAGAGCACAAATAAAGGCTCAGGATGTGGTCACCCATCTACTTACCTGTCATAGGAGTATGCAACACAGAAGGTCACTCAGTCCATCATGCTTTAAGAGAGATATCCAAAACCCTAGTTCTAATTTTACATACTTGCAATTTTGATCCCCTTCATATATTCATCCAATTCCAATCTGAATTTGTTTCCATCCAACTTTTAGGCAGTAAAGTTTAACCCACAACATTTTTTTTAACTTCTCTGAATTCTTAAACCTGAGCCCTCTAGCCAATGAGCGTCCTACTAATAAACAAAGGGTCACTGTCCTTGAGGCATTGGCTTGGTTTTTCTCTCTAAAAATGCTACTGAGCCTCTCCAGCTATTTTTGCTTTTACTTCAGATCTGAAGCATCCCCAGTTCTTTGTTTCATTAACCTGCTAATTAACTAATTTCTCCACTTTCAGAAAATTTCAACCTTCAGCACATCTATCAATCTTATCCTTCTCTACTGTAAGGGCTGTGTGCACATTATCCTGAGGCTAATGACCGATGAAGACAAAAGTGTTTTCTCTCAAATAACAAAGTGTACAGCTGGATGAACACAGCAGGCAAAGCATCATCAGAGGAGCAGGAGGGCTGACGTTTTGGACCTATAACCTTAATCAGAGGGTTTTTCTGAAGAAGGTTCAAGGCCTGAAACGTCAGCCCTCCTGCTCCTCTCATGCTACTTGGCCTGCTGTGTTCATCCAGCTCTGCACCTTGTTATCTCAGATTCTCCAGCATCTTCAGAGATAGCAGGAACTGCAAGTGTTTTCTCTCAAGTTCTCGACATTAACAACCAGTCACAAATCTGGAGATCTCAATTCCATGATACTCTTCAGTGCATTCTGTAGCATGCTATATCTCAGACCTTGGTTGGTGCTATACTTATGGAGGCTAAAATATGGAGACCAACCAGGAAAATTATGAAATAGTGAAGTCAAAAAGTTAAGAAAATGAATGTTTTAGCTTAAATACAAGGCCACAGGTATCAGATATGATAGCAAGGTTGTGTACAAACTGGTTTAATTTGCCAGTTTGGCTTTTGCCAAGGAGAACGATGACATCAGTAGATAGAGTACAGATCTTCACATTATTTAATGGGAGAAAATGTCTACTCATCCAATACTGGATAAAACTGGAAGAAATGCACAATGTTACAGGTCCCAAATCTGCCTGGTCACCTGTAGGGAAGGAAGTCTGCCACCCTTACCTGATCTGGCTTACCTATGACTCCAGGCCCATTACAACACCATTTACTTTTAATCAGCATCTGCAATGGCTGGGCAAGCCACTCAGTTCATGGGCAAATAAGGAGGGCAACAAACACAAGCCTATACAGCAAAACACACATCCCACAAAAGAACAAATAAGAAAACAACATTACTGCAATGTATATCCAAGAATTTATTTTTCCCAGGAGGCTGCAGGCATGAGTAACAACCTTCCACGAAAGTTTGAGCCTCCTCACACATCAGTACTTCTACATTTTGAGCAAGCTGGTCCTCCATCAGTAGACCATTCATTGAAGGGCCTCACCTGGATCTGTTTTCATCCTATGCAGACCTACATTTTCTGTTGCTTGTGCTGGTCTTGCTGATCCTTTTGTTCCTCATCTGCTGCCCAAGGTAAACCTGAAGAAATTGTTCCAAGGCCACAGTGAAGGCTATCAGTAAGAAAGAGCAGATGAGGGTGAGCAGAGTCCAAAGACGGATGAACTGACTTCCAATAGGTCAGACATTACCTGCCAAGCAGTGACAAGCTCTGGCAAAATAGCCATCACTGTGAAATCTTAACTCGATTTCTGCCTCCACAGATGTTGCCTAACCTGTTGAGTCCTTGATAGCCATAAAAGAATATTGTGAATGGCCTCATTAATATCACGGCTTTTATGGAAACCTGGCTAACCAATGATGACAACTTTCCTCTGAATGAGACTAACAATGTGTCTATACTTTCTACTGTTAGAAGGCATTTTAAAAGAATCAAAACATTACCCGCTGTACATAAATACAGAAAAACGATTGAGGAGCGAAAGCACAACTCTCGTACTCAAATGCTACAGCAGTGCACCTCATTCCAAAAACAAAAGACTGAAGTAAATACAAAATCAAAAGAAACATTTTGTCTCACACTGACTGAAAGGTTGAGCATTGAAAGCAAAATGGGGCAATATTTTTCATTAGCATCATGCAGATAAAACATCAGAAACCTACAGGGTTCAAAACACAGAAGGAGCTACATAGTAATGAATGCTAGACCTTCACTGAGCTCTCCTTGACAACAAACAAGGACCACTTTCAATACCATTCAAAATAATTCTTTCTAAACTGAAATTATTCATAGACTGAGGAACTAACAGGTGCAAATAAGTTGAGTCAAAAGTGGTGCCAAGTTGTTAACTGTTTTACCCTACCGATTCTTTCCTAGATTCAATTATTTTCTACAACTAAACAACTAAAACATATGAGTAGCACTATTGCTATTTGCATTAAAGAATTGGAGATTCTGCTGCATAAAGTAGGAATCTAGGAGTAAAGATGCAGCATAAGCACCTGCTTCATCTGCAAGAAAGGGAGGTCCCTGCTAAAGCCAATGGTTTTGCAAATTTCTTATGCCTAGCTTCAAATGAGGATGTAAGAGAAAGTTGTACAGTTGCAGCTGTAAAGCACTTTACATAATGCCAGCAATTGTTAAACTTTTGCAGTTAATGGTGCAATTCCGAATTTGCACAAAGCAAGATCCCAGAAACGTCAATGAATGCACAATCTGTTGTAGTGATGTGTGTTGAGGATAAACATTGATCAGTATTTCTCAACAACTAGAAAATGCTTGTAGTGCCCGAAGGATACACAAGATAGTATTCACCCTAATACTGAAATGCAAAGCTCATCATTTTTGATGCAAAGATAATTTACATTCTGACAGGAATGAGTGCAGCTCCAAAAACATGAAAGAAGTTCAATATCATCTAAAGGCTTCAACATTCAGGCCTCTGTCAGAGATGCGTGGTGGCAACAGTGGAGATCATCCAGAAGTTGCACTGCACTAACTCAGCTTCACGGATGGCAGAAGGACAAGGAGAGCAGATGGAAAGGAGTACCATCACCTCCAAATTCACGTCCAAATCACACACAATCCTGAATTCAGGCAATATTGTTGCTCCTCCACTGTCATCATACTAACATCCTAGAACTCCCTTCCTAAGATGGTTTATTTTCACCCCAAAGACTTTCGCAGTTCAAGAAGACAGCTCACCTTCTTGAGGGCAAGCAGATATAAGCAATAAATGCTGACCTGACCAGTGGCATTTTGTCCATGTATGAATGACAGTCACCATGACAGACTGATCTGTGCTGCTATCCTTACTTCAAGTTAATGCTTCTGCCCAGATCTTCATGCCAACTGACGTCCAGGGTGGAACCAGGGAGTCAGGTGTGGGTGGCAGTGATGGCTGGACCCTTACATTGTCTTATTTTATTATCTGTTGGCACTTGACTTGAATTTTTACATGAATTGGGGGGGGGGGTGGAAAATGTTCATCACTTCTGAATGATGTCGGCTTCCTCATGCATACCCTTTTCAAAATATATTTAGTTACTCATTTATTCTTTCACATTTCAGTTCTATAACTTTGCTCCTTTTCAAATGAAAGAAACATATACCTATTAGGCAATGTTCTTACAATTTTATCTTGTACTTTCTACGCCTTTTAAGCAGTTACTTCAACATTGACTAAATATTTCTAATTTAATTCGGCAGCACAGTGGCTCAGTGGTTAGCCTTCTGCCTCACAGAGCCAGGGACCCGGGTTTGACCCCACCCAGGGGACTGCCTGAATGGACTCTGCATGGTCTCACCTTGTGCATCAGGATTTCCTCCAGGTGTTCTGATTTCCTCCCACAGTCCAAAGATGTGCAAGTTAGGTAGATTGGCCATATTAAGTTACCCTGTAGTGTCCAGGGATGCGTAGGCTAGGTGCTTTATCCATGGGAAATGTAGGGTAGGGGGATGGTTCTGGGTGGGATTCTGTTCTGAGGGTCAGTGTGGACTCATGGGCCAAACAGAATCCCTACAGTGTGGAAACAGGCTATGTTTCCAACAACAGAAAGGTTTTGAAGTAAGAAGAAGAAAATGATCTCTAATGCTAATTGGCTGATAGCTAAAGATCTGGTTATTTCAATAACTTTTGTTTTAGATGGGAAGTAGTTTGTTCAGCTTTTCCAAGAAATCAGAGCTTGCACCAGTTTAGAGTTTTGGAATCTAACAGAAATGTGCTTTGCACCTATCTGATCACAAGCAGTACGTTCAAAACTGATTGCTGCATAATTTCAATCTCATGTTAACATCCATGTTTCCAGCTGCACCCACACTCCTGATACTATTAGGGGAGAGGGATAGCCCACTCTTAATAGGGTGGATTTAGACCTACAATCTCCACGAACACAATACAGCAACATTGCATGAAGTTTCCTTCTGAACAATCATGCTCATATTCCACTTTGCGAAAGGCACAAACTTATTTAAATTCTCCTCAGCATAGATAATTAGTGTCAATTTGCTCATCAGAATAACACCCAAAAGTATATAAATCCAATATTTATCTGAAGATAAGCTACTTTTAGAAATCATATGATCCACTTTAGTAACAAAAATTCTGACATTTTGCTATTTACTATTCTACATTTATTCACTGTATCATAAAATGCTTGAAATCTTTATATCGCATACACTGTCAAACAACTTTCAAAGCAAATAAGGAAGGAAAGAAATAAATTACTGGGTTATTATCTACGGTTCCTGCATTTAATCATTTTTATCAGTAACCAGAGTGCATATATCAGAGAACTGTAATAAGGATAATTTGTTGTGCTAATTAAGTACATATTCTGCTGCACATGAAATGGCTCAAATCAAAACAAAATTACCTCAAAACAAAACCTTGCACACCAATTTTGGGTTTTGAGCAAGTCGCCTAACGGCAACAAAAAAATGATGGTGTTGTACATTGGTGTTTCAAGATGATAATGGGGGAGAAATTGAACTGAATTGTGCCGCTTTTTTGAAGGCAAGCCCTTTGTGTTCCAAAATGGCATCTGAGATGTTTGCACACTGGTAATGTGAAGCATCCTCAATAGTTTCTTATTGAAGGAGATTATGATCTTAATTAGTGTGCAATGCTGATCTGACTTCAGTCTTGCCATTTTAGATTCCCCAGCTAGTGGAACTAACCTCTCTGTTGTGTATCCTGTAAAGTCCTTTCGGAGCATTACAAATTTCAAGAATAAGACCATAAGACATAGAAGTGGAAGTAAGGCCATTTGGCCATTCAAGTCCACTCTGCCATTTAATCATGGCTGATGGGCATTTCAACTCCACTTACCCGCACTCTTCCCATAGCCCTTAACTCCTTGCGAGGTCAAGAAATTATCAATCTCTGCCTTGAAGACATTTAACATCCCAGCCTCCACTGCACTCCGTGGCAATGAATTCCATAGGCCCACCACTGTGGCTGAAGAACTGTCTCTTCATTTCCATTCTAAATTTACCCCCTCTAATTCTAAGGCTGTGCCCACAGGTCCTAGTCTCTCCGCCTAACGGAAACAACAATAAGTGATGACCTTAGTAATCCGAAGTATAGACTCAGTTTATTCAACTTCCCATTATAAGAAATCAATCTTATCTGAGATATTAATCTACTAAGACTTCGCCACACCATCCCAAAAGAAAGTATATCCTTCCTTAAATGTAAAGATTACAAGCATACATTGTGGCCCTACCAAAACCAATTGTAGCAAGACTCACTCATTCTGGTTATTCAATTGCCTTGCAATGAATAGCTAACATAATTTCTTGGTGAAATTGTATGTGTAAGACCATAACACATAGGTGTAGAATTAGGCCATTCAGCCCATCAAATCTGCTCTCCTATTTGATCATGGCTGGTATGTTTCCCAAATCCATTCTTCGGCCTTTTCCCTGTAGCCTGTGATCCCCTTGCTAATCAGGAACCTATCGTTCTGACAATGTGGAAAATTGTCCAGGTATGTACTGTGAGTAAAAAGCAGGATGAATCCAATTCATTATGCATAGGCCTGCTAACGACCTGTCCATCATCAGCCAAGTGAGTCTTGATAGACCTACTAAGTGAAATTCCTTACCGACACACAGCTTGGATTCTGTCAGGGAGGCATACCAAGCACAAAGAAACAGGCTGAGGTTGCTGGAGGCCAATCATCTCAGTTCCAAAACATTACAGCAGGAGTTCCCCAGAGTTGTGGCACAAGCTCAACCATCTTCAGCTGCTTCATCAAAGACCTTCCCACCATTATAATAGTCAGGGGTAGCCATTTTCATTGCATAAGGATTAGCAAATTTTGCTGAACCTTAGGTACTGAAAAAGGCCAAATTCATACAGCAAGATCTGAACAACATCCATCCTTGAACTGACAAGCAGCAAATAATATTTGTGCCATACAAATGCCACAAAATTACAATCTCAAATGAGAGAGAATCTAGCCATCTCCCTGAGATTCAGTGGCATTCCAACTGAACTTTCCACTATCGAAATTTCAAAGGGGAAGCATTGACCAGTGATTGAACTGAACAGTCATATAAATGCTGTGACAAGAACAAGTTCAAGTCTAGAAATTCTAAGGTGCGTAGCTCACCTTCTCTTACCTTAATGCCTATTTGCTGTCTACATGGAACATGCCAAGTGTGTGATGGATTGTGACTGTCCATCAGCCTAGGTAGCTGTAGCTCCAACAACACTGAAGAAGCTCAACACCATCCAGGCAAACAGCCTGCCTGACTAGAACCCCATCCACCACCTTCAATATTAACTCACAGCACATACCATACAAAATGCACTGCAGCAACTCTTTTGACAGCACCTTCCAAATCCTTATCTTCTATCATCTAGAAGGACAAGTTGAGCAGATGCATGGGAACATCACCTGCAAGTTCCACTCGAAGCCATGCATCATACTGTCTTGGAGCTAAATCACTGTTAATTCACTGTTGTAGGATTGAAAACTTGGAACATCCTCTCTAAATGCCTACAAATACATGGATGCCTCAAGAACTGTAATGGTTTATGAAGACGATACACCATCACCTCCTCAGCTAAGAGCTGGCAAAAAAGAACACTGTCTTAGCCATCAATGCCCACAACCTATGAATGAAAGAAAAATAACTTCTCATGGGACTGTTTCCAGTTCTTTATGGCTAGATCCTGGGAACTGATCTCAACATTATTAGCTCCTACTGTCTTCTACTATGTTTCTGGAAGACGTCCCTGCCTCTGCTGACACAGGTCGTCTTGTTTCTTTTCCACCTCCTCCACGACTCCATCACAAATCCTTAATATATGTGTTACTCTGGGGTCAGTTTATATTGTTTATTGTCCTGCACTCTTCCAAATCATGTCAGCACTTCCAGCAGCCACAAAGTGCTTTCCTTTTAAGAGGTGTACATTAGCTCTTCCTGATCAGGCTAGTTTGAAGCAGCAACTTGATATGGCCTTCTGATGCTTGTAGCCAATGCACAACATGTTTAAAGCTGTCCGCATGCAGCAATCATTATAATAAGCAGGCAGCATGAAGATGCCATGTTACATTTAACAAAGCATGGGTAAATCTACACCGTAGTCCTGCACATTTTTTTTTAGGGATTAGCCAATTTAACCTACATGCTTCTCTCATGTTGAAGTACAAATTCTCAGAGTATCAATCCTGAGAGTTATCAACAGGAAGGTCAAATCCTCTTTTAGGGCAGAAAGCATGATTGGAGAAAGTGGTTTATGCTTATTATAACTGGTTGCTTTTGTGGACCACTTTATACGAGTGCACTAGCAGCATAAACATATGAAACAAGTCCTTTTTGTCATGGATAATGCATAGTACGATGTCCCCAAAAAATACAGGGACAGATAAATGTTATATTCAAAGTGGCACCAAAGAGATGGTCAATAAAAAAGACCTGGCACTGTTACAGCTCAAAGAATCTGAGGTATCCAGACAGGGTCAAATGGGTTATGCGCCAGTTGGACATATACATCGAATGGTTATTTTCTTGACACCAGCCAATTAATCATCTGAATATCCTCTTGATCAAAGAAAACTGCATGACTCACTGGAAAATCAAGCTAAAATCATGAGGATTCGATCAGAATGAGTTTTCAATAATAGCAAGGCAGTGTTTTCCTTCATTGATATGATTCCTTAGGTTTGCCTGGTTCCTTACGTAGCCAATTTTCCTATTTTTTCCTAAGGAGCTTTCACTGAAATGGCACCTCTAATGAATTAAATTTCAATGCATCCCATACAGAGCCTCTGCTTTTAGACGCTGAAGAGATCTGATGTTAACTCATTCTTGCTGATTATAAATTTGGCTAAATTGTTTCAATTTTTACCAGTTCTGATGAAAGATTATTGACCTGTAACGTTAATTCTGTCTCTCCGCAACATTTCTGTGTTTATATCTGGTTTCCAGCAAATGCAATATCTTGCCATTGTATTAGGGAGAAAGAAAGATTGGGCAGGAAAAGCCAGGCAGAAAGGACAATTCGGGGAAAAAAATTAAGATCAAAATGTGGCTTTTTTTTAAAATCTAAAAACAACTGAAGGAATGAAACTGCATTTTTAATTGTTTGCTTTTTGGGCAATTGGGGTTGATTGGCAGTCATTACAATTATCATTTCATTCTACAGTACTTACCTTGTTAATTAACTAAACTTTTTGCAGCAAGTATAATGGGCAATCAGCGTTTAAATGTAGCAACTTCATGAAACAGGATGGTTTTGTGAAGCTAACTGCAAAGTAGCCCATATCCCTAGCAACTTGTGGGAACTTGAAATTGTAGCTCTTCCTTGTCAGATATTCTTGGCCAATTTGCACATTAATTACAACGTGCTTTTCTCACATACCATTATGTTTTTCAACAAAATCCGGGCTAATAACTCTTTCACAGGCCCAGTTTTGCACTTAACGCGAGCATGGCTGTAAGCCTATATTTTCACTTGTAATGTTAACTTGCTTTATTCTTGGAACAAATTGCATGGCACTCTTGAAACAAAAGGAGACACAGAGTGAGCATAATTAATAAGAATTTTAGAAAAATTCTAAAACGGTACCTAATATTTCACAGAAGCAAACCTCAATGAAATGCTAACAATCAAAAGATGGCATTGTACTGAGAGTTCATGAATCACCATGCATGGTTAATGAGAGGGTTGTTGAAAAAGAACCTAGAATTAACATACTAAGACCTGTGGAGCATCCTTTGAAGGGAACTGGGTAGCATTTAATCTGCATAATGGTCTAAATTTGGTACACAATTCAGTACCATCATATAACAGGAGTCTGATAATGAACACCTTTAGTACGACTGTCAAAAGTCATTGTGTGGCAGGTTACTTGGATGTATTTGGGGAGTAGTGTGGAAGAAAGCATGAAATAAAAATGAGGAGACATCTAAATTCTCTACTTTTATTGGGTTGCACAGCAAAAAGTGATTTCTGACTAGTACATATTGACAATCGTTGTATACTGGCTTAAATACCTCAGGGCACTTAAAAGGATAAGCCAAATTTCCAATGAAACTCTCCCATAGGTTGTAACAACCAAATGCATTATCCCCATTCCAAACAATCTGAGATTTTATCTTGAAGAATATTTTAACAGTGCAATAATGACATTTAGTGACTGCAAACCCACAGGTTAATTCATGATTCAGTATAAATCTGTTAATTACCTGCTTGAGGACGTGCTGGGCAAAGACCTCCTCATGGCCCCAGGGCTCATGCTATAATACGAAGATCCCTCCAAATCTGAGAGGGAGAAATTCGGGCCTGTTCCGGCAGCTATTGGTGCTGGAAGTGCAGAGAGAAATAAACATAATTTTTTTAAAACAAAAGGTAAAAGCTTCTATGACTTTTCTGAAAACTAAGACTTACAATGAATTTGCATTACAGTGCAGTCAGGTCATATTTGGCAATCTGTGCTTGACAGTCTTTCAATTAAAAAATGCAAAATGTTCTGTAAATATGGTGCAGTAATAAGTAACTTGATTGTTTAAAGCAGAATTTGACGTGGGATCAGCCTATCACAATTCGGAAACCTTGCAGTGTGGAAGTTGTTGCAGTATGTGCAATAATGCTTTGGGAAAAATAGCCATCAAGAAAATCAGTCATGGCTGCAGTATTAATGCCCAATTGTAAGGTCTTCCTATTGTTTCTTTAAGTGCGAACACCAAGGGCATTTGTTTACATAGTCGTTGTTTTTAATTAAAATTGCACTATTTTTAAATACAGTCCTTAATCACCAAAACAAGGCTGTGGGTTCATTTAAATTCTGTAAAAGGTCTCTATAAATCTTAAGTGGTTCTGATGTTTCCAAGTTCTGAACATTAATTGTGCAGAAACCTGAAATACATTTTACAAAGCTAAAGCAAAAACGTAATAAACTTCATTTAAGAACCCAAGCATCAGGTGATCTAATTGCAGTACAGTATTTTAATATCACTGGACTATCAATATGAGAACGAGCAGTGATCAAGAAATATTTTTAAAGAGCATGCCTTAAGTAACAAATTAGCACTAATACTCAGATCAGAGATAGCAGTTTAGATTCTGAATGTAACTTTGTTGCAAAATGTCTTTTTTAGTTTTAAATCAGAATGATGTGCATTTTACCAACCTTAGACTGGAAAGTAAATCTGCACTCTATTCCATGCAGTGTGCATAGGGCAGCTTCAGCACTACAAAACCTGTACCACTTCAAACACAATGACAAGATTTTCCACTTCCATGCTCCTCAAGTTCATCAGCTGTTGTCCAGTATAATGCCTGGGTTGAAATGTGTACTTAAAGAACCTACACGCATGTAGCACCTGATCAGATTCTCATAAATATCCCTGCAAAGCTACCAAATGACCCCCACCTACTATTACCCTAATTTTAGGAAATTGCCAGTGAGGTTTAGATAAGGTTGCAGGAAGTAGGCTGAGTCACTTCCTACTGGGCTATTTACCTTTTGTGCTGGAAGGAAACTGTTTTCATGTCTTTAATGGCAAGCTGGCTCTAAACATTGCAATGGAATTTTGCTGCACTGGTAAAAGGAACATTGTTTTTAAAATAATCATTAGAATACTAATTATGGTTCTGTAACACTTATAAAACAAATATTTTGGAACATGTTCTAACTTTCTATTCAATTCCAACACAGAATTAAGCTTCCTTTCATTTATCAACCTTACAGGTATAAATCTTTCCCACTGTCCACAAGCAGATGTACATATATCAGCCCCCAATTCCCCCATAAGGACCACTCACCTTTCCATGACACATTAAAGTAGGCAGCCATTTTACACCCAAATTTCTGATGTTGTTGTTCTCAAACTGACCAGTGAAAGGCAAAGGAGACAAGGCATCGAAGGATTTAATGTTCAGCTTTTCCCTCCTTCACTTTGAACAAGGAGCTAACTTTGCCAGAGCACTCTTTTACATCATGTCCAAAGACACAAATTAGTCATGCAATAAATTGTGGTTAAACGCTCAGGTTCTAACATCCAAAATATCTTGGGCAGATACATCAGTTTAGTGACCACAGCATCAACTGTGCAACTGGACTACGCTGATAACTTACAGCCGCAGTCAGCAAAGAAACTTAAGAATGGAAGTGTTTTAAAGAAAACCTTGAGTAATGCAGGAGTCACTTTGTGCAGCAGTTTGTCAATTAACAGTCAGAGTGACAAACAAAAGAGAATTGTTCCCTGCAGCTGGTCATATTAAACTCCTTGCAAAGTCAGAAAAACTCAAAACAGCGACCTTTAAGAAACAGATGATTTCAAGGTTGACCTTTTGTGGCTTCACACATTTTCTCCTCAGGTGCTAAAAGCATAAAATATTTGACAAATAGCCACTTTTCCAGCTAAAATAAATCTATTTTAATTAAAACTGACAGAATCACTTTGGTTTGCTAATGTAACCCTTTCACACCAGGAACTTTCATTATAAAAGTCTTAATCTCAAATTAAACTGCATGTCTTTTGATATATTTGACTTAAATAGTGCAAGGCTTGATTTGTTTTATCTCATATTGCACTGTTGCTCTCAAAGCCAATTATTCTTTATTCTGACGACACAACATTAGACACTGCAGCAAGCTGCCAATATTGCCAAGTGGAAACAAGGATCCTCACTACACTGAACTCAAGACTGACTGAACCATGTCCAACATTAAATGACTGAATCCCTGGTCTTCAAAATGTGGAATTGAATCAGCACTCATATAATTTTCAAAGTGGGGGTCAGTTAGCTTAGATGGCTGGATCAGTGGTTTGCAATGCAGAGTGACGCCAACAGCGTGGGTTCAATCCCTGTAATGGCTGAGGTCGCCATGCTTTCTTGACCTTCCCCTTGGCTGAGGCGTGGTGGCTCTCAAGTACAATCTCCTCCCTAATGAAACAGCAGCCCTCTGGAACTATAGCAACTTTAATTTACAAATTCTAAAATCACAAGTTGCCATTACTTATCCAGTGGTTTGTATTTTATGTCGTATACTTTCCTATCCTTTTCCAAACTTTTCAATTAATTAAAAACACAAACTTTTAAAAAAAACTTTAAATGCCAATTTGTAAATAAGTTGAGCTAATATCATCCTATTAATCATTCATGCTGACTGGATCAATTAAGTGATTATTCTGTTGAACAACCTAAAGTTAGAAGAGGATAAATACGTTCTATTAATTATCTGAACTGATTCCCGACCAGAGCTTAATTGGATGACCAAAGATAACACAGTAACTGAATTAGAAGTTCTCAAAGCAGTTGCAATGGAGAGAACTGAAAATTTAGTTTCAGGTGTTACTTCCGGCAGTTATTTCGTGGCTTGTGTTTTGAAGTGCTGGTGCATAAATATCAGACGAGGATAAAACTGAGTCAATAAAAAAATGGTTTCCTTACTTAAATAGTCTGCCCACATTCACTATTTGGGATCAGAGATGAAGCATAGTCACCTGAGTAAGGCAATGCTGGAACAGCATAACAAGTGTCAAAGACTGAATTTTCGTCTGGGTGCAGCAATGGCCACACATATTCTGGAGGATATCTGATTTTCCTTCACATTTCTGACATTGCGCCATATTGGGCTGCCCATTTTGCAGATCAGAAATGCCAAATGCAAACTTCGCACCTGCCCACAGTAAGGTCAGTTCTCCATTTTATATGGGAAATGAAATTCTGATTTCCTCCCATGCGTATTTCTATCTGGTGGAATGGGTTTTTAGAAGCCTATTAAAAGCCCACCAGGTGTGATAGTTTTCAAATTGAAAACTCGCTGACAAGTCTGAGACATTGTGAAAGGCAAGTGTAAAATGTCTTCCCACTTTCACTATTTGGTGTTCTATTGAAATGTTTTGAATGCTATGATTCATCACAGAAATCTTTCCTTTAAAGGTAAGATGCACTTATATTGACCAATCTTCTGCATCTGTTCACACATGGCAAAGTGTGTTTCCAATGGAGAAAACATAGTACAGTGAAAAATGTTACAAATGATCCCATCGCTGAGTGCTGTTGTCTTGTCTACTTTGATTTAAATTGGTCTAGCTGGTCTTGACTCTTGGGAGAGAAAAAAATCTAACCACCTGCCCCTTTATACTGATTGGCAAGTACTCTACTCTTGAAATTAAAATGAACACCAGCTGTTCTTTTCTTTCCACAGAGAAATCTACTGTTTGGACCATTGTGACCATTATTAATAATTCACTGAGTTTCTTGCTTTAATGGGTTTTAACAGGGTTGGTGTTCTATTCACCTAAGAATGGGTGAAATTTCAGTAAGTTGTAAAACATATCACCCTTTAATGTAGTTTCTGGTTTGTTGACAAAAGATTATAAGTATGACATGGTTTTATTCACATGATAGAATCAATTATTTTAGTCAGAATTGATGAGTCAGAGGCTTCTATTAAGGGTGGTGATGGGGCCATTTCCCATTTCCACAAAAGAATGTAAAACATTCTCAACCGATATTGCATGGAATCATAGGACTGTACATTGTGCAAATAATCATGGCTTCACAGGTTTCAAGGGGACCATAGCAGTGGCATGGGGTAGCACAGGTGATCAAAGGTGCATGGAGGAGGGGGGAAATGTGAGGGGTGAGGTCTTTGGGATTTTTCACATCGTTAAGAGCTGGAACACTGTTGGAGAACCAAAGCCCCCCTCTCCTCACCCACATTCCTCATATGGTCCAGTAGAGTGCATTACAAACACAACTCTTGTGTGAAAAGGTAACGATGTTATGTGAATTACACAAGTGTGCAGATGCAAACTGCAAAAGTGTGAAAACTGCAGAAGGTTTTTCTATGTCCAGGGGAAGAAACAGCTCCAATGAAGAAAATAGGATGAAGTTAATTGGGACAGTAAAAAATACATTAATGCCCTGATACGAAAGTGTTAGCAGCTGCTATTGGGCACATATGGTATACATAATCTCAATTAGAAGGGAATGACACAAATATATGATCTAAAATAAGAATACATTTTGCCCCTTGCCCTGCACAAGTGTTTTTTTATTGTGATGCACAAACATTTGTGTATTTTGTAATCCCTGCACTGCAGGGGAAGATCAATTTCTGACCTGAATAAAGATATTTGCAGCATATACCTAAAATGACTAGTAGTTATTGACCAAACAATTATCTCGAGTTCCATTTATAAACACAATAAGATACCAACATGGAGATTTTCATAAAGCTCTAATAGGTTATCGATTGAGCAAGTTTTCAGTGAAACAGGGATGTGTTGCAGAATCAAAGCCTGAAGTAAGATCATTGCAAAGTACTCATGGTGTATCCTCAATTAGATAGCCAAAGAAGGATTTTAGGTTCAACAGGGTTGCAGAGTTGTGAATTAACTAGAACAAGGCAGAATAGAAGCAATGCAGGGGCAGAAGAGAAACAATAGAGGTGTGAATGGAAAGTTACTTCATTGGAAGAGGAGAGAAAAGAGGGAAGATTCAATCCTCGTAGGAGAAAAGTAAGAAATCCATTCTTGAGAAGCTGAATGTACAATTCTGAATCGTAAACTATAACTCTGAAGGGGAAAATCTCAGTTGGAGTTGTGGAGGGCACAGAAGCAAGTGGCATGGCAGCCAGCAGAATGCCGGAGGAAATCTATCTTTGTAAGGAAGTAGCAGGTTGGATTTCTGCAATTTGGATGAAACATAGAATCAGATTATTTGCTTTGGCCATAATTGGTAATTCTGTAAAAAAGAGTGATCAAAACTGCACCCATACCCGAGCACCAAACCATCATCTCCAACACCATTCACGACCTCATCACCTCAGGGGACCTCCCACCCACAGCCTCCAACCTCATTGTTCCCCAACCCCGTACGGCCCGTTTCTATCTCCTTCCCAAAATCCACGAACCTGCCTGCCCTGGTCGACCCATCGTCTCAGCCTGCTCCTGCCCCACCGAACCCATCTCCACCTATCTGGACTCCATTTTCTCCCCTTTGGTCCAGGAACTCCCCACCTATGTCCGTGACGCCACCCACGCCCTCCACCTCCTCCAGGACTTCCAATTCCCTGGCCCCCAACACCTCATATTCACCATGGACGTCCAGTCCCTGTACACCTGCATTCCGCACGGAGATGGCCTCATGGCCCTCCGCTTCTTCTGTCCCGCAGGCCCGACCAGTCCCCCTCCACCGACACTCTCATCCGCCTAGCTGAACTCGTCCTCACACTGAACAACTTCTCTTTTGACTCCTCCCACTTCCTACAGACTAAGGGGGTGGCCATGGGCACCCGCATGGGCCCCAGCTATGCCTGCCTCTTTGTAGGTTACGTGGAACAGTCCCTCTTCCGCACCGACACAGGCCCCAAACCCCACCTCTTCCTCCGGTACATTGATGACTGTATCGGCGCCGCCTCTTGCTCCCCAGAGGAGCTCGAACAGTTCATCCACTTCACCAACACCTTCCACCCCAACCTTCAGTTCACCTGGGCCATCTCCAGCACATCCCTCACCTTCCTGGACCTCTCAGTCTCCATCTCAGGCAACCAGCTTGTAACTGATGTCCATTTCAAGCCAACCAACTCCCACAGCTACCTAGAATACACCTGCTCCCACCCACCCTCCTGCAAAAATTCCATCCCCTATTCCCAATTCCTCCGCCTCCGCCGCATCTGCTCCCACGATAAGACATTCCACTCCTGCACATCCCAGATGTCCAAGTTCTTTAAGGACCGCAACTTTCCCCCCACAGTGATCGAGAACGCCCTTGACCGCGTCTCCCGTATTTCCCGCAACACATCCCTCACACCCCGCCCCCGCCACAACCGCCCTAAGAGGATCCCCCTCGTTCTCACACACCACCCTACCAACCTCCGGATACAACGCATCATCCTCCGACACCTCCGCCATTTACAATCCGACCCCACCACCCAAGACATTTTTCCATCCCCTCCCCTGTCTGCTTTCCGGAGAGACCACTCTCTCCATGACTGCCTTGTTCGCTCCACACTGCCCTCCAACCCCACCACACCCGGCACCTTCCCCTGCAACCGCAGGAAATGCTACACTTGCCCCCACACCTCCTCCCTCACCCCTATCCCAGGCCCCAAGATGACATTCCACATTAAGCAGAGGTTCACCTGCACATCTGCCAATGTGGTATACTGCAACCACTGTACCCGGTGCGGCTTCCTCTACATTGGGGAAAGCAAGCGGAGGCTTGGGGACCGCTTTGCAGAACACCTCCGCTCAGTTCGCAACAAACAACTGCACCTCCCAGTCGCAAACCATTTCCACTCCCCCTCCCATTCTCTAGATGGCATGTCCATCATGGGCCTCCTGCACTGCCACAATGATGCCACCCGAAGGTTGCAGGAACAGCAACTCATATTCCGCCTGGGAACCCTGCAGCCATATGGTATCAATGTGGACTTCACCAGTTTCAAAATCTCCCCTTCCCCTACTGCATCCCTAAACCAGCCTAGTTCGTCCCCTCCCCCCACTGCACCACACAACCAGCCCAGCTCTTCGCCCCCACCCACTGCATCCCAAAACCAGTCCAACCTGTCTCTGCCTCCCTAACCGGTTCTTCCTCTCACCCATCCCTTCCTCCCACCCCAAGCCGCACCCCCAGCTACCTACTAACCTCATCCCACCTCCTTGACCTCTCCGTCTTCCCTGGACTGACCTATCCCCTCCCTACCTCCCCACCTATACTCTCTCCACCTATCTTCTTTACTCTCCATCTTCGGTCCGCCTCCCCCTCTCTCCCTATTTATTCCAGTTCCCTCTCCCCATCCCCCTCTCTGATGAAGGGTCCAGGCCCGAAACGTCAGCTTTTTTGCTCCTGAGATGCTGCTTGGCCTGCTGTGTTCATCCAGCCTCACATTTTATTATCCCATTTTGTGAAGTCTCATTTTGTGACTCTTAAATTACTGAAAATATCTTCTAAAATATAACGTGGCACTTGTTAGCAATTTTGGATGAAGCAGTCAATTTCATCATAAAATTAAAAAAAATTAGAATGGACATCTTCAAACTGACTAAACTGTCAATGTCGTGGTGGCCAAAAAGAACCAGCTTTATTTCAGAGCTTCCTTTGCTGATGCAGCAAAATCCAAACCATGACTACTGTGAGACCTAAGAGATAATGGGAACTGCGGATGCTGGAGAATTCCAAGATAATAAAATGTGAGGCTGGATGAGCACAGCAGGCCAAGCAGCATCTCAGGAGCACAAAGGCGACTGAGATGCTGCTTGGCCTGCTGTGCTCATCCAGCCTCACATTTTATTATCTACTGTGAGACCTGCCCAGTTTTGTGGGTGGTGCCTGCTTGTTTTGCAACTTGTTTTAACCTAACATGAAAGATCACTGGTACGCAATTTGCACTGAAGAGAGTACCATTTGAAGCACAAACCACTTATGTTTGCTTATGCCAAATTCAAGCAATTTGCTGTGAAAAACAGTGTCACCAAATGGAAAGTTCACTCTAGCTTTCATGATTTTAACCGTGGAAATCTCAGTGATGTAGAAATGGAACAACAGAATTTCAAGTAACAACGGAAACATCCATCATACCTCAGCAAAGCAAAAGCTAATAAAATCTCTCTTAATCTGACCATTGATTTGATCCATGTGCTATCTGCATGAAAACAAAGAGGGATGGTGGCAAGATAAAATTGGGTAACATCAGCAAGGAAGAAGCTGATACTGACTATATTGATTGTTGAACAAACAGTATCAATTAACTTTTCTGAATGCAGATGTGAAGTGAAAATCATCGTAGTCCCATAGGCTGTTCTCTCAATAGAGAGATATAGTTAGTAGCAAGTTTAATCTGCGGCTCACCACACCTCAGATGAGGGACCAGGTGGTTTGGGAATTGAACCCATGCTGTTGGCAGCACTGCAACACAAACCAGCCATTCAGCCAACCGAGCTTTTGTTCTAATTAGTGTCCCTTGACATCTGATGGGAGAATAAATGTCCACTCGGGTTTCCTGTTCAGTGTAGTTACACAAAGCCTTGTGTATAGTGCATTTAACATAGAGAAATATCACAGTGCACTTTATATCAGCTTACGTAAACAAAAAAAAAGCACAAAGTTAATGGAAAATATTTTAGGATAGAAAGGGACATTTTAAGATAAGTCTTACAATAGTGGGGATGATGGCGGCTAAAGAAGAAAATTCCAGACAGCAAATCTAAAGCAAATGAAGGTACAAATGAAAAATGGTCTCATGAATTCCAGAGGAGAAGAAATGCAAAAAAAAAAGACAAAATATTGTGAATGCTGGAAATCTAAAACAAAAACAGAAAATGCTGGAGAAACTGCAGATCTGCCAGCAAATGTGGAGAGGGAAACAGTTAATGTGATAATGGGAACTGCAGATGCTGGAGAATCCAAGATAATAAAGTGTGGAGCTGGATGAACACAGCAGGCCAAGCAGCATCCTCTGATGAAGGGTCTAGGCCCAAAACGTCAGCTTTTGTGCTCCTGAGATGCTGCTTGGCCTGCTGTGTTCATCTAGCTCCACTCTTTGTTATCAGGGAAACAGTTAATGTTTTGAGACAAAAAAACTCTTGAGTTCTTTAAAACATCAGCCCTTTTCTTTCTCCACAAATGCTACTGGAGCAAATGTATATGAAATTGTGTCTCCTCAGTGCAGGAATTTGCATGGAAATCTGATATCTCAATGCTCAAATATTCAAGTGACTGCACAATAAGTATAGAGCACAGGATCAGTGAAAACCAATGACTTGTCCAAAAGAAAACAGAACAAACAAAAGGTAACTTTGGTTCAGAAGTATTGTGCAAGTTACAAATGTAGGCACAGCAGGACAACAAAATGACTCTTGGTAAGGCATGACACCATCAATAGATCCGACAATCTACTGGCACTGGCCTAGAAGGAAAAGCTATCTGAATAATCTAGAATCAATGTGAGTAGAAAGTAGTATGCATCTGAGTTGTTAACTTGATCATGAAGTGGACGAAAATTAATCATACAATGAAATGAGGATGAGCAATGAATTTCTGCACTTTATGCAGAATCTTTATGACCGAGATGCTGATAGATGCGATATTAAAGAGACAAGGTCCAATACAACTAAATACATTTTTAGAAAAAAATAACCTTCATGAGCAAAGAACATAGCTTATAAAGTAAAGATGGCAACCATTCTTTTCTTGGTTGACCCCTTCGACTGTTGAGTACCTGATCTGAAGTCAGACATAAGTTGGTAAATTTCATGAGACACAACTGCTGAATATGTGTTGCCTATGTGTGATTAAGCACAACTCTGTCAAGCAGGAGATCACATTGAAAACAAATCTGAAAATACTATTGATTGAGTGGGCCGACTATGCTGTTATTGATGGAGATGAAAGATCCAGAATGGTGGGAATTTATGGCTTATGCTTCTGCATCTGGATTGTCAATGATCAAAAACAAAGTGGATTTTATCTGAAAAATAGAGCGATGATTGACCACTGAATGAGAATAGCAAGCATTTGTTGACCTTTTGACATTAATAAAGCTGGTTTCTGTCAATCACAGAATTAACATTCTGTAATAACCTTTACACTCAGACTTTCACTTAATACTAAAATGTCAGATCTTTATGATACAATAGCAGTTGCTTTTAAGTGTTTAAATTTGCAAATCACTGACCTGTTGAGAAGAAACAATTCACAAAATGAGCTTGTCTATTTTAGGGTGAAATTGTCTGATTTAAATGCCATGTTTCGGTGTGTTGGGCCATTAGTATATGATACCAAAGCCATGGGGCAGATAAACACGGTAATTTCTGAGCTATGCTGTGGGGAGACATCAAGTGGAGGGCAGGAAGTGTTCCTACAGTATGAAAATTAGAAGACTCGTTACTGGATCATAACTGTTCATCTCCCATTGGACATTTCAGAGCAACATCAGAAATTATCTATAAGTAGGTCACCTTCTCATTCATTTGACTAGCAGCCTGTAGCAAAGGCAAAGTCCTCATTTAAAGTCAAAATTGCCTTCCAAAAAAAAATGACTTTAAGTGAAAAGACTTTAAATGAAGCACGATTCCTATTGGAATCATTGTTAAAACTGGAGTCAGGTTCCATAGGACTTTCCTTAGCAGAAAAAAAATTCTAACAATACACACCAAGTTGAAGTACAATACTTTTAATGATTAAACTTGGATATTAATAACTTAATTTAAAATAAAACAAATTTTAAAATACCAGCATAAAAGAAATGCAACATTTTACTTACAGTAGCTCCTGAAGTGCACCCTCTGACTGTGGAGCTAGGTGAGATGTTGTCTGGGGTCTGCATAAAGTGGGCTATGGGTCACCTGCTGGGGCTCTTGCTTGTTCCTGACGGCTTTTTGGTGGGGTCCTTTTTGGGAGGCCACAGCACCCCTTCCTGTTGGTTGCCACCGCTTCCTCTCCACTCAGGCCACCACTCAATGGGACTGCCCCATACGGCCGACTGCAGAATGGGGTTCAGCTACTCTCCTGGTCTGCTCAGCCAGCTGTGGGATTTGTGGGTGGGGTGGGGTGGGGGGGGGGGGGTGCGGGGGCGGCGGTGGTGGTAGATATGCAGCCCTGAAATAGCTGGCACTATGCTGACCAGGGTGGGAAGCTCTGTTATGACCAGTTGGGCCATGGGGCAGAGGCAGCCTGTCAGGATGGGGCTGCTGTCAGGCAGCAACTGTACCATGGTTGAGGGTGAGTTATAGCTCCAGTGTATGGTCAGGGGCCTAATGGGTGAGGGATGGGGTCACTGGTGAAAACCACAATTTTGAAGACTGGTGGTGAGGCAACAAGTCTGAGCGGGAGGTCATGACAAAATGGGGACCGACTGTGTCAGGTAACATATTACTATGAACTACGTCAGGACAAATTTCATGCGGCTACATGAGATTACCGGTCCATGTATCTTATTGACAATAATGTGAAACAATGTTAAATGGAGAACCTCAAACAAGGATTCCCAGGAAATAATCTTTTTCATTTGCTTTCAAAGATAGACTATGCGGACATGAGTTATCTCAGATCACAAACATTAGACTCTACATTTCTGCATCTGAACAAAAAGATTTACAAGACACGGTGACATAAAGGTCTTACAAGTTTTCAAGGTTTTACAAGTTCTGCTCTATTCAGCTTGCCAAGCCTACGTGGGTTATAATGAAAGGGCAGTAGATCCCCAAAGGTCTGTTGACAGAACTCTCTTGCTCTGTTACGCAGTGTTACTGAACATCTAGTGGAAAAGAAATTACAAATGCCTTTTTTAGCTTGTGGGTTCTCCTTTAGTAGTTTTAGTATTGCATGGCTCTTAAATAATTTGCATATTTAGAATCATAGAAGAATACTCAGAATTCCTACAGTGTGGACACAGGTCATTCAGCCCAACAAGTCCATAGTGACCCTCTGAAGAGCACCCCACCCAGACCCAACCTATCACTATCACCTTATTCCAGCTAGCCTAAACATCCCTGCACACTATGGGTGATTTAGCATGGCCAATCTACCTAACCTGCACATCTTTGAACTGTGGGAGGAAATCAGAGCAAACCCACGCAGACACAAGTAGAACGTGCAAACTCCAAACATTTTTTGAACTGAATTGAACCCAGGTCCTTGCTGCTGTGAGGCAGCAGTATTAACCACTGAGCCAATATGGCTCATCTTATAAATTTTATAGGAAGGTACTCTTTGATCTTTCCAAAAATTGCTGGTATCCCAATGCAAAATCAAATCATTTAGAGACTTTTAAGTGACCCTTGGATAGGCACATGGAGGATAGTAAAATGTAGAATATGCAGGGTTGATTGATCTTAGTAGGGTAATAAGTCAGCACAATATTGTAGGCCGAAGGGCCTGTACTGTGCTGTACTGTTCCTTGTTCTCAAGCATTGCTGATGACAGCCAGCTACAGGCTAGTATGTTCCAAAGTACTATGTACTGAGGAATACATTGAAATTTCGGTCAGATACTAAGGACTTGATGGTCTAAGGCCCTCTCACCATCATTTAGTGAAAAACTGGACATCATGCAAAAGCCCTCAGAGAATGGTTTGACATGAAATGAAAATGTTCATTGTAACATAATCTAGAGTGGCAAGTGTAATGAGGTATGTTACATATTGTGCTGAAAGGAACTGATCTACTGAAAGGGACTCAAAGGATTGTTCAACTTTGGATCTATTTGCCTCAGAATGCATTAGAAGGTGGGTCATTAAATTTTTTTAATGCCAAAGTGGATAGACAGGAGAATCAATTGTTATTGGGGGTAGATGGAAAGTGAAGGTGAGGAATGTTGGATCAGCCAAAATTCTATTAAACAGTGGCGTCGGCTTAAGGGAACAACCTATGCCTGTTCCTACTTCTAATAGTCTTAGATGGAAAGGAGTAATTCAAAACACAAACAGATCAGTCATGATTGTATTGAACAGCAGATTAGGCTTGAGGGGGAAAACGGCCTACTTCTGCTCCTGTTTCAAATCTTCATACATATTGCATTTATGCTGTGTCAGTTTGAACTATTATGTAATGCACCATTACAAATCTTACGAACAAAATATATTAAAATGAAAAAATAGTAGAAGTTATTTGACAGTGGAAGAGATCACACTGAAACCTAACCATGTGTTCACATGTCCAAATGTGTACCCCTTCAGCAATGGTCACTGGTTAATTACCAGAAACCATTTTATTTCTATCCACTGCTGCTTCAAAGCCAAATTATTGTCCATATGGAGGTTAATGACAAAGATTAAGACACTAAAAGATACAAGAAATCGTACTACGATACGGCAAGACACTGCCCCACCATTTTTTATACACTGATTTTCTTTTCCCAGCCACATTGCTGGAGGGTGTACTAGAGCAGAGACACGGTATCACATTGGAAGGAGGGTAAGAACATTGTCAGAAGAATGTGGCAGGCTAGTGCTAATCAACATTGTGTCTTGTACTGAGAGAGATCATAGTGGAGGTAGAAAATTGAATACCTTTTGCAAAGCCCTGTGCAATTAAGATGAAGTGCTCCAACAGGCAGGAGAGAGCTGTGAAATAATGAAAAACTGGCAAGAAATAAGAACTTGTTAATCTTTTCTTCCTTCACAAAGTGCTTTGGAATATTGTCTACATTAAGAGCATTATGGCTGCCTTCGCTTATGTTGCATTTCAGCAAGAGACTGCATGTAATGGCTGCTGTTTAACTCCTCTGAAGTCTTTCGAAGTCCCAGATGATAGAAGGGTAGGGGAAAATTATAGATGGCAGGACTATGCACAGAAAGACATAATTGGAAAACTAGAAAGACAGAAACTCAATACCTGCCAATTGGATGAACACAATCCTGTGGAGTCTATTACTCAAATAAATGCCAGATGTTGTATCCATTCTGACAAAAGTCCTTGAAATGTTAACCATCTTTTGTCCAGCATTTCTTCACAGATTCTGGTAGACCAATCAAGGAGTTTGTACATTTTCTGTTTTTCCCTTGTGTAGTAATAGTGTTGGGAGGGATGTGGGAGCAGTTGGTACATTTACACTAATGGTTACAGTTGTAGTGTGTTCCTGAAAGAACGCTGACTGGTGAGAAATTAGAGGGAGACTTGTCCTCACATGAAAAATACAGCCAATGCTTCAAAAATTCTCACTGGCAAAATCCAGGTCCAATACTTTGCCTCCGTGGTGGATGTTATCTCTTTGTTTTGTTTGAATAAGCAACAAACACAACCAGGGGTTTTTGTTTATTACATTGGGTTTTTAAAGAGTGTTCAATGTTACAGACTACAGGACAAAAGGTCTAAGTCACCTTACTGGTATGTGCTGTAGCTTAAAAGGAAAAGAGAACTTGAGATGAGAATTTCTTGAGCTCCAAACAGAGACGTAATGCTAGGGTGAAAGTGAGCAGAAATCAAACCTGCTCTTGAATGGGACTGAAGTGCTCTTGTTCTGAAATAGAAATGTTTCCATGAAAAACTAGGGCATGGCCCTCAGGGATGATTAGTGAGTTTTAGTACATGGCTAAGCAATACGTGTTTCAAGACAACAATTCAGTTTAGATAATGTAATCAAAAAATATCCTCCGAGGTTAAAGGAGCAAGATTCTTCTAGGCATTATTTCACTCTAACATTGTGGATATCAGTAGCCTCTTAGTAATCAAATTCAAAGCATAGCCATCATGTTAATTATCAGTTGGCAATATTGAATTAAACAACATATTCAAGCTCCAGCTTGCTATACAACAGTGTTTACTCAGATTAGGTTTGCATCCTTCATTTCCTACATATGGAGAGTTGGAACTCTGCCCTTGCAGCCCAAGTAAATTCACCCAACCACATTCTATGTTTCTGTTGACCAGAAGGGACCTCGCGGGGTTTTTCAAGTTGACCTCATTTGCATACCACTTTTGCATTCCCATTGTGGTTTGTGTGATGTGCTGCAAGCTTGGACTGGAACAGAAATGTGCAGATGTCATTTGAAACAGCAGCTGCAGTTCCTGATTACTGAAAATTGATTCCTGTTGCTTCTTCCACTGAGATATATGAGGTGTGAGGTGAGTGAGGAGTCTGCCAATTCCTGCAGTGGAAAGGGGTTGGCTCAATTTTCTGAGAAGGGCGGGTAAGTAGGATAAAGCAGCTGATGGCAAGAAAAGCCCCTATTTCCGGCTCTTGGACATCATTGGGGTGCTGTCTTTGCTGACTCAGGATTTCAATGTGGGTACCCCTGCAAAAATGTTCTAACCATCTTCAGCTGCTTTATTATTGATGTGCATTACATCCAAAATATCATTTGCTGACAATTTCACATTATCCATTGATAATGAAGCAGTTCCTGCCAATAAGCTGCAAGATTTGGATAACATCCAGATGTCAGAAAGAAAGTAATAGTAACATTCATCCTATGTAAACCAAGATAACAAATATCTCAAACAACTGAATCCCAGCCAATTTCCTTTGGCCTGCAGCGCCATCAGCAAGTCCCATGCCAGCAAGAGGCCAGAGTAATCAGAAATGTAACAAGATCAGCCACATCAACATCATAGCTGCAAGAGTAGGGCAGAAACTGGGCACTTCTATGGGAAGAGGATGATTCTGTGCAGAAGTGACTCCATTCTGGGCTGAGTATAATGTGCTCAATAGGCTACTTGATACTTCTATGTTCTTTTTCTCACATCTTTTCTGATGAAAGTCATCCATGGCACCTTGAAATAAGACAGTGGTGTTAAGGATCAAGACAGCATAGACTTCATCTTTAACATGCAGAGTCCAAGATGGTAAGTGAGGTACTCTGAAATCCCTCTTCAGCAGATAATCATGTTTCATAACTTGCCCCTCTGCCAAAATATCTGTAAAGATAGGGCTCCTGTGAAATGCTCAGAAAAACGTGACATGTTCGAACAATATGGTCTCTGGATGGGTGCTATTTTCTCCTTTGTACCAGGTTCATCACCGGCTGAAAATACCTTCATTTCCCCATCTCCCCGATGACTCAGAAAGTTCCACTCTATCCAAATTGTGCTGTAGCCTGGCTTAGACAAGCTATCAAACTTAGCAGGGATGTAAAAATGAAATGACAATGGGATTAACCAACTGAGCCTGGAAGATGAAACAAACAATTCCCCTGAAATATTAGCAAGCAAGGAAAATGTAACAGGTCAAAGACAAGGTCTCAGAAGTCATGGTACAAGTGCTGGCAACAAACATTTGAACAGAATGAAGGAACTTCTAGCAGCCAGCAATATATAGCAATAGCCTCACATAAATTGACTGAATATGTCACAACAACAAGAACATGCCCAATGTATGAAACAAAAGGCTTGTAGGGATGTCACAATATGGAGCAGCATCTTATGTAGTTTATTATTTGAGAATGACAGATGTGAAGGTTACCTTTATACTTATAGCAATCATTCTCCCCAGCATAAAAGCTCCACTTAAACACAGAAAGCCTGAACATAACTGCTTCTGAAATGGGGATTGATAACAGAAGTTGATACAACAGATAAACAAGATTTGTTAATGGCTAAAAACCACATAACAATGTTTGGTTTCTGTTTTAAAGATAATGGATAGTAAGGTTTCTCCAGAACTCCTCTGAATCAGATAGAATGGTAATTAATGGTATGCCCTACTTCTAATAAAAGATAGTGACAAGAAAATGACACATTAATGGGAATAACTCACCTTAAGTTTAGTTAAGTGGAATAGATCCACTAAAAATGTAGATGAGACTAATTAATTTCAAAGCTTTCCCTTGGAGAACTGTGTGCACTTGCCCATTAAAGAGAACTGCACTGGATGATTTTACCATTCTGCTAATATTAAAATTGGGGTGGTGCTGGTTTGGGGTGGGGATGTCTGTCACTTAATTAAATCACCACTTAAGTCAAAAATGTAAGGCAAGGTATTAGAATACTGGTGTAAGCATGCAGAAGTGATTTGTTTCATCTGAAATAACTAACATGATGGAAAGCATGATGAAAATGCTCTGAAAAGTGAGTCTCAGACACGTGCACATACTTGAAAATGCAGTTTTTGTGACCTGGCCATCAAAAAAAATCATATTTTCAATAATCATGGCATTGATATGTAATCTGCTGAGAAACTGATTTAATGAGAATTAATGTGGTACTAGTCAGGAGAGGTCAAAAATTCAAGTAAAAGCAATTTTGAGTTTCGATAATTGAACTTTGAGTGAGAGTTGCGGGGAAATACTGCAAGATGGGTGTGGATGAAACGAAAGCTGGAGAATCTTTTAAGTCCCTGCATACATAATTACAGCATATATTGCTGAAATTATATGTAGCATTAACAACCACAGATGAGCCACAGACCATGAAGGATGATAGAATAGTTTCAATGAGGAGCCAGGGAGAAATCTAACAACTCCATATAAGGGAAAAGAGAAACAAATCACAGGCAGACCAAGGAGAGAATGATGCCAAAACAAACAGGTTTGTCCACATTGGAGATGGTAACCTTTTGGGTCTGAACAAATGCTGAGACAATGAATTCTGGGTGTATTATTTGCCTCATTTGAAAGGGAAGTCACCTCTCATTCTTCTAAACTCAAATGAATATAGGCCTAACCTCCTTCTCAACCTCTCCACATCAGAAAATGCCTCCATACTCTCGTAAACATTCTCTGAACTGCCTTCAATGCCAGTACATCTTCCTTTAGATAAGGACCAAAACTGTTCACAGTATTCCAGGTGTGGTCTAATTAGTGTCTTACATATTTTTACCAAAACTTCTCTATTTTTATCTGCCACTCCCTTTGAAAATGAAGGCCAACGTGTTACCTTCTAAATTTACATGCCAACATTTTGTGATTCATGTGCAAGGATGCCCAAATCCCTCGCTGCTGAGTTTTTGTGCACAAGTTCACATTTTCCTCCCAATATATTCTATCTTCCAACTTTTGCCCACTTATTTTACTTGTTTATATGTCCCTTTAGAATATGTACCATCCCCACTTCTTGCCCTCCCACATATTTTATTGTTATATACAAATGTGGTGACTCTCATTATCCAAGTCATCCACACAAGTTGTACATAACTGTGGTCCCAGCAGTGATCACTGTAGCACTCCATTAGTTACATGTTACCATCCTGAAAATGCCAACATTATCCTATTCTGTCTTCTACTATTTAGCCAATCCTGGATCCATGTTAATAGACTATCTCCAACACCATGTGCTCTTGTCTTATAGTAGACTTATGTATCGATTGTTACAGAAAATCTTTCGAAAAATCCAAACTTATTAGATATAATGATTCTCTTTTATTTGTCCTATTTGTTTCCTCTTCAAATAATTTTAATAAACTTGTCAGGCATGATTTCCCCTTCATGAAAGCATGCTGACTCCTCTCGATTTATTATGTATTGTGAAATGCTCTGCCATACCATCATGGCTAATGGATTCTAAAATCTTCCCAATGATGGATGTCAAGATAGCTGACCTATACTTACCAACTTTTCTTTTTTCCCTCCCTTTTTGAAAAAGGGTGAAACATTAGCAATTTACTAATCCTCTGGGGCTTGTCCAGAATCTAAGGATTTTTGTGATATTACTACCAGTGTATTCACTGTCTCTGTTGGTACTCCCTTTAATATCATAGGATGCAATCCATCAGATCCAGGAGACTCAGCAGTCTTTAGCTCCATTATTTTCTCTAGTCTTTTTTCCTCTGGTAATAGTTATTACATTCTTTCCGCCCTCAGCCAAACTTTTAGTCTTTGATTATTTATTATTTTAGAATGTTATTCTACAGTGAAGACTAATGTAAAATAAATATTCAACTCTTCTGCCACTTTCTGGTTCTTCATTATTATTTCTCCAGTCTCATTCTCAAATGGACCTGTATTCACTTTGACTTCTCTCTGCCTTATTTTATGGTAAAAGAAACTATTATTGTCTATTTTGACATTATTGCCAGTTTATCTCAAAGCTTATTTTCTCCTTCTATTCGTTTTTGAACATTGTCTATCGTCTTTTTAAAAAACGTTCCAAATCCTCAGGCTTATCACTAATTTTACCAGACTTCAGATTTTTTTTTCTTTCAATTTGGCACTCCCCTTAACTTCCTTGTATACTCGTGGTTGGTTTATCCTCTTCTTACAATCCTTCTTTCTCACTGGGATACGTTTTGACAGCTATTTTTTAAATGTCTGTCATTGTTCATCAACAGTCTTTTCTGCTAAACTCCCTTCCCAGTCCACTCCAGCCAACGCTGCTTCATTCTTTGGTAATTATTCTGACTTAAGTTTAGCACACTACTTTCAAACAAAAGCTTGTCACACTCAAACTGAATGCTACATTCTACCATGTTACAGCCACTGTTTCCAACTTGAGGATCATTTATTGTGCATGCTTTATTACTTGTACGCAGATCCTATGTAGAGTCATGTCTGGTATATACACAACATATTGTTCTGGGATAACCGCACAATACCATAACTCTGGAATAAAAGCAGAGTGCACTTGAGAAACACAGGAGGTCTGGCTTTCAAATTGAAAAAAGCTGGAAAATGTCATTAGCGTAATAATAAGAAGAGGGGGAAGAGGAGCAAGTGGAACAGATGGTGAGCCTGCCCAGAGCAAAAGGCAAAGGCAGTGATAATGACAGTAAAGGGGATGTAGGTATTTAAACCAGGCGTTAATGTTAGCTCTGAAAATGAGAAAATTGGCCTGTTGGCAGACCTGAGTTTCTCCACCACTTTCTATTTTTATATTGCTTTTGGAAACCATCCTGGCTACATTCCAGTAATTTGTTTTTACCCTGTGGCTACCTCTGCCAACTTGATTTTCCCAAGGTACATGAAGATTATCATCACCCATGATGAATGTACTACCTTTTCAAAATGGCATCATTATCTCCTGATTTACTGTCAGCTCAACAGAATAGCTACTGGACCACACCCATTAGTGTCATCTTCTCCTTGTTATTTTTCTTACATCCATATACATATGGATTTTGCACCTTACAATCTAATGTAATTTCTATAGTACTTATTCCATCTCATACCAGAAAAGCTACTTCATCTGCATGTTTCCTTTTTGCAAATCCTCTTGCAAAGTCACACACCCCTGAATATTTATTTCCCAACTGTGATCTCCTTCTAACCACATTATGTGCGAAGTCTTGGATACTCCTGACAATCAGGATGGAAACATCTGCAGGAGGTGCCACTGATTTGACTAGACTGAGTATGGTGTTTCAGTCCTTGTGTGTCAGTTGGAGATGCTGCAGTGCATCCATAAGGTGGGGAGTTACATGGATAGCACATTGTTGGACGCAGTCACTCCACAGATTAAAATAAATGTAGTCAGAGAAGGAATGGGTGGCCAGCAGTCGGTAGTAAGGAAGTAGAGAGATGGTCAGGAAAATTCAGGAATGTATCTCACCCAACAACAGTTTTCCCAGGTTGGAAAACACTGAGAATAAAATTTCTGTGGGGAGTGCAGCCGTAGCATGGAAGAAGAAAGGAGAAAGAGAGCAAGAGCAGTGGTGGTAGCAGATTCAAAAGTGAGGGATATTGATATACATTTCTGCAGCCACAGCTATGACCCCAGGATGGTATGTTGCCTCCCTGGGGCCAGGGAGAAGGATGTCACTGAATAGCTGCGGGGAATTCTAAAGGGGAAGGATGAACAGACGGATATTGTGGTTCAGAATACTACCGACAATGTGGGTAGGAGGAAGGCTAAGGACCTGCAATAAGAATTTAGGGAGCTAGGTAGCAGATTGAAAAGCAGGATCTCAAAGACTGCCAATCTTTGGGTTATTCCCAGCGCGAGTGAGAAAAACAATCAGATAAATGCGTGGCTGAACAGTTGGAGAAGGAGCGAGTTTTGAGAAGATTTGAAGCTCAGGTTGAGTTTCTGGATGTGAGTTTGCTCGTTGAGCTGGAAGGTTAGTTTTCAGACGTTTCGTCACTATTCTAGTAACATCATCAGTGAGCCTCCAATGAGAGTTGGAGAAGGAGGCAGGGTTTGGAACACTGGATAAAGAACAGAAGAACTGCAGATGCTGTAAATCAGGAACAAAAACAGAAGTTGCTGGAAAAGCTCAGCAGGTCTGGCAGCATCTGTGAAGGAAAAACTCAGAGGTAACTTTTCGGGTCCGGTGACCCTTCCTCAGAACTAGGGAAGAGTCACCAGACCAGAAACGTTAACCCTGATCTTGTCTTCACAGATGCTGCCATACTTGCTGAGCTTTTCCAGCAACTTCTGTTGTTGTTTTGAAACATTGAATCTGTTTCTGAGGAAGGCGAGGTCCGTACAAGTCCCAGTGTTGCACATGAACCAGAATAGGATCAACATCTTTATGGTGTGATTTTCTAGTGCTGTTGGTGGGAGGTCATATTAATTAGGCAGGAGGGATGGATTATGGAGTGGAATTACAATACGGTGACACACAAACAAGTACAAGGATAAACTGAATCAGTTTGGGAGGCACTGTGACATATAGTCAAGTCAAAGGGAGCAGGTGAAAGCTGAATGGCACTTATCCAAACTACAGTTTCTTTATAAACTTGAATCAAAACGACCTGAAAATTCCTTACAAATGTTCAGTTGCCTGTAATAGGAGTTTTGGCTAACAAACCTTCAAAATCTAACAGTTTATACTGTAAACTGAGTGAAAAGTTTCTATCCTGCTGGACCTGGTACATATCTCGCATCATATCTGTATAGGAAAGGTATTGTAGTCACTACAGGGGAGATGGTTACAAAAGACATTAGAGCTGGTTGCCAGTTGACATTCTTGTTTAGATTTTGCTAAGTGCTTTGTACAAAAATGTGATCAATGACTAACCAAAGAACACCAGAATTACCTTGGTAGAAAATAAATGTAACTGTATTTTTTTAAATGGGGGAATGACAGTTAATTAATATTAAGTGTGATGTGAATTACAGATGAAATTTTCCCAGTATCTTTATTAATAAAATCCATGTTTACATTAAACGTTTTCACTTACTTTGTGACACTCTGACAAGCTCAGTGACACTGAAGACGCCCGATGTGACAAAGCTGTCTTGGAAGCCCAAATGTCCTGTAAAATATGAAACGTAAAGAAAATTAAGCTTCTCTACAATAAGAATTCACGGAGAGGATCTTTGTATAACATAATACTCAGGTAGAAATCCTCCAGTTAAAACAAAACACCTGAAATCTGATCTACGATGCTCCCGGTCTCAATTATCTAAATAACATTAAAAAACCAATTGCAGACTACATCAAAACGGAGAAGGCAGTCAATAGTGAGACAATACAAGAGTGAGCTATATAATAAAAGAATTATGAGGCTTTACACAAAATCATCGATACCACAAAATCTAATCAGAGTTGTAATTCCAACCAGGGATTACTTAAAAGAAATGTTGAAAATGAGTATTTCTTCTTGTCATTCTAACTCTCCCTCCAACAAAACGTAAAAATTGCTTGAAAGATAGTTGACTATTGACTCATACACTGTGGAGAATTTCCTGTTCAACCAAAATGGCTAATCCATCTCACACACCCACCAATTGCAACCTCAGTAATTACTTACTGCCCACACATATACACTCAGTAAAATTCTTACCCAAATAGATGGTTTCTCATCAAAAAGTTTAGAAATGTTTTGCACACCTCTGCAGCAAGTGGGCTTGAACCCGGGCCATCTGCGTCAGAGGTAGGAACGCTACCAGAGCCACAAGTGCCTTTCTCACCCACTTACTTTTAATTAACGTACAGCCATCACACATTCTCTAGCGCCACTCATGCCAGACTCTATTATTTAAGAACACTGCACAGTACTCCATGTGTGGTCTGCCTCGTGCCCTGTATAACTGAAGTAAAGCTTCCTTTCTGTTGTATTCAATTCTCCTTGCAATAAATAGTAACAATTAATTAATTTTACTAATTACTTGCTATGCCTACATACTAATCTTTTGAGTATCATGCACAAGACACCCAGATCCCTCTGCTTCTTCTCACCATATAGAAGATATGCCATTTTTTGTTCCTCCCTCCAAGATGGACACCATCACGTTTGCCCAGATTATACCCAATTTGTTATGTTTTTGCCTGTACGCTCAACTCATACAAATCCCTTTGTAATTTCCTAATATCTGCTTCATGCCTTACTTACCGGCCAAGCTGTATGACATCAACAAATTTAGCAACCATTGTTTGGTTCCTTCAGCAGGCCATTTACCTGAATTATTAAAAAAAAAGGGCCCAGTGCTGACTGTTGTGGCATACCACTCATTACATTCCACCAACATAACAAAAAAAGACCCATTCATGCCTGGTCTCAATTTCCTGTTAAATAGCCAATCTGCTTCCACAAACCATCAGCTTTAACTTTCAGCAGTGAGCTTTGATGTAGTTATCAAAATGCCTTCTGGAAATGCAAAGATTGTATACTGTATCTACAAGTTCCTTTTTACCCACAGCATGTTATTTCCTCAAAGAACAGGACAAATTGGTTGAACATCATTGCCCTTTTACAAATCTTTGCCTGATTACCTTAAACATTTCTATGTAACCTGCTATAATGTATTTAATAATAACTTTTAACATACTCCTTACACAAATATGGTTTTTAGTTTCCTGTTTCCCTCCCTTTTTGATGAAAGAGTGATATTCACAATTTTCCAATCCCATTATGGGGTCATTAACTATTCCTATCTTGTTGCACTGTACCAGTTCTAGTACAGCCTGCTCTTAGGTTAGCTCCAGAATGTGCTGTTTCTAAAAATAATTCTGTGAATTCCTCATCCCAGTTACCTTCTCCCATTTAAACGATCTAGTCTATATGTACATTAAATTTCCCCATGACAATATCCTTCTTACAAATTCCATTATTCCTTCTTTTATTGTCTACCCTACCATGTGAATACTGTATGTTGCTCCAATAAGTGGCTTCTATCTTTTAGCATTTCTTATCCCCACCCAAACTGCTTCTATATCCTGTTTTCCCAAACTTACTTACTTATTTATTTCTATTTGTTCTGAGTTCATGTGCATGAATTTGCATATATTCAGACACAGAGCCGTTCATTTTGTCTTACTAGTTGGACAGAGGCAGTTGGGGAAGTTACTACTTTGAAGCTGCTAGTTAGTCAGGAACAAAGAGCATGGGGATAAGATTCTGTCCCAAAAACGTCCTGCTCGAGCAGCCGAGGAGCTAGGAATCTGGAGAGGTGAAGGAGTAAAGCAATTGATGTGGGGTCAGTCTCTGGAAAAGTCGTAGAAGTTGCAGAGACTCAGAAGAATCTGTCAGTAATGGTTCAGTGCAGCTGAATGTGAGAGTGAAGGAAGCCTAGGACAAAGATAAAGAAAGTTGCAAAATTCATGGCATCTACTTTGATTGCATTTGCTCTTTGATGAGAGCAACAGTGGTTAGCACTGCTGCCACACAGCACGAGGGACCCAGGCTTGATTCCATCCTCGGGCCGCTGTCTGTGTGGGGTTTGCACGTTCTCTCTATGTGGGTTTTCTCTGGGTGCTCTAGTTTCTGTCCCAAGTGCAAAGATGTGCAGGTTAGATGAATTGGCCATATTGAATTGTCCACAGTGTCCAGAAATGTACAGGCTAGGTGGATTAGTCATGGGAAATGTGGGTTACAAGGATAAGGAGGTGATCTGGTGAGATGTTTCTGAGGATCAATGTGGATTTAATGGTTCTATTGCTTTTGTAAACTCCAGCCTTATCTATTGGTTTACTCAGATTTGTACTCTGTGTTCTTTCTGGTTATGGTCTGTGTATCATTTCTCAAACAAATATTTTTCTCTCTTGCCAGGTCATTACTCTTTAATTTACCATATCCTCCCAAATTAGATCCTGTTTCCCCACTATTTCTTTTAAAATCTTCTTTCTTTTGTTCTGTGACTCACTAAATCACCAGCCCCAGCACAGTTCAGGTACAGGCCATCTCCACAGTAAAGTGCCCACTTTCTCCTACTCGTGACAATGCCCTACAAACTGGAACTCACACCAGCCATGCATTCATCTCTTAAATCTTATTCACCCAATGCTAATTATGAACATGACTCAGGCATTAATCCAGAAATTATTATCTCTAAAGTTATGATTATTTGGTGCCTGAAGCCTCATGTAGACTATGCAGACCTCCTTATTTTCTGTCTATCTACTGGCACTGAAATTGACCATGTTGACTAGATCTTCCCCCTCCCATTCTAGATCTTTTCCAGCCCACAGCAGATATACCAAACCCTGGCACCTGGTTGGTAATACAATCATTTGGATTCTTGCTTTTTGCTGCAGAAAGCAGTGTCAAATCCCCCTCACTATCTGGTCCTATTAGCGCAGCATTGCTGTTCATTCACTCCACTTGAAGAGGTTTCTGTATCATGGTGCCGTGTTCAGTTAACTCATCTAACCACCAACATTCATTCTCAACCAAACAAGGTGAAGAAACCTCCAACCTGTTGGCCTGCAGATTCTAAGGCTCCTAAGGTCTTGTCCTCTGGGACCCCTTACCTGCATCACTCACAATCATGCCTTCTATTCCCTCACCAATGTTCAAGTCAAAAGATCCTATGCCCAGAGGTATGACTGTGTCATGGAATAATGTGCCCAGGTCACTTTTTCTTCCTGATGTGCCACAGTGTCTGCAGGTCAGATTCCAGTGGCAGTATGCTTGGCTCAGTGGTTAGCACTGCTGTCTCACAGGGCTAGGGTACTGGGTTTGATTCCACCCTTGGGTGACTGGCTGTATGGAATTTGCACAGTCTCCCCGTGTCTGTGTGGGTTTCCTCTTGGGGTGCTCTGGTTTCCTCCCACAGTCCAAAGATGAGCAGGCTAGGTGAATTGGCCATGTTAAATTGTCCCTAGTGTTCAGGGATGTGTAGATTAGGTGGGTTATAGGGGGATGATCTGTGAGTCGGTGTGGACTTGTTGGGCCGAAGGGCCTGTTTCCACACTGTAGGGATTCTATGATAATCTTTGAGCACAAGCTGTTCACGCTGTAAATACCGACTGTAGATGTGTGCACCCTGAATCACACTCGCATCCAGGAATTTCATACTCTGCAATCATAACACATCATCAGTCCTGCCATCTTCATCATGTCTTCATTATGAAACTAATTACATGATTAATTATTAAACAAATGAATGTGCCTTCTTACCATCACATACCATACCACCTCAAACTTTAGAGTCTTAAACTATACCACTTAAGAAGATGATAAATAATGAAATCACTAGTTTCCTACTTCACATAGACTCACAGTGTGGGGACAAGCCCTTCGGCCCAATGGGTCCACAGTGGCCCCTGGAGCTTTCCGCTCAGACCCATCCCACGACAACTCACCTAATCTACACACCCCAAACACAATGGGTAATTTAGCATGGCCAATCCACCTAGCTTGCATATCTTTGGACTGTGGGAGGAAACTGGAGCACCTGGAGGAAACCCATGCAGGCACAGAGAGAATGTGCAAACTCCACACAGACAGTCGCCCGAGGCTGGAATCGAACCCGAGTCCCTGGTGCTGTGAGGCAGCAGTGCTAACCTCTGAGCCACTGTGCTGCTCACAATCTACTACAGTTTCTTTAAAAAATTATAAACTAGGTAGTTAGAAGTTGTCTATAAAAGTTTTATTTTGTCATATTTTGAAATTTAACATAGTATCCAAGAAGAATTACTAATTAATCAACTAACTCATGACTTTCCTGTGATGTCACTGTTTATTTTTGGCTTTCTTTTTCAATCTCCACATATTTATCATCCTGTCCACTCTTTCGTCTTTAGCTCTGTCTCTGCCTGCTCCTCACCTAACTAAAAAAGTTATTGCTTTCCTGTCACATCCCAGTTCATTGTTAATTTCTAAATATCTACCTAAGAGTCCTCCTTTCGTCCAATCTTTTCATTGCTGCTTACTATCTGTCTTAGGATTTTGTGTTTCTCTCCTTCTCAAACTGCTGCTGATTGCCTGTCTCAGGAACCACTGCTTGTCTGCTCTTCCAGGTGCTGCTGGCTGCATATCGTGGTCTGCTCCTCTAATGCCTCTGCATATTTTGAGTTATTTCAGGTTCTCTATTTGTCCCTTTTATAAAATGTGGCTGTTGGAGCATATACAACACATTCCAAAAAAAGTGGCACATTCACCCCTCCCAAATGTGTATTTGTTTCCTGCAGAATGGGATTGGCTGCAAAAAAGTGTTATTAGCGCCACAGTGTCCATTATTGCCATCAAAATCAGGAATGTTCTTCAAGGCCAGGGTGGAAGATTTCGTGGTAGTGCTCTCCAATGCTTATACCTAAGTATTACTTCCCTTCAATGGTCATACAAGAATAAACATGAGTTAGGGACAGGATTCTCATAGGGGGAATTGTCTGGTGATTCAGTGGACCCGGTGTTATGTTATTGTCAGAAGCCCTGTGCAGACAAATCAGTGATTGAGAAGAGTCAAAATGCAAAAGTCTAATGTCTCTGATGCTTCTGTCTCTGAGAAATGTGGATGCGTGGAAGAATTGAATAAAGTGTGTTCATGCCAGAAGAAACTTTCTTGAATGAGAAATTATTGAACCTGTTTTGTAATTTGTCTGCGTGCAGTTAAAAGAAAAATTGAAATGGGAAAACAAAACAGCCAAATAAACACTTGAAAAGGCAGAAGACAGTACTTTAATTTGAATATATGTTAGTTAAAAAGTATGCAGATTGCGATAATGAGGTTGATCTCTTGCACTTCCCTGTAACTTTCCTTCCCACTTGAGAGGGCCCAGAGATAATATAAGGTACAATGCAGCTGACAGAGACATGTGCTTTTGGTTTAAAGCTAGTGATCACTTAGGCCGACTGTTCTGCTTGTATAACAGATTAGGCTGACATCCTAATGGAGAACAGTAGATGGCTCAGCTTCAGGATGGCTCTGACTTTGTGCCATTTCCACTAGGGCTCTTTCTTCTCAAGTCATTGTTCATTTTACAATTCCTAACTACCATCAGTTCTGAGGAAGGATCACCGGACCCAAAACATTAACTCTGTTTTCTCCTCCACAGATGCTGCCAGGCCTGCTGAGCTTTTCCAGCAACTTTGTTTTTGTTCCACAATTCTTTCATTTTGTTTTATTTTATTTTAAATAGTTACGGCTCTTGGTCAGACTGAGATATAGTACAGTGATAATCCTCCAAGATGCAGTTCACTTCTATCTCCTCACTCAAGCTGCAGCAAATGGAAGTTTAAATTGCACACTAGATCACAGTAGCATTGAAACAGGTGCTCTAGATACTTATATGTAAGTTTATAATGTGCGCATGCTGGAAAGACAGGGAAGAAACAGTCACCAATGACACTATTTAACCACAAAAATTAGCAAGGGCTTGTCAGGAGTCCATGCCATAGTAATATTAAATTGCTCAGTTTCTGGAGGGAAACCCCACTTGACAGACCATACATTTTTGTTTCATGATTTGCTAACTAGCCTGTTAAATCGCTGAATATATTCACAAGAGGCTGCCAATGTACTTAAACAAAAAAAAACAGAGGTTTATTGTACAAAAAGACAATCTTCAAAGGTCTTTTGATCAATAGGAATATTCATGACTTTTCCTAACAACTTCCTCTGCAGACACTCGATCCCAGTGAAGTTTTACTTCTATCTTTACTCTTGATATGTTACTCAACTAACAAGATTGCAAGCAGTGATAATGGGAACTGCAGATGCTGGAGAATCCAAGATAATAAAGTGTGAAGCTGGATGAACACAGCAGGCCAAGCAGCATCTCAGGAGCACAAAAGCTGACATTTCCGGTCTAGACCCTTCATCAGAGAGGGAGATGGGGTGAGGGTTCTGGAATAAATAGGGAGAGAGGGGGAGGCGGACCGAAGATGGAGAGAAAAGAAGATAGGTGGAGAGGAGAGTAGAGGTGGGAGTTAGGGAGGGGATAGGTCAGTCCAGGGAAGACGGACAGGTCAAGGAGGTGGGATGAGGTTAGTACGTAGGAGATGGAAGTGCGGCTTGGGGTGGGAGGAAGGGATGGGTGAGAGGAAGAACAGGTTAGGGAGGCAGAGACAGGTTGGACTGGTTTTGGGATGCAGTGGGTGGAGGAGAAGAGCTCGGCTGGTTATGTGGTGCAGTGGAGGGAGGGGACGAACTGGGCTGGTTTTGGGAGGCAGTGGGGGAAGGGGAGATTTTGAAGCTGGTGAAGTCCACATTGATACCATTGGGCTGCAGGGTTCCCAAGCGGAATATGAGTTGCTGTTCCTGCAACCTTCCGGTTGCATCATTGTGGCACTGCAGGAGGCCCATGATGGACATGTCATCTAAAGAATGGGAGGGGGAGTGGAAATGGTTCACGACTGGGAGGTGCAGTTGTTTGTTGCGAACTGAGCGGAGGTGTTCTGCAAAGCGGTCCCCAAGCCTCCGCTTGCTTTCCCCAATGTAGAGGAAGCCACACCGGGTACAATGGATACAGTACATTGGCAGATGTGCAGGTGAACCTCTGTTTAATATGGAAAGTCATCTTGGGGCCTGGGATAGGGGTGAGGGTGGAGGTGTGGGGGCAAGTGTAGCATTTCCTGCGGTTGCAGGGGAAGGTGCCGGGTGTGGTGGGGTTGGAGGGCAGTGTGGAGCGAACAAGGGAGTCACGGAGAGAGTGATCTCTCCGGAAAGCAGACAAGGGTGGGGATGGAAAAATGTCTTGGGTGGTGGGGTCGGATAGTAGATGGAGGAAGTGTCGGAGGATGATGCGTTGTATCCGGAGGTTGGTGGGGTGGTGTGTGAGAACGAGGGGGATCCTCTTTGGGCGGTTGTGGCGGGGGCGGGGTGTGAAGGATGTGTTGCGGGAAATACGGGAGACGCGGTCAAGGGCGTTCTCGACCACTGTGGGGGGAAAGTTGTGGTCCTTGAAGAACTTGGACATCTGGGATGTGCGGGAGTAGAATGCCTCATCATGGGAGCAGATGCAGCGGAGGTGGAGGAATTGGGACTAGGGGATGGAATTTTTGCGGGAGGATGGGTGGGAGGAGGTGCATTCTAGTAGCTGTGGGAGTCGGTGGGCTTGAAATGGACATCAGTTACAAGCTGGTTGCCTGAGACGGAGACTGAGAGGTTGCAGGAACAGCAACTCATATTCCATTTGGGAACCCTGCAGCCCAATGGTATCACTGTGGACCTCACCAGCTTCAAAATCTCCCCTTCCCCCACCGCATCCCAAAACCAGCCCAGTTCGTCCCCTCCCCCCACTGCACCACACAACCAGCCCAGCTCTTCCCCTCTACCCACTGCATCCCAAAACCAGTCCAACCTGTCTCTGCCTCCCTTACCTGTTCTTCCTCTCACCCATCCCTTCCTCCCACCCCAAGCCGCACTTCCATCTCCTACCTACTAACCTCATCCCACCTCCTTGACCTGTCCATCTTCCCTGGACTGACCTATCCCCTCCCTGCCTCCCCACCTATACTCTCCTCTCCACCTATCTTCTTTTCTCTCCATCTTTGGTCCGCCTCCCCCTCTCTCCCTATTTATTCCAGAACCCTCACCCCATCCCCTCTCTGATGAAGGGTCTAGGCCCGAAACGTCAGCTTTTGTGCTCAAGATTGCAAGCAGTTTCATTGTGGTGAATTCCTGCACATTCACTAGATGTGATTCTTCCTATTATCATCCCTCTCTGAGACACCGATAGACAATCATTCAACTCTAAATGAAAGCTCTGGTCTTTGCTAGCTCTGACCACTTGGACTGCTAAAAGTGCTCAATACTTTTTTCCAGCTCTAAAGGCCTGAACATTGCCAAAACTAAAACCTGTCATTCTACTCACATGATAATAAAATTTGAGGCTGGATGAACACAGCAGGCCAAGCAGCATCTCAGGAGCACAAAAGCTGACGTTTCGGGCCTAGACCCTTCATCAGAGAGGGGGATGGGGAGAGGGAACTGGAATAAATAGGGAGAGAGGGGGAGGTGGGCCGAAGATGGAGAGTAAAGAAGATAGGTGGAGAGAGTATAGGTGGGGAGGTAGGGAGGGGATAGGTCAGTCCAGGGAAGACGGACAGGTCAAGGAGGTGGGATGAGGTTAGTAGGTAGATGGGGGTGCGGCTTGGGGTGGGAGGAAGGGATGGGTGAGAGGAAGAACCGGTTAGGGAGGCAGAGACAGGTTGGGCTGGTTTTGGGATGCAGTGGGTGGGGAGGAAGAGCTGGGCTGGTTGTGTGGTGCAGTGGGGGGAGGGGACGAACTGGGCTGGTTTAGGGATGCAGTAGGGGAAGGGGAGATTTTGAAACTGGTGAAGTCCACATTGATACCATTAGGCTGCAGGGTTCCCACGCGGAATGTGAGTTGCTGTTCCTGCAACCTTCGGGTGGCATCATTGTGGCAGTGCAGGAGGCCCATGATGGACATGTCATCAAGAGAATGGGAGGGGTAGTGGAAATGGTTTGCGACTGGGAGGTGCAGTTGTTTGTTGAGAACTGAGCGGAGGTGTTCTGCAAAGCGGTCCCCAAGCCTCCGCTTGGATTCCCCAATGTAGAGGAAGCCGCACCGGGTACAGTGGATGCAGTGTACCACATTGGCAGATGTGCAGGTGAACCTCTGCTTAATGTGGAATGTCATCTTGGGGCCTGGGATAGGGGTGAGGGAGGAGGTGTGGGGGCAAGTGTAGCATTTCCTGCAGTTGCAGGGGAAGGTGCCAGGTGTGGTGGAGTTGGAGGGCAGTGTGGAGCGAACAAGGGAGTCACGGAGAGAGTGGTCTCTCCGGAAAGCAGACAGGGGTGGGGATGGAAAAATGTCTTGGGTGGTGGGGTCGGATTGTAAATGGCGAAAGTGTCGGAGGATGATGCATTGTATCCGGAGGTTGGTAGGGTGGTGTGTGAGAACAAGGGAGACCCTCTTAGGGCGGTTGTGGCGGGGGCGGGGTGTGAGGGATGTGTTGCGGGAAATACGGGAGACGCGGTCAAGGGCGTTCTCGATCACTGTGGGGGGAAAGTTGCGGTCCTTAAAGAACTTGGACATCTGGGATGTGCGGGAGTGGAATGTCTTGTTCCCATTATCTCTCATTCTACTCACATGGATCTTTTCTTTCTGAAAAGGACCTGCTTGCAGTGTCTTTCCATCTATCTGTTGCACTTGGAGTTATAAATTAGAATACATTAAATTACAAAGGTATTATTTGAAAGAAACAATAAAGTAAATTCTTCCTTGACTGGAGAACAAAGATCTGAGGCCAAGGAATTATCTCACCACGTGACTTGCTGCATAAAGGCAGGCATTTAGCTTAAATCACATGATTTATTGGAAAGGCTGTTTTGACCAAGCACTTTGAAAAATGAACTCTGGTCCTAAAAAAGTCACCTTCACAGAACCGAAAAACAAAAACATTACTTCTACTTAAAAACCTGAGTCCCCTATTATGACCTTCCATTATACACTCACTAACTTATAACAATTTTACTTTGAACTCACAGATGTCTTAACAGGAGTAAGTTATTCAGCCCTTCGGGTTTGCTCCATCATTCATGGCTGGTCATCTAACTCATCAAACTGTTCCTGCCTTTCTCCTCATTCCCTTTAGCCCTAAGAACTATATCTACATTCTTCTTGAAAATATCCAATATTTTTGCTTCAGAGATAATGGGAACTGCAGATGCTGGAGAATCCAAGATAACAAAGTGTGAAGCTGGATGAACACAGCAGGCCAAGCAGCATCTCAGGAGCACAAAAGCTGATGTTTCGGGCCCAGACCCTTCATCAGAGAGGGGGATGGGGTGAGGGTTCTGAAATAAATAGGGAGAGAGGGGGAGGCGGACCAAAGGTGGAGAGAAAAGAAGATAGGTGGAGAGGAGAGTATGGGTGGGGAGGTAGGGAGGGTAGAGTTCAGTCCAGGGAGGACGGACAGATCAAGGAGGCGGGATGAGGTTCGTAGGTAGGAAATGTAGGTGCAGCTTGAGGTGGGAGGAGGGGATAGGTGAGAGGAAGAACAGGTTAGGGAGGCGGGGACAAGCTGGGATGGTTTTGGTATGCAGTGGGGGGAGGGGACGAGCTGGGCTGTTTTTGGGATGCATTGGGGGAAGGGGAGATTTTGAAGCTTGTGAAGTCCACATTGATACCATTGGGCTGCAAGGTTCCCAAGCGGAATATGAGTTGCTGTTCCTGAAACCTTCGGTTGGCATCATTGTGGCACTGCAGGAGGCCCATGATGGACATGTCGTCTGAGGAATGGGAGGGGGAGTTAAAATGGTTCGCGACTGGGAGGTGCAGTTGTTTATTGCGAACTGAGCGGAGGTGTTCTGCAAAGCGGTCCCCAAGCCTCCGCTTGGTTTCCCCAATGTAGATGAAGCCACACTGGGTACAGAGGATACAGTATACCACAATGGCAGATGTGCAGGTGAACATCTGCTTAATATGGAAAGTCATCTTGGGGCCTCAGATGGGGGCGAGGGAGGAGGTGTGGGGGCAAGTGTAGCACTTCCTGCGGTTGCAGGGGAAGGTGCCGGGTGTGGTGGGGTTGGAGGGGAGTGTGGAGCGAAGCTGCTTTCTGTGGAAAAAAGTTCCACAGGTTCACCATTCTTCTGGTGAGTAAATTTCCCTTCACCTCAGTCTTAAATGGCTTACCTCCTGGTTTCCTCGGAAAAAAAAAGTTGCAGCAAGTCTTGTAATTAGGTTAAACACCTCAGACCTATATGTTTCTGGCTAGAACATGTCATGGAGGAATTGAGCATTCAGCATGGAAAGTAAAAAGGAGTGATCTTTGACAACAGGAATTGGCATAGCCTTTTAATTGCTGTAGTCACAGTTGCCTGTTCTTTGAACCAGAGAGATTATCTGAGATTTCAATGACAACAGTTAGAATGGAGTGTTTGAATAGGGAACCATTATCAGAGGTTGAGCAATAAAGAGCAGCAGAATCCCTGCCCAGATTAATGGACTGATTAGAAAATTGGTTTCTGGTAAATGGGCTGTAATAATGCGAATTTTTCAAACAAAATGGACCAAAGTTGCCAAATGTTCACCTTAAAGTCAATGGTACAGTTACCCATCTGTGCTTTCAGAGCTGCAGAAGCTATTTACATTTTATTCTCTTAGATTTCTGCAGATAAATGATATTTTCCCTCCTCAACTTTGTTATCTTCATTCCCAGCGACAGTACACCCTGGCTACTCAGTGTCCAACCCTCCTTCCTATGAGGCCAAATTGCATTCTTTCCATTGCTCTGTCTCTGTCACATCTGTTCTGAATGTGTCATCTTCTAAAGTGCTATTTCTGATGGGGTAAATAAATGGGAAGCAGTAGATGTAAGGTATTCGAATTTCCTAAAGGCCAAACACAAGGTTGCTTATGGAGGTGGTGTGATATATTAGCAGCGAGACAGGATTGGCTCAGGGGAAAGGGAGGATGAGGAAAAATGGGTAAACAGCACATTGGAAAATTACAACTAATGAAATTCCACATGGATTAGCACTGGTTCTTCGATTATTTATGACCATACGTAAATTGAATAGACTTGGAACTGATCTAGCAACTGAACACTTGGTATCCATGAGGGGCTATGGGCTATCAGCAGGAGATGTGTACTCCAACACAATCTGCAACCTCATGGTTTGGCATATTTCTCACTCTAACATTGCCATCAAGCCAGAAGATCAATCCTGCTTTAATAAAAAAGTGCAGGAGGCATGTCAGCAGCAGTTCCAGGCATGTCTAAAAGTTAGATGGCAATCTGCTAAGCTACAACACAGAATTACTTGCAAGATTATGAGCCCTCACAACATTAAGGCAATATTACTGCGGACTTTTGCTCCAGAACTTGCTGCACCCCAAGCAAAGTTATTCCAGTCCAGCTATAACACAGACATCTACCCAACAATGTGGAAAATGGCCCAGTTATGTCTGGTATACAAAAAGTTGGAGATTTCTAGCACATCCAATTATGGCCCCATCACTCCAGCATCAATCAGTGGTAAAGTGATGGAAGGTGTCATCAATGATACTGTCAAGCAACTCCCACTTATTGATAACCTGCTTGTTGATATTCAGTTTAGAATGCAGGGTCACTTAGCACCAGATCTCAATGCAGCCTTTGTTAAAACATGGGTAAAAGAACTGAATTCCAGGAATCAGCTGAAGGTGACTAGCCTTGACATCAGGGTCACTTAGTGTGACACCAAGAAGTCCTAATAAAACCAGAATCAGTGGGAATCAGAGGGATAACTCTCCACCGGTTGGATTCACATCTGAAACAAAGGAAGACAGTTGTGGTTGTTGGAGGTTATTCATCTCAGCTCCAGGACATCTCTGCAGGACTTCCTCAGGGAGACCTAAACATCTTCAGCTGCTTCACTATAGATTTTCCCTCCATCATGGGGTTAGATGTAAGGATTTTTGTTGATGATTGCATGAACAGCTGAAACAGTCCATGTTCAATTGCAGCAAGACATAAACAATATCCAGGTTTGGGCTGGTAAATGGCAACTAACATTTGTTAACCACTATGTGGAGGTGCGGTGTTGGATGGGGGTAGACAAGCTCAGAAGTTAGACGACACCAGGTTATAGCCTAACAGGTTTATTTGTAATCACAAGCTTTCATAACATTGCCCTCTTGTCAGGTGAACTTTACATGACAAAGGGGCAATGCTCTGAAAGCTTGTGACTTCAAATAAACCTGTTGGACTATAACCTGGTGTTGACTGACTTCTAACATTTGGTCGGTCAGTGACCATCTCCAGCAAGAGAGAATCTAATCATTGTACCACGATATCACCATTATAAAATCCCCCACTATCAACATTCCGAGGACACCATCAATGAAACTGGGCTGGGTACCAATTATACTAATACTGTGGATACACGAGCAAGTCAGAAGCTTGGAATCCTGCAGCTCCGACTCCCCAAAGCCTGTTCACCATCAAGGAGGCACAAAATCAGAAGTGTGCTGGAAAACTTCCACTTGGCTGGTCGGGTGCAGCTGCAACACCACCCAGGAAAAACCAGCCTGTCTGACTGGCACCACATCTAAAAACATTCACTCCCCCCACCACCACTGATACTCTGTAATGGCAGTGTGTACCATTCACACAATGCACTGCAGAAATTCACCGAGGTTCCTTCAACAGCACCTTCCAAACACACAACCTCAATTGTCGAGAAGGTCAGAGACAGCCAAAACATGGGAACACGATTAGTTGCAAGTTCTATTCCAAGCCATTCACCAACCTGACTTGGAATTTCATCACCGTTCCTTCAGTGTCACTGGGTTAAAATCCTGGAACTCCTTCCCTAATGGCATTGTGGGTCTAGCTACACTACACAGACCACAGTGGTTCAAGAAGGCAGCTCACCACCATCTTCCCAAAAGCATCTTGGAATGCACATTAAAATGTTTGGCCTGCAGTAACACTCACATCTCATGAATGAAGTTAAAAAAGGGTTTTTGTTTCAAAAATGTAAATGTTATAATCAAAATAATCAAGTCAGATTGTTGGATTCGACTTCAGACTATACAAAGCTCCCACTGGAGTTTTGAAATGGCTAGCTAAACTATAATAAAATGCTAAGTATGCTTAGGGGCACATGCTATGAAACATCTACAAGAAATTAGTCTTGCACCTCTCTTTGTGAATCTCCGGAGTCAACGTTTTACAGCCTTAGCTGAAGCACACTTCCAACATACTATGTACATATAACATTTCCTGAAGGAAAAGTTCTCAAAATCTAAATGATACCAATTCAATTCTCAGTGATCATTTAAGATCGGACAGTTACTGTAATGTATATGAATTCAGCATGAGGATAGATATCTAACAAAGAATACTGTCCAACATCTAACACATTTCACACTTCCAAAAATATACCACACAATTATAATACTCTTACATTCCATCTATTTGAATCCAAAATGAAATTGAAACAACATTGCTAATTTCTTTCTGCAACAATGAAGGAGGTCACAGCAGCATCATGTAGCTCTCACTATGGTCTGGCATTATGCCAGCAAGTTTTAAGATAGATTTAGTTACAAGAAATATCTAACACTTTTCAAATGTACTAAATAAGAACCATTTACAAATAATTTGTTGAATGTTTCTTACAAAAAGCTGGGCTTGTGCCAGACTATAGCCAGAATTCGTGTGGCACTTTCTCTGACAAGCCGTGAACAATGTTGAGGAACACAAAATGCAGACAGCCTTGCCATTAACGCCAGAAGCATGCTGAACGGTTTAAGAACTGCTTGATTTTCATATTACTATCAGTAAAATTAATACAAAATTAGTTTCTGTAGTGATTTAATATTTTACCATAAACTGGTGATCTACAAGGTTCAGTGTTGTTTGTAATTCGTATAAAATGATATGGATGAAAATGTAGATGGCCTAATAAGTTTGTACAAACACCCACTAAGCACTGTTACATGGCCACCAGGAGATGCTGGTACTTTCTGGGGCTTTGTTTAAAGCAACATTGAAACTGTGCACCTTCAGAACACAACGACCAAGTAATGTTCTGAATGCCGCTTAATTGGAATATAAATATTTCTGCAGTGGGAGAAACAGTTTACGAGTGTGGCAGCAACAAATATAATTTTATTCTGATTCTAACATGACAGCAATTAATTGAAGCAAGTTATTACTTTTAAATGACAGGCTGCATTATGTGGAAAAATCACTCTGTTAACATTGTTGAGTACAACATGAAAGAATATCTCTAAATCTGTGAAGTGCGCAGACTGAAGTGAAATTGAATTAAAAGATTTTTTAGAAGATTGAAAATTGAAGCACTGTTGCTCTACTTTCATACAGGATCTCTCAATCTGAATCTTTGAAAATTCTGAAGTGCTCCACAGCGTACAAACACAACGTAGCCATGAAACACAGCTACTTTCTAGATCTCCAACCTCTCACTGCAGCAGTTAATATATGTACAAGTTGAGAGAGATGCGGATTTCTAAAGATCTTCGTAGAACATGGAACATAGAAAAGTACAGCACAGTACAGGCCCTTCGATGTTGTGCCGACCTATTATCCTATTAAGATCAATCTACCCTGCATACCCTACATTTTACTATCCTCCGTGTGCCTATCCAAGAATTGCTTAAAAAGTCTCTTAAAGTATCTGACTCCACTACCACTGCTGGCAGCACATTCCACATGCCCACCACTCTCTATGTGAAGAACCTACCTCTGACATCTCCCCTACACCTTCCTCCAATCACCTTAAAATTATGCCCCCTCGTAATAGTCATTTCTGCCCTGGGAAACTCTCTGACTATCCTCTCTATCTATGCCTCTCATCATCTTGTAACACCTCTATCAAGTCACCTCTCATCCTTCTTTGCTCCAATGAAAAAATCCCCAGCTCCCTCAACCTTTCCTCATACAAACTGCACCCCAGTTCAGGCAGCATCCTGGTAAATCTCCTCTGCACTCTCTCTAAAGCTTCCACATCTTTCCTATAATGAGGTGACCAGAACTGAACGCAATATTCCGAGTGTGGTCTAACCAGAGTTTTACAGAGCTGCAGCATAACCTTGTGGCTCTTAAACTCAATTCCCCTGCCAATGAAAGTCAACACATCATACGCCTTCTTTACAACCTTATCAACTTGGGTAATAACTTTGAGGGATCTATAGACATGGACCCCAAAATCTCTTTGTTTCTCCACACTGCCAAGAATCCTGCCATTTACCCTGTATTCTGCATTCAAATTTGACCTTCCAAAATGAATCACTTCACACTTTTCTGGGTTGAATTCCATCTGCCACTTCTTTGCCCAGCTCTGCATCCTGTCAATGTCCCTTTGCAACCTACAGCAGCCCTCGATGCTGTCCACAACTCCACGAACCTTCGTATCATCGGCAAACTTACTAACCCACCCTTCCACTTCCTCATGCAAGTCATTTATAAAGATCACAAAGAGCAGGGGTCCCAGAACAGATCCCTGCAGAACACCACTGGTCACCGAGCTCCAAGCTGAATACTTTCCATCTACTACCATCCTCTGTCTTCTATTGGACAGCCATCTTCATACACTTCTTCATACAGAAATTGTCACAGATTTTTGTTCAAGAGCTTTTAAATGAGTCCTAGATTAGTTATGTTCCAGTCCAACACTGACAATATAGACTTCTTTAGCTCTGAACCCAAGGAATGATTGCACTCAAATTACCGCATTTTTACTCTTTGATTTCACAATTTGATATTTCACTGCTTGCAGCCTAATGGAGAGATTCAAGAAGCAGGTAAAATAATGCACATGAAATTTAAGAATTTTTCAAACAGTAATGACCCTAATCTCACTTGATGGTTGCAGAGACCAGCATTCCCATCTTCCCAATTTTCTGCTCAAGAATTAATCATTGAAAAACCATAAATGCTACAAATTTGACTCACTGGTCAATACTGCAGATTTTCCATTTGCTTCTCAAATTGAACATCTTTCCCTTTACCTTACTCAACTTCCTCCAAGGAAAAGCATTGCTAGGGGTGTCCAGTCTGGTCATGCACACAGGCTTTTTTTTCCTGGGTTATTTCACTACTCTCTTTTGTTCACATAGTCCATCCTTACTTTCTCGATCTCATTTTCTTGGGATAGGCTAACCACCAATAATCATTATAAGCTCCTAATGCTTTCACAACTACTTGGACATTAACTTCCTTACAGCTTGCTTCATATTAAGACCCCAATACATTCTCCCAGATGCTCCATCCATCTGTTCAGATAAACATTTCACGCCTGTGCTTCTAATACATCTTCTCATTTCCTTACCAGACTCTGCTCCATTGCGGATGATGGGCCCTTGCGTATGTCCACCCCAATTCCTACACATTTGCTTTCTTTGTTTCCCCTCCCTCACAGAACCATGATGAGGTTGCCTCCCAAAAGACTCCAGATTCAAGAGATGGTTCTCCAGTGTTTGTAACTTCCATTGTGATACCACCACGAAACACAAACTTTCTTTTTTTTTGCTTCTGTTTTGGAAAGGAAGATAATGTTCCCTTTAAATCTTCCTACAGCAGCTTTCCACGCAGATGTAACATTTGCCCTTTTACTTCCTCTTGTGTCATCATCCAATGCCCCAAACATTCCTTTCAGATGAAGCCTTGAATTACGTATACTCTCGAGTTAGCGTACGATATTAGGTGTTCACAATGTGATCTCTTCTTTACGGTGAAGTCCAAATGTAATCCAGGTGACTGCTGTAGGGAATGCTTTATCAACAAATGTGACCTCATGCTTCAAATCACCTGTCACTTTAATTCTTCATTTTGCTCTCAACCTGACATTGGTCTGCTGCAGAGATAATGGGAACTGCAGATACTGCAGAATCCGAGATAACAAAGTGTGGAGCTGGATGAACACATCAGGCCAAGCAGCATCTTTGGAGCACTTCCCAGTCGCGAACCATTTTAACTCCCCCCTCCCATTCCTTAGACGACATGTCTATCCTGGGTCTCCTGCAGTGCCATAATGATGCCACCTGTACGTTGCAGGGACAGCAACTCACATTCCGCTTGGGAACACTGCAGCCCAATGGTATCAATGTGGATTTCACAAGCTTCAAAATCTCCCCGCCCCCCACTGCATCCCAAAACCAGCCCAGCTCATCCCCGCCTCCCTAACCTGTTCTTCCTCTAACCTATCCCCTCCTCCCACCTCAAGCCGCACCTCCATTTCCTACCTACTAACCTCATCCCGCCCCCTTGACCCATCAGTCCTCCCTGGACTGACCTATCCCCTCCCTACCTCCCCACCCATACTTTCCTCTCCACGCCTCTTCTCCTCTATCCATCTTCGGTCTGCCTCCCCCCTCTCCCTATTTATTTCAGAACCCTCTCCACATCCCCCCTTTTCTGATGAAGGGTCGAGGCCCGAAACGTCAGCTTTTGTGCTCCTAAGATCTTGCTTGGCCTGCTGTGTTCATCCAGCTCCACACTTTGTTATCATTGGTCTGCTGCAGTTTTCCAAAGAAGCTCAATGCAAGCTTGAGGAATGTTACTTCTGACCTGGTACTTTTTGAGTCAATATTGAGATCAACAATGTTAAATCATAACATATCCCCATATTTTCATTTTCTTTTTGTTAGTTTTCTTTCTTCCTGCCTTCTGATTTCACTTTCATTTCCCTCACTTTGCTTTTGATGGTAGCAAATCAGGACCTTGCCATTCACACCTCCTCTGGATACATCTTTTGCTTCTTTACTTGCATGTTAACACTGCCTTCGGTCTTGCACCAACAATCCGTTTATTATTTCATCTGTTCTGCACTCCCCTCTATCACAGACTTTGTGTTCTGTTTTCTGACCACGCATCTGTTTTTGTTTTCTTAAAATTCATTGCACTTTAATTTCTCCCAGGGCTGACAACAGATCACAGATCTAAAACTCTGCTTCTTGCTCCATAACAACACACAACTCTTTGGGCACCACTTTTCAAACTTCCAACCTCTATCAACAAGAGGACAAGGACAGTAGATGCATGAGATCACTTAAAAGATCCCCTCCAAGCTACACCCTATCCTGAACTGCAACTATATAAGCATTCTTTCACTATCACTGAATCAAAATGATGACACTCTGTTCCTAACAGCACTGTGGGTACACCAATTCCAAATTGGACTATAGTGGCTCAATACCATCATCTTCAGGACAATTAGGGATAGGGAATAAATGCTGGGCACACCAGCAAGGGCCACATCCTGTTAACGAAAAAAAAAATGCTGCCATACCCACTGAGTATTTCCAGCATTTCTACTTTTATCTCCAATTTACCTACCTTGTTGTCGGGAGCAGTTTGGTAAAATGGATCCACTTGCACTCAGTATACTGGGTTTAGTGCAGCTTTGCTTGGGTCAAACCTCAACCTCATATCATACTCGATACGTAGAATACTCAGAGGCTGTGTTTCAAATTTTATATTCATCAAACCACAGAAAAGCAGAATTGAAGCTGCTCTGCGAAACAGATTGATGACAAGTAGGTAAAATGGATACAAATGTATTGCCTGCAAAAACATTAGCAACAAAGGTGACCTTTTACAGGACTCAGTAGATCTCCCTATGGCAGCTCTTCGAGAAGCACGTGTGTGACTGTAGTACTCCTCAGCTGCTGTTCTTGCAACTTGTGGTCGTGCCATTTTTCATGGCAGCAAGGGGCATGATTTGTCTTTCACAAGCCACTGGTTACTTCAGATCCTTCTTTAGAGAGATCAGGGAGGGCAGAATTCCTGAAGACTAATGCACCATGGTAACTTTCAAGAAATCTGGCTTTGACATGCAGAGTTCTCTGCATCTGGTTGCACACAATCTGTACATTCATAAAGCGTAAGCCTTGCTATTCATACAGTTTAAGGGGCTTACTCTAGGAGCTCAAAATGCTATGTGAGTGCCATCAATTAACCCCTGCAAATCTAGGGAACTCAGCAACTTGCTAAATCTGTTTGGCTCTAAATTACTGCCAGGTAGTCATGTCAAAAGACAAAAACAGTCATCAAAAATTATGCTTGTGGCTCGGCAAATACATGCCTGCTCTCCCTGAAGCTTTTGCAAAGAGTCAGTTAGAAGGGCCAAAACAGTCAGTATAGATTTAAAAAAAACTTCAACCTCAAAACGCAATGCAATGCAAAAACAAAACTGTTTCAAGTAACTAGTGTAACTAGCTATTTTGTAAATGTGAGGCTTCTTGAGACTACATTTTGCTGGATGTGTGGCAGAAAACACATTTTGTGTTAGGTGGGTTCTCTACTACATTTTTATCAAATTTATGACAACAGGTTCAGCACTAAGAAAATTCCAGGCCATTAAAAGTTACATAAATTACACGAAAATGATGAAACTCCATTTGTTTGGCCATTCTGAGGAAGGGCCCCTGAAACATTAACTCTGATTTCTCTGCACAGATGCTGCCAGACCTTCTGACTTTATCAAGCTTTTTGTTTTTGATTTCCGATCATCCGCGATTCTTTTGTGTTATTTTTTAAATTAAACTTGGTTATTTGGCAGTATTTTACATTTAAATGTGTAACATTTTCCATTAGAGGCCTAAAACTCTTTGATAATGATAAGCCTAAAATGTGAGTTCGCGCAGAGTTCAGAGAGTTCCCATAAAGAGTCAGGTTCGCATACTTATATAACTGCAATATATTTGAAAAACAAACTTATCTTTCTTCTCCAGTGTGTAATGAATACGCTATGTGCTTTATTTTCAAAGAATGAATCAAAGTGCACTACATCACAACATATCTCTGTCAAGCTACTTTCCAAACTTTTCAGTTGAAACAAGACTCTAAGCAACTTCACCTTCTTACAACCTCAGTGAGCAACGCCACAGGTAGTTTGCTAGTGTCATTTGTTGATTTACAATATCGCTACATTCTACTCCAAATGTAGTTTGCCAGTCTGTATAGAAAAGCGAAGGTGCATTATAGCTGTCAACTTTTACAAAACTTTGGAAATGTTGCTTGTACGATTGATGCAAAAGTTATAATGCATGTATAATTTCGAGATGGGAATGTGTTTTGCAGAGAATTTCTTTGCATGCCTTAAGCTATCTATGATACCCAACAAATAGCAGGCGAAATACAAAGAACCATTTTTTATGTATATATCCCTTATACAGAATAATATAATCTAGTCAGCGTGGAAGCAGGACATTCAGCCCATCTAGTACACAATGACCCTCTGAAGAACATCTCACCCAGACACAACCCCTAGCCTATCCCTGCAACACTGCATTTTCCATGGCTAATCCATCTAGCAGCACATCCCTGGATACGATGGCAATTTAGCATGGCCAACCACCTAACCTGCACATCTTTGGGCAGTGGGAGGAAACTGGAGCACCCAGAGAAAATTCACACAGACATGGGGAGAATGTGCAAACTCCACACAGTCACCTAAGGCTGGAATTGAATGTGGGTCCCTGGTGCTGTGAGGCTGCAGTGCTAACTCAGCGACCATGCCACCCTATATTGTTAGAATGAGTAATCAAATGCAAAGACATGCTCTCACCTATGACAGACAAGTTACTTTTATTTCCCAAGCTACTTTACAAATGTTTGGTCTGTATTGATAACTTGCCGGTATACATATAGAGCATGTATGAAAAACAGCAATGATGTGTACTTTTTATGGTGCACCTCACATAGTTAACATTCTCAGATGCTTCGCTAAGAAACAGTTACAGTTCAGACGTTGAACTAAAGGAGTATATTTATAAGAAATGACTTAAGGCAAGACTGTATAGATGATCTTGATAATGTTTTCCATGGAGGTTAGTAAATTAAAACAATTGATGGATTGAAAGAGAAACTCTGCGTAAGTATGCAAACATATGAAATAAGAGAAGTAGATCATTTGACTCCTCGAGCCTGTTCTGCCATTCAATAAGATCACGGCTGATCCGTTTCTGTTTTGAATTCCACGTGCCATCTACCCCTGCCAATCTTTAATTCAGCTGCATAACAAAAATCTATCTACCTCGGTTTTTAAATATTTAAGGATCCTATCTCCGTCATCTTCTGAGGCACAGTTCCCAAGTCACATGATAACTTCTGAGAGGAAGTATTTTTTACATCCCTGTCCTGAAAGGGAGACCCCTAATTTTGAAACAGTGCCCTTTAGTTCTAGACTCACTTACAAGAGGAAACATCCTTCACACGTCTGCCCTAACAAGACTATTCAGGATAGAATACATCTTAATCAAGTTAGCCCTCACCCCAGTGGAAACAAGCCCAGTGTTTCAAACCTGGCATTCTTCCTGCCAAAGTGAACAACTTCAGTTTTTCCCACATTATACTTCATCTGTCAGACCTTTCCCCACACACTCAACTTGTTTGCATCTGTCTGCAACTTCCTTATGTGTACTTCACAACATACTTTCCCATTTTTCTTGGTGTCATCTGTGAATTTAGCAAAAATGACTTTGCTCCCCCTATCCAAGGAACTTATGTAAATTGCACCAGCATAGAGCCCTGCAGAACTCCATGCACTGCAAGCTGCCAAACAGACAAAGACCATTTCTGCACACTCCATTTTCTGCTGGCAGCCAATCTTCTATCCATCTTTACGTCTTACCTCAAATGCAGTGAGATTTTATTTTCCATAGCAACTTTTGACATGGCACCTAATCAATTGCCTTCTAAGTATAGTACACTTACAGGCTTTCCTTTATCCACAGAACATGTTACCCTTTCAAAGAACTCGATTAAATCTGCTAAATATGAGTTCCATGTGACAAAAACATGACTTGAGTTTTTCTAAGCATATACCTATAATCTCCTTAGTGATCAATTCTAATGCTTCTCTATTATAGGCATCAAGTTAACTGGTCTCTGGGATCCTGTTTTATGACAAAAATGAACAAAGGTTTTTCAACCAAAAGCTAGAGTGTACTTGGAACAAATTTCTTTCTGCAAAGTTATTCGCTCAGATTTATGAAATTCTAATAGGATATATAGTCACACATACAAACATGAGTGAAATATGAACGACCTTCAGTTTCATCTTAGTCAAATCCTCCTGATTAATGAACAAAGGAACCTTGCACACCATTTACTCATCCTGAATGAAACAAGCTAGATTTTTTTTTAGAAATTGAATTCAAATTCCACCATTTACCGTGGCAGGATTTGAAACTGGGTCTCTAGAGTAGTACATCTAGTGATAATATCACTCGGCTGTCACCTCCCCAGTGAAATGATCTATTAGGAAAAGTAAAAAGATAAAAATCTGGCGACAATTAAACAAAAACTCTGATGTTTTTCTTCGACTCCCTGAGGTAATTAAGCAATCATAATCAACACAAGTTGAATCTCTGCAACTCGAAATGTCCTCTTGTGGAATTCTCAATTTACCTATTAAAAGACTGCTGCAACTCCAATGAACACCATCTCTATATTTTATCCAGAGGGTAGTGAATGCCCATAAACCTAGGTGTGTGCCCATGGATTATACAGCAAACAATGTGCAAATCCAATCAAATTGTGGAAGGAAACTAGCCACAGGATTGACTACCTTTCTGTTTGATCGAGAAGGCACAACAACAAATCAACGTTGTTACAAGAAATGGAAGAAAAAATGAATTCTGTCCAAAAACATTATGCTGATGCGCATACCCTATTAAATAATGCCTTTCTACAGCCCAATCAGTACAGGATGCATGTCAAAAGGTGGGAAGCCAGCAGCTACAGATGAACTTATACAACTGGGTAAAGGCAGTACCAACACTCAGGATGGAATAAAACTGACACGATAATGTACTGCAAAGGATTTTAAATGTAACATTAATCAACTATGATAGCAACTGATTTATTTATTCTGCATGAATCAAACTGCTAAATGTTACTGAAATGTTTGGTAATCTATTAGCTTATTCTTGACTGAAGTAAAACAAAATCCCACAGGAAAGTGCATGAGAAAAAGTACCGAGAAGCCCAAAAAGCTGACTCAGTGGATATGGATTTAATGGAGTAACTAAACCTTAAAACAATATTTGTGTGCAATTCTGCTGGTCAAAAATATTTCTGAAGTAAAAACATTAAATACCAAAATGTGAATTCCCTTCCAAACTTTCCACTCCAAAGTCTATCTAATTGCTGCAGAACATCATATTGCTCACCATATGCATGGTTCTCCTGATTCTGTCAAAAAATCAACTCTGACATACAATTAGATTTGCTATTATGTTTAGATGGGAAGAATAGTAATCATCAAGGGACATTAAGAAATTTCCATGAATATGCTGTCAACTAACCAGATGGTCTTCACTGGACATCTGACCTGACTGTGAGAGCTTTGATCAGAGGGCAGCAGAGATACTGAATGACATTGTGAACAATGTACCACCTGAAGATTCATCAAGGATACGTGAGGTGGAGGGAGAGAGAAAATGGACAGGTGATGACTGAGATTTTTGAATGGGAACAAGAATTTTTGTTGACAACCCAAAGTTCTTTTTCACACTCGTGAGGCACGAATGACTGGAATCATGACAATGTAATGTGGATATTATCAGCAAGGTGTAATTCTTGAAGCCATTTGAATCACATGATGAAAGATTCCCAATGTTTACTATTTATGGTGAAATCATAAAATCAAAAATAAAGGCTATATTTATGATTTTATTACAACAATCAAAATCTCTTTACAGACAAAAACAGAAATTACTGGAAAAAAACTCATCAGGTTTGATGGAATCAGTGGAGAGAAATCAGAGTTAACATTTCAGGTCCAGTTATCCATCTTGAGAACTAGTGGTAGCTAGGAAATGGTTGGCATTTATGCAGATGAAAGGGTGGGGGGGTGGGGGGGAAGAGTAAACGGTAGGTGGAGATAGAGTCCAAAGAGAGAGAAAATCAGTCAGGCAGACAAAGGAGTAGGCAAAGATCAGCCTGGTGGAATGAACAGATGTTAACGGGGACTATGAGTAGCTGAAAATAGGTTGTGATAATGGTGTTTGGGGGCCAGGGTCAGCACACGGGAGAAATTTTTCAAGCCCTAATATTGTCAAACTCGATGTTAAGTCCAGAAGACTACAGAGTTCCCAAGCAGAAAATGAGATGCAGATATTCCAGCTTGCGCTGAGCTTTGTTGGAGCACTGTAGCAAGCCTGAGATGGAGATTTTGGCCAGGAAACATGGTAATGTGCTGAAGTGCAGGCAACTTGAAGATCAGGGTCTCTTTTGTGGATAGAATGTAAATGTTCTGCAAAGCAGTCAGCCAATTTGTGCTTTGTTTCCCCAATGTGGAGGAAACCACATTTTGCACTGCAAAAACAGTATACTAGACTGAACTAAGTGCAAGTAAAGCGCTGCTTCACCTTGAAGTCATTTTTGGGGCCTGCGATAGTTAGAAGAGGGGGGAAGTAAATGGGCAGGCAGTACACTAATAAAAACTGCAGATGCTGTAAATAGAAACAACAGTAGAAATTGCTGGAAAGCTAAACAGGTCTGGCAGCATCTGTGGAGACAAATCAGAGTTAACTTTTTATTACCCTTATGTTCAGTTACCCTGCCATGGACCCAAAATGTTAACTCGGATTTCCCTCCAGAGATGCTGTTGGACCTGCTGAGCTTTTTTAGCAACTTTTGTTTTTTTGGTAGCTATTACACTTTCTGTGATTGGAGGAGAAGGTGTTGTGAGGCTGTAGGGACATGTTGAGAATGGAGGAGGAGTGGACTAGTGTGTCCTGGAAGGAAGAGTCCCGGAGGAGGACTGACAAAGGCGGGGAGGGTAATGTGGGACTGATAGCATCATCCTGTTGGAGATGGCAGAAATGGCAGTTAATGACCCTATGGATGAATTTCTTTAGTTATGCCAAAGTGACTGGACTGTTGCTTCAAGTTGAGTATACTTTGAAAAAAAATATACAAATTATTCCACACCGCAGCAGCCAGTCCAGATCAGTATCCTTCATGCACTGCTTGATAAATGGAGTACAAGATAAAAACAATGAGATATAACTTAATAAGACCACAAAGTAGAGGATCAGAAGTAGAAATTCAGCTCATCGAGTCTCGGATCTTGGCTGATGAGATAATCATCAACTCCACTTTATTGCCTCATCACCATAACCCTAGATTTCTGTGTCGATCTCATCCTTGAATATACTTAATGGCCCAGCTTTGACAGGCCTCTGCAGTACTTAATTGTGCTGATTTGCCATTCTCAGAGGAAAAGAATTCTTAGAGAAGGCAACCAACATCGTTCACATTATTTCAACTGTGGTCTGACTGGTGCCTTGTGTGGTTTTAGCAAGATTTTCCTTTCTTTTCAAATGCCAGTTCTTTTGAAATAAAGGCCAGTATTCAATTTGCCTTCCATATTACCTACTGAATTTGGATGTTAACTGTTTGTGATTAATGCATAAAGACCAATAAATCCACCTGAGCTGAGCTACAACTTTTTGCAGTCTTTTCTCGTTTAGATAATATCCAGCTCTATTCAACCTGCCAAAGTGCACAACCTCACATTTTTCCACATTAATCTGCCACATTTTTGCCTCTCACTTAACCTATCTATTACCCTGTGTAAGACTACTTTTGCTATCCTTATTACATCATACCACCTATTTCATGTCATCCACTAACACAATAGTATATTCCTTTCCATAACTCAAGTAACTAATACATATTATAAATAATCTTGTACCCAGCACTGATCCCTGTGGCACTCCACTATTTAAAAATTGCCATCTTAAAATGTTCTGTTTATCCCAAATATCTCTCCACAATTTGATAGCCAATCTTTTATCCATGCTAATACACTACTCTCAATAGCATGGGCTCCTAGGTGAGTAACATTATGTGCAGCAGAGGTGTGTCATAACATCTCTGAACAGCTTATTTGGAAAATATATATTACATCCAGTGATTCCCCTTTATCTATCTTGCTTGTTACTTTCTCAAAGAACGGTAATAAATTCATCAGGCATGACTGCCCCTTCATGAAGTCATTCTAACTCCATTTAATTACATGCATATGTGTTTCAAATGCTTTGCTATAGGCCCTAACATTTTCCCAATGACAGATGTTTAGCTAACAACTTATAAGCCAGCCCTTTTTTTGTCTCCTTCCCTTTTGAATAAAAATGTTACAATGGTACTTTTCTGATCCTCTTGGACATTTTCAACATCTGAAGGTTTCTTGGAATGTTACCATCATGACATTGACTATTTCCATTGCTACTTTAATGACTTATTTATGACTAAGTATAAAAATAAGAAACTAATTACCAAATCATTTCACGAATACATCATTAGTGACTTTGCCTAAGATGCTGTCCTCTTATAAAATGGACTTCCGTTTAGCAAATGCTCTTGTTGTTCTAAGTATAAAGCTGATGTTAAAGCTACATACACAATGAAGTTGATGCTTGACCACTATTTGAAGATATGACAGAATTGCTAAGATACAGAGTGACATTACCATTTCTTAAAACGTTCCCACCAAAGATGAATGTCTTAAAGCATTTAACTTCCATGATGGAAGGTTTCTGAAACATCATACAATTTCAGCTAGGGTAAAAAGCCGTGTTTGCTTAGGAAGATGAAGAAAAAGTTTCCCATATCTCTGATCTTCCTGCTTTGATAAAGTGTGGAGCAGGAGGAGCATAGCAGGTCAGACTGCCTCAGAGGAGCAGGAATATCAACGTTTTGGGTCCAAGCCTGAGACGTCGACTTTCCTGTGTCTCAGATATCTGACCTGCGGTGCTGGAAGTCAGAGTAAATAAAATGTGGAGCTGGAGGAGCACCGCAGGTCAGATATCTGAGACACAGGAAAGTCAACGCCTAAGGCTTGGACCCAAAACGTTGATGTTCCGGCTCCCCTGAGGCAGTCTGACCTGCCGTGCTCCTCCAGCTCCACATTTTATTAACTCTGATTTCCAGCATCTGCAGTCCTTACTATCTTTTGATCTTCCTGCTGCAGTTTACTGGCTTGATATAAATGAAATCAATGCCTAGAACTTATGGTGGCGAGTTTGTCATGCGTGCAGACAACCAGTGGGTAAGTTCAAATGTTACTCTTAGGCAACCAAATCTGTACAGCAATGACCAGTAAGATTCTAGTAATATGAGATGAGTCATCTGTGAAAGAGAGAAGAACAGAACCAAATCCCTCCTGACTTCAATGCTATACCAGTGGCCACAATCTAAGTGAATACCCATATATTTCACATTGCATTTCAGATATACAGACTCGACCACACGACATGTTATTAAAGTCAGAGTATCAAAGATTGTGTACACAGGTCCATTTATCATTCAAACCTGAATCTGAGAAGAATGATTTCATCACCCCTTCTCTTCCTCAAGTGCTTTATTTAAGGACTCCCAGAAAAAAGCACCAAGTAGTATTAGCCGATGAATGTTCTTGATCAGGTACAGGATGAAGATTGGGGTAAACTGAAACAATCAGGTGCTCTATGCCCTGGGAAAATAAAATCAAACCCATTTCTAGATCTTATCAAACCTTTGCAGCTTTGTATCTTGATCTTTCTCTTAACATATTAGCTGATTTTCTGGTCGGTCAGAGGGAATTTAAAAAATCACAGAGCCGCCTAAGGAACAACAAACACAATGAATGAGTTATGCAGCACTGCTGATTGTTGGAGGTGCAAATGAATCCAATACACACTTGCTGACAAAGCCAGAAGTGCTGACTGCGCATTTTTAAAGCAAAGTTTTAAATGAACCATTGAGCAGATCAATTGGGCCTGCTGATATTTTGCTGTAGAAGGTTAATGCTTTTAATTATTAAGGTCCACTTCAACTTGCTTATCTACGTTTTTGAAATAGAGAATGGGGAGATGAACAGATTTGCATGGTGCGACCAAATGCTCCAGACTCTCCAACATCAATTGGTAGACTGTTAACAGGGATGTCACTAGTGCCTTTCTGGGCTAGCATCTAGAATGTTGAGAAGTGATCTGATTGCAACTAAAGATCCTGAAGGAGTTTCAGAGGGTGTAAGGATTAGGAACAGCAGTAGATTATTTACACACACACACACACACACACATCCCCACCGACCAAGCCTGTCCTCCAACTCTCCATGGTGTTGCTGGTTTTCTGCCTTAATACCACTTTTCCAACTGCTTCACACATGGTTTGATTGGCTGAGACCAAAGATGTGCCTCAAATAAGTTCAATGACAGAACATTCACAACTACCTGGGATCAAGAATTCTAAAGAATCAGAACCTTCCAAGTGAAGAAAGTTGCCCTGGTCTCAGATCTAAGTGATCAATCCTTTATGCTGAGACTGTGCTCTTGTGTTCAAGACTTCCCAGCCAGGGGAAACAACCTCAGAGATTTACCCTCTGAAACTCCTTCAGGATCTTTTGTTGCAATCAGATCACTTCTCAACATTCCAGATGCTAGCCCAGAAAGGCACTAGTGACATCCCTTTTCTGTAAGTCTTGGATACAGTAGCCACTAATAATATCACCTCAGACCTGACCATTCACTCATGTCCCTGTGCTGCAATATCTACTCACAACCAGGTTCTATCTGCTGCAAAATCCACGTGTCTGGAACCCAATACCTGTTTCTCATTACCCATTAAGGGTAGAAACAGGCAGCTTTTCATTAAAAATTCATTGTCTACAAGTCACAGTTGGTTTGTTTCATTTTAGCTGTGGAAATTTTAGTGCAGCCTCAAATTTTATGTATTTTTCACAAAAAGTTTTAAAAAGTATTGTGAGGCTTTCTTAGATTTGAGAATATCAGCTGAAAAACTTCACTACAAGTTAGAATGTTCTGTTTTGAAGGATTGCAGTCCTCTATGTACACACCAGACATTATTGCATCTCCACATTCTTGTACTATACTCCAGCATGTACACGCTCTAAATCAAAGGAAAAATTCAAATGCAAATAACTTCTCCTTTCATATACGTGGTGCAACAATTCACATTTTGGTGCCAAGACAAGATATGAGACTTAACAGTCACAAAGAAAACAGAATGGAAATTGTGGCCATTTTGTTCTCTGAAAGCAAGATGCATTTTTTGATATTATTAAAAGAATGTGAAAAACAAACTGTTGTCATGGAAGTCACGAAACATTCAAATTCAGAGCAGATGAGGAGGTTGTACTAAGTTTAAATGGGAAGAAAGTAAAACATAAGAAAAAAAATGAGATACATCATCAAATATTGCTGAAATCATTTGAATTTGGGTTTGAATATGCAAGTGGGCACATCTAAGCGATTCTGTCTCTATTTACAAAGGGAATCTGAATATATCGGAACTCACTCTTTTTTTTTCTCTAATTTTTCTGTCAAAGAAACAAATATGGTTCCAAATGCGGCACAGGCTACTCGCAGCTGAGAAGTGATGCAAACCAGATGTTTTTCTTGTCGTAATAAATATTATGTCTGTGTAATGTATAGTGTATAAGCACAATCCTTGGTGTTTTTCTGCAATAAATACTTCAGTGTATTAGAATACTTGTCAGGAAATTAATCCCAGCTGAGAACACCTGTCTTATTTGCAACCTCTAATTTGTAGAATCTTCACTGGTATACACTTGCACAATCTTGTAGTCAATCATTAGTGCCACACTATTGGGAAACGATCAATACAATTTTCCTTTGAAAAGATTGTTAAAACAACATTTGTTAGGATCCTTGCTGTACCAAACAAGTTCTGTGACAAAGGGTGGAGATAAGATATCAATGTGTGCTCACAGTTTCTTTAGTTTTCAGCTTAGCCATGTAGGTACAATTTGGAGACAAGGTATTTTTCCTGACAGAGCTGAAAGGAAGTAACTCGGAGAGTCAGTCAAACTTATCCATGTTAATTTGGGACAAGGGCCTGGGATTATCACTGGAAGAATGAAGCAGGAAGTTAGAAGCTCCCCCCATTCCCCCACAGCATTCAAGGGGAGGTTATCTGTAGCGGTATTGCCACTGGATGAGCAATCCAGAGGCCAAGTTAATGTTCTGTCGATGTGGGTCTGAATCCCACCACAACTGATGACAGAATTTGTATTCAATAAAAATGTGAAATTAAAAGTCTAACAGCAACCATGAAACCAATGTTGATTGTCATAAAAAAATCTATTGGTTCACTAGTGCTCTAAAGGAAAATTGCAGTCCTTACCTGGTCTGACATATATGTGACTCCAGACTGGTAAGACACAGGAGGAGAAGTAAATCGTTCACCCCACTATTCAATGAGTTCATGGCTGATCTGAAAATCATCAAACCCATTTCCTGCCTGTGTCCCATAACTCTCAATTCCCTTCATGATTAAAACTTTTTCTCATACCAACATGGTTGGCTCTTAACTCCAAGATGGTCGAGCAAACCACTCAGTTGTATCACCTGCTGAAAAGTTTCAAAAACGGAATAAAAACAGGTAAGACCACCTAACATCACAGAAGGCACTAACAAACAGAATGGCAAACTCAGTCCTACTGTGTCTGCAAAATTTTCCTAATAGCTGAAGGCTTAGTCAAAAAAGCCTGGCACACTCAGTCAAACAGTCATACCTTATACACAATTTCCCAACACTAACACCATCCCTGGTTAAGTCATGTCCCACCTCCCAGGCTAAGCATTTCTGCAACCAATTGATCAAAGCTTAGTTATGCAATCTTGCCATATTAGCTGTAAATGATGGTAGGAAATTAAATGACTCACTCAAGGATGAGGCTCCACAGATAGTTCCATCCATACTGATGGGAAAGCCTAGAACATCAGTTCTGAAGATAAGGCTGAAGCATTCTCAATGGTTTTTTGAGAAGTGCCAAATGGATAAGCCATGTCAATCTCCTGCAAAGGTGCCCAGCATGGGCAGATGTCATCTTAGGCAAACTTGATTCATTCCACATGATATCAAGAAATGTGTGGAGACACTGGGTATTGCGAAGGCTATGGGCTGGCAACACACAGGCAATTGTACTGGAGACTTGTGCTCCAGAAGTTGCTGCACCCCTGTGCAGCTATTCCAGTATAGCGACAACAGTGGCATCTACCCAACAAAGTGGAAAATTGCTCAGATATGTCACACAAAAAGCATCACAATTCAACCCAATTGATTTACTTCTCCTCCTGTGTCTTACCAGTCTGGAGTCACGTATATGTCAGACCAGGTAAGGACTGCAATTTTCCTTTAGAGCACTAGTGAACCAATAGATTTTTTTATGACAATCAACATTGGTTTCATGGTTGCTGTTAGACTTTTAATTTCACATTTTTATTGAATACAAATTCTGTCATTAGTTGTGGTGGGATTCAGACCCACATCAATTGATCAACAGTAAAATGATGCAAAGGATCATCAACTGCTATCATGCAGCATCAGCTCAGTAATAACCTCAGTGATGCCCGGTTTTCGCGCTGCCAGGGTCACTCAGCTCCTGATCTCATTACAACCTTGTTTTAAACATGGATCAAAGAACTAATTTCGAGACAATGAGTTGAGAATGACTGCCCTTGACATCAAGCATTTGACCAGGTGTGGTACCAAGGAACCCTGGCAAAACTGGAATCAATGGGAATCACAGGGAAAAAGCTCTGATAGTAGGATTCATACCTAGTATAAAGGAAGACGGTTGTGACTGTTGGACCTCAGTCATCTCAATTGCAGGACATCACTGCAAAATGTCCTCAGGGAAATGTCCTAGGTCAACCTATCTTCAGCTTTATTCATGAATGGTTACCCTTCCATCACAAGATTAGAAGTGGATATGTTCAACGATGATTGCACAATTTCCCTATAATCAGTGAGCTCTCAGATTCAAAGGCAGCCCATGATGAAATGTAGCAAGACCTGAACAATATCCAGTTTTGGGTTGATGGGTGTAAGTAACATTCACACCACACAAATGCCAGAAAATGGCCATCTCCCACAAAACAGAATCTAGCTTTCACCGCTCAACTTCAATTGCATTACTATCACCTAATTCTCCACCATCAACATCCAGAGGGTTACCGTTGACTAGAAACTGAACTCGGCTAGCCATATAAATACTGTAGGTACAAGAGTAAGCTAGACCCTAGGAATCCTGCAGCGAGTAGCTCACCTCCTGGCTCCCTAGTTTCTGTCCACCATGAACAAGGTACAAGTCAGGAGTGTGATGGAATACTCCCAACCTGCCTGGATGAGTGCTTGACACATCCAGGACAAAGCAGCCTGCTTGATTGACACCATCCACTTTCTCCACTGCCAATGCACATTTGCAGCAGTGAATACTGTCTGCAAGATGGATTGCAGAATTTCACCACATCTTCTGTAGCCAGCATCCTCCAAACCCAAAACCACTCCTTTCGAGAAAGACAACAGAAACAGGCATACGGGAATGTCACCACCTGCAGGTTTGCCTCCAACCCACTCATCATTCTGACTTAGAAGTAAATTGCTGTTCCTTCAGGGTTGCTGGGTCAAAATCCTGTAATTCCCTCCCTAATGGCGTTATGAGTCTACCTACAGCAAATGGACTGTAGCAGTTCAAGGAGGCAGCTACCACTACCTTCTCAACAGCAACTAGGAACAGGCAATAATGCTAGCTCTGCCAGCGATGTCCACATCCCATTAATGAATTTTTAAAATTACTACTAGTGGCTACAGGTGAACAGACTAACATTTCACAAAATTAAATTGGTATTTTAAAAGGAAGAACTTGAAAGTGTATAGAAGAAGGAAGATCCAGAGGGAATTGGATGGTTCCATTTAATGGCAAACATTGACAAAGATGTGGTGGATTGAATGGTCTAGTTCTATGTTGTTTCCATGGACCTATTGTATATGATTTGCACAACTGCTGTCTGCCAGTTACAGATGAAATGTTGCACAGGTTTTGAATTAGCCTGTGTCCAGAGCTGGTCAATCACTGGGAGATATATGATATCTCACGAGAAAGTCAAACTGGTTCAAAAACAAAGGCAATACATCCTGTATTCATCAATGGGCTTGTAGCAAGGAGAACTGGCATCCACTGAGCTCTCAAGCCCTAATTAAAATTCAACAGAGACTGATGACTTTTATGAACTGTGTAAGTTCTGAGCCAGAATTAGAGAAAAGCACAAACAGGGCATAATATAGACACCAAACTGCCAGTTTTAATCAAGAAAACCTATGGTGGTATTTCCATGCATTGTCAAAACATATGAATTTTGCAGTTTAAGTATTATAGCCCAAACTAAAAATTAAAATTAGTCATCATTTTTTGCAATCCACAGTCAATCCCCATTGTTGTTTATTTGCTTTCATCATGCACGCTATGATCTTCTTGTGTGGTATTTCTTTTCTAACATCTGGACAGTTATCATCAATATTATTCAGCAATTCCTTTGCTACCCATTTGGGAGATACACCGAACTGAAGCAAATAGATGATTGCACTTTGCTATCAATGTACAATAATGATAGAGGGAGCGGTTTTGTTGCTGCTGTAACCATACTGTAACCATGACCCATTTCCCAAGGCAGGGATCAATGCTTTGGTGAATGAAGGCCTAAACAGATGGACTTCTCTTGACTTGCAAAGAGAGTGAAGAGGTCATAATTAAGCCAGTTCCTTCTAAGACTTCAGGAGTCTGTTCCTCAAGGGACAGGTTCATGTGAGCACATTTTGGTATTGGTTGAAACAGTGCAGTAAATCGGGAAATGTAAGGCCTGAAATAAAAACAGAAAGTTTTTGGAGAAACTCAACAGGTTTGGGAGGATTTATGGAGAGAACAACAGAATTTCTCTCTCAATTCCAGTACGACTCTTCTTTGGGACTGTACTTCTGGAGGAGAGTCATGGTGGACTTGAAATGTTAACTCTGTTTCTCTCTCCACAGATGCTCTCAGATCTGCTGAATTTCTCCAACAATTTCAGACTTCCAGATCCACAGGACTGCACTTTTACATGGGAGGCAAGGCCAACTCTGTTCCAGGATTTGAGTACAATGAGTTGAAAGGGATAACTGGCTATCATCCTGTCAGGGTAGGAAAATCAAAGTCAAGAATATGCTGATAAGTCTCACTGTCTGCTTTTTGCCCATGTTGTGCTGATATCCTGTCAAAAATCCAGTTACAAGTGACCAAATGACTTGAGACTGTTCACAGTTTATCATCTCGAGATACAACCTTTCAAAATCAAATCACTGAGTTCTGTTCAACCATGATGAAACAATTTAGCTATGTTCACCATTTGTCTGCGTTATTTCTACTGCAAGCTTTATTTTATACATAAATGTATATATCTCCAGCCTTTAGTTTTACATATTGAATCAAGATGTGATCGAGTTCACATTTTAAAGTCTGGAAGTTGGAAATAAAGTGATGGTACATCAGTCTGAATCATCATAAAATTTATTTCAGAAAGGCAAGCTTCATTTCCATTGAAAAGTAAAGCACCATTGGCTAACCTGTGGAGACTGCAGAAAATCAAATCTTTGAAGGACAAGTTTTGTTTGAAATTGAAACTATATTCAATAATTAGGGGCAATGGTAACATGGCACAGTATACAGAACAGCTGTCATTAATTCAAATTTCACCAGATCTTAAGTCATTTTATTACATCAATCAACTAAGGGAGTTAAACAGAGGGCAGCTGCGAAGCCTCTGCACAAAAACACAGAATATTTTTCTTGTTTGAAGGCCTGGAAAGCCACTTGGAGCAAGGACATTTGATTTGATCATCTGAAAAATCAATGGCAAACTCCCAAAGAGAACATTTCTATCACTGTCTTACTCCACCCTCCACCTGCTGACATTCAGACATTTTTCAACTTGTTTCCCATCATGCATCCTCCTGTTGGGAGGACAGTATTGTTTAGTCTGGGATTTTGTTACAGTTGATATCAATTCTGATCTGTGAAAGCAGAAGGCGTGATTTGAGCAGCATGACTTCATTGAGGTCAATTTTCTTCCTGGGAGGTGAAATGCTGCACTTGCCTGCTGTGCTCCATCTAGTGGCCCTGCTGACTAAATTACCCATATTCAAAGGGGCAAATCTGAAGGGCACATTAGGGTAAAGATTTTGATTGATGAATATAAAAAATATGTTTAAATGCACTGGTATGACATTCCTGTGTATATTGTTTTTACTTAGACTCTCACCCATTTAAAATAAACTGGTCAATACACATAGAAATAGCACACTGAGAAGAAATAAAACTAGTGCGTTCATCTGTGATATTGTCTTAAATCTCAAATGCTCACAGATCAACAAGCTATGGCTCAGAATTTTACTGCTTGAATTAGTAGATTTCCAGGAAACTTGCTCATTTGAAAGCAACAGCAATTCCATTATTAATTAATTAAAAGTATGAAAAAAATCTTTTTATTTCGAAGATTATTGCTCAATAGCCAATGTCAACCGAAAGCAACAAACATTGACTTTGAAGCCAGGCTGTATTTAAAGGCTGTGTACTTTAGAACAAGTCATTCAGCAATACTATGTCTACAAGTTACAACAAACCTGATTTTGCAGTTATTAAAATAAAGCTACAAAGTAACAATAAAGCTGATACCATTACAATATTCAGTCTAGGAATTTCATCTGATCACAAGATGCAATTACTGCTTTTAAATTATTCCATGTGGCTATAAATGTCATTTGTGGGCTATAAGCTAATTACTTTATTCAATAACATTCAAATTTGTGAATATGGAAGTAAGTTTTACTATATCTGAAAACTTGCCTGCTTTATTGTTACAACTTGCTATTTCCATGGTTGTTTGAATCTTGAAACAAAAATTCTTGTAGAGGAAATGTTTTGCAGAACCTGGATGTTATATTTCCCCTTTTATCCACTAACTTATTTTGATACATAGGTTCATAAAAGTTGTGCTGTACAACCATTTTAGCACAATAGCTATGTTGACATTTGACCTGAAAGACTTGATTATTTCAGAGTTTAAGTATAAGCAACATGACACAAATATCAAGCGTAAGGGTAATATTGAAACATATTTGCGATTATAAAGCACCCTTAATGTAGAAAAATGGCATTTTATAGACGCAAAAAAAATTGATGCTAACCTTAAAATACAATGATATTATATCTAATAACCAAGAGGTGGAAAACAAAGACAATATTTATTGTAACCAATTCATTCCATCTATTTGCACACCTGCAACTAATTAGCAGTCTCCTTGCATATATATTTTTGTTTACATTTGTGCACTTTGTTAATTGCAAGCAATCAACAAGTGACACGTGAATGGCTTTGGATTCTCTCAGTTTGTGGTTCTGACTGGCAGCCATCAAATCTCCTCATTTCTTTGCCAAATTCGTAACTGCAGCAGGCTAGCCACTCTGGAGAATAAATGATATGCTTTTTTTGCTTTGGAAGAGCGATTGCGTGCTTTTGGATGAATTGCGTATCATGAGCAACCTTGATGAAGGATAGCTCCATGGTCGCCTTAATTGAAGTTTGGAGAAGGGAGTTCCAAAATTATGTTATGGCATGGTTACCAATTATCCACATTCAGAATGAACTTTTTTTTTAAATTGGATCCCTTATCATTCTATTTGAACAAGAGTTGGCTAAATAGCATTCTTGGCTGATGGCTGAATATGTTCGATAAAGTATGGAATTAGCTTCCTCTCTGCAGGCACAACAGCAGCATATTGTTTATCAGTTACCTGTGGTTTAACAAAGTTTGAATCAATGAGCTGGGAGAAATTGTATGTAGTACTACTAACTTTTTATTGAGGCGTTACTAGCGGAGGTAAAGATCAAAGATAAAGAATATAAAAATATAACATATGACAAGCACATAAACAAAATAAAACATACCAGCATAAAGCAGCAAACCTTAGGAAAGCAAATTACCAAGAATGAAAATCAATAGCAAACTTGAGCACTGGATACCTTACAATTATTTCTTTTACAAAACTAATCAACTTTAGGGCAGTTGCATCAAAAACAAAATCAGACATCTGCAACTCCCAAAGCAAGCTAACATAAAAGAGAATACGACCTCAATTGCCAAATATCTAATTTCTAAGAAGGTAGGTAAACATCAAAGCCTTAGTGAGTCCAGCATTCAAGTCATTATAACAGTAACAACATTGACAAGATATTCTCCCAGGTGATTACTTTCCAAACTTAGTCATTCTAGAGACTACCTTAACAACTACACGATGCAATTTAAGTAATATGTCCAATAATATTTTGCCTTGAACTTCTTTGAATATTTCGTGCTAATCTTCGTGGAAGTCACCTAGACTGGCTGTCATCAAGTCTGTTAATGTAACTATTTCAAGTCCCATGGCATTTCACAAAGTGTCAGAAATTTCCTCCCTGCCCCATCCCCAAACAGTAGCTTAAACAACTGGCTTCTCTCTTTCTCACTCACAGACCATTACAGTGATGAGTGAACCCAGGCAGTTTCTAACCTGAAATACAGAATCAGTTACCTGGATACTAGGTTGAAAGTCTGTAGCTTCTCCTTAACTGTACTCTGAGTGTACCTGGACCTTATGGGACTGCAGCAACCCAAGAAGGTGATACATCACTATCCTTACAAGGGTAATTAGGAATGGATAAGAAATGCTGACCTTGCGGCGATGCTTTCATTGCGAAAGTGAATATAAAATACTGGCATTTGGCTAACTTGAAAATTAATCTTAGCCTAGAATGTCAGCATGTTGTATGTAACAGGGGCAGTAGGAATTAACAAATCTCATTGTAAAAGTTGAATTATGCTCATTTGTATGTTGTATGTAAGACAAAACAGTTTGTTGCTTGGCAGTTGCGTCATATCTGGGTTCTGTTATTTTCAGTCAGCCACCCATGAAGTGAGGAACACACACACACCCTACATGAAAATTTGTGTCACATTGCCATGGAACCAGATACTGGGCATCAAAAAACGGACACTTTGAACAATAGGAAACATAATACCTGCTTTCAGAAGAAATCAAGAAAATATCACCTGTAAAACCTTTGCACATTTCAGCTCATCATTCCACAAAAACATTAACATAACTTAGAATACAAGTTGTTTGTTCATTGATAGCATATAACACTCAGAGATAAAATGATTACTTCTGTCTAATTAAAGTGGGATATTATAAAATGGGGGAGTGGGTGGTGGTAACATACAGCTATGATTGTGTGAAAACTGCCGTTTGAAATCAAGGTAATTCGCTGATATTTAGACTTCTTTGTCTTATAAGACGGTTTGTTCGACTTGAATTCTGTACGCCAATAGATTTATCATCAACTATTCTTCATGTTTCTAACTTACTGATAGGTAAAACCTAAACAGAACACTTAAACTAGTTGAGGTATATGTAAATGATTGAGGCCTTCAATTTGAACACACCTATGCACTCTACAAAGTCAAAAGAACAGATATCCTGTTATGTACAATAGTAAGAATCAGGCAGTGAGTGTAAGGAATTTAGCAATCTCTGGGTTGAGCTGACATACTTAAATAATACACTCCCTTGTGTTATGACGTAATTAGAAGGCTCGATTAAGTCACTGCCTTGTAACCTCACTGCAAACCATCTACTTACCTGACTTTATTACTTATTCCTTTTCTAACAGAGAAATGGAATCAGGAAAAGATGACTCAAGGTGCATTAGTCAATCTCTGCAGATTGACTATTTTTGAACAATTCTATGAACAAGGGCTTATTATTGCAAACTCTATTACAAAACATATCAAGAATAAAATTCAGTATTTGTAATAAAAATTGGAAACACAAAATTCATTTTTATTTCTTTCATGTATCTCATTAGTTATATAGAAATTGCGTCTTTTAACAAGCCAGTGCAATATGTATGCAATCTTTATGTATTGTTAGACTCACTCTCCTGGATAGAATTTAATCATGAATGCTGAATAGAAAGTAAAACTCGCTCCTCCCAATATTCACATGTATCAACGCTTTGAGGAAATCTTGCATGTTGCATTTAACAAAATCCTTTGCATATTTAGCAAAATTCATATTCTACATGTGTTGATGCAACCAAGATTAAGTTGCAAAAATGTAATCTGTCGTTTTTGTTTTCCAGTTTTAGACTTTTGATATTTTGCCTACTGTCACAGACAAGTGTTTTTTAAAACTTCTCTCTTCTTACAATTGCCTCTGTACTTGTTTCACACTTTCCAAATCTTCCAGTCTCTCTGCCTGCTTGTCTTGAACTCTTGCTGTCTCCATTTTTCTTTTGTGTTGTTCTGATTCACACTGTTATCAATTCCACTAATATTTATCCTCAGTCTGACTTCCAATTTCTGTAAGCCTTCCTTATGGTATTGAAATACAAACTTAAATACTTCTCATGTGAAGTAAAACTGATGGCCAGTTCCAAAACTCCACAGCCCAATTCACTTCACTCCACTGTGTAATTAACAGGCGCAGTAATTGAGGAACTAGGAAGTAGGGAGAAAGAAGACAATGGAGGGAAACATATGAATTATAGGCATTTGCTATAATGTCAAACTACTTGCTTGGCTAGATGGGCATACCGTTGTGGTGTTGTTAATTATGATATTCTGACATTATCTCCTTGTTTAAACAGGTTAAAAGTACAAATCCAGTGACGTGTAATCACAGAATTTCTGTATGCTCTCACTTCTTAAAAAAAGACATATGTATACCCTGAAAAAAAGAGCAGTTTGGAAAGTTTGTATTTCAATACCATAAAAAAGCTGTAAACATCAAAAGGTCTTTGTGATTCCCAAAAGCGACTGGCCCAAATGGAGTCTTCAGTTGTGCACTCAGGTCCTGTACGGATCAGCTGGTGGGAGTGTTTGCAGGCATCATTAACCTCTCCCTACTCTAATGTGAGGTCTCCATCTGCTTCAAGAAGTCCACTATCACAACAATCCCACCGTCAAAAAAAAATCAGGCAATGATCCTGAATGACTATTGCCTCGTGGCTCTGACATCCATTGTAATGAAGTAACTTGAGAGGTTAGTAGTGGTGCAATTCAACTCCAGCCTTCCAGATTGCCTTGATCCACTATATTTCACCTAACATTGCAACTGGTCCATTGCAGATGTCATCTCTCTGGCCCTTCACTCATCCCTGCAATATCTGGACAGCAAGGATACCTACATCAGGCTCCAACACCATAATTCCAATAAAACTCACCTCTAAACTCCAAAACCTAGGATTCTTCTCCCTATTCTGTAACTGGATTCTTGACTTCCTGATCCACAAAGCAAAACCAATAAGGACAAGCAACAACACCTCCTCCACAATAATCCTAAACAAAGGTGCTTCGCACAGCAGTGTACTCAGTCCCTTCCTATACTCTTTTTGCAATCACGACTGTGTGGTCAAATTCTGCTCTAGCTCCATTTACTGATTTTATGATGATAGCACCATAGTGGGTCAGATCGCAAACAGTTGTGAGACAGAGTACAGGAAAGAGATCAAGCATCTAGTGGCATGGTGTGAAGACAACAATCTCTCCCTCAATGTCAACAAAACAGAGAAGCTTGTCATCGACTTCAAGAAGCAGAATGGGGGACACAGCCCTGTCTGTATCAATGGTGTTGAGCTGCAGATGGTCGAGAGCTTTAAGTTTTCGGGAGAAAAGATCACCAACAATCTGTTTGGTCCACCCATGTCGGCACTATGGTTAAGAAAGCACTCCAAAGCCTCTACTTCCTCATAAGGTTAAGGATGTTAACATGTCCACAAGACTCTTACCAATTTTTACAGATGCACCATAGTAAGCATCCTATCTGATTGCATCAGAGCTTGGTATGGCAACTGCTTTGCCTAAGGCCGCAAGAAATCACAGAGTTGTGAACGCAACCCAGTCCATCATGAAAATGAGCCTTCTTTCCATCGACTCTATACTTCCCACTGCCTGGGGAAAGCAGCCAACATAATCAAAGACTCCTCCAACCCCGATTATACTCTCCTCCACCCTCTTCGACTGGGCAGAAGATACAAAGTGTGAAAACACATACCAACAGGCTCAAGAATAGCTTCTTCCCTGTTATTATCAGGCTCATGAGCAGACCTCTCATTTATGAGAATTGATCATTCTCTGCACTTTCTCCGTAGCTGTAACACTATATTCTGTAATCTGTTTTATTATTCTGACGGCATTATGTAAGCTATGATTTGTCCGTATAACACACAAAATAGTACTTTTCACTGTATCTCAGTACATGTGACAATAATAAATCAAATCAGCATTTGTTTTACTCTTCAATGTCATCTCCTGATCTACTCACCATATTCCTTAACTGCTTTGCTCTCCTGAAGTTTCAATCTGAAATATTAGTTGGACTAATTACAACAATGGCTACTAGTAAAATATATGTTACATAATCTCCACGGTCTGTTCCTCTGCGTTCCAGCATTGGTGTACAGTTACAACTAAATTGATTTGCTCACAGTTTCTAATGCTGTAAACCCTGATGCAGTTAAAAGCTTGTTTAGTTAATTATTTAAAATCAACAAAAAAATCATAGCTAGGTCCATTTATTAACTTAAAACACAAATCCAGTCCATTAAACACAACGAAAATATCCTCTACTAACAGAGTTCAGGACAGCGATGCTTGCACAAACTTTTGCAATGCTCATTTTTCTCAGCTGACTTGAATCTCAAGCATATGTAGCAAAGTCACACCAATAATGAATATTAATACAGCTGGAAAATACGTTTGTGATTGTAGGTGCAAGTGCTCTACTGAAGTGAGCTTATAATTCATCACTCAAGGGGCTAATAGCAATTTGCACAACAGTTACACTGTGTGCCTCAGAGAATTAAACATCCCTCCACCCACCCATTTCCTGTGGGTAACCTTTCAGACTGAACACCAAGAATTTTAATGTTTAAATATAGCTGCCAAAGGCATACATTTCCGTACTAGGAACAGTTACTTTAAATGCACTGTTCAGTGGCCTGTCTGAATTATTGTATTAATATAAAGTAAAACTGCCGATTCAATTAAACTGCAGCCCGCTCAACAAAGTCTTCACACTGATTGCAATGACGAAACGTAAACATAACATTTTCAAATTTAATGATGGTTTCTCACAAATCAAAACGGTGACTATATTGCTTTGATTTACAATCCACAACTAGGCACAAAGACAACTGTAGAAAACATCTGAACAGAAGCTTAAATGCAAATGAGATGAACCATATGAAGATAAGGAAAAGTTCAAGACTCTTGAAAATAAATCCTTAACTATCATTAGCTTCATCACCAAAGCTCTGGTAAAATTAATTACTAAAAACAGTTCCTTCACTTGAAAAAAAATTCCAAACTGAATTACTAGCAATAGTTCTTCTATAGAACTGAAATTAGCTTGGAGAATGACTGAACAAGCTCAGTAATCTTGGATTAGATTTGTCACGGAGTTTTTTTTCAAACAGGCAGGTTTAATGCTATATCAGATTACTAGTTCACTAGCGAAATACCATGCTAACTTTTGTACAGACTTTAACCTGATGACAAAAATTTCAACCTTCGACATTATAACTTTAGTATCAGATAACATTCAACAGATTATCTGCATAAATATGTTAATTAAATTGCAAACGTTCCCCAATGAAGGTTTTAATGTTCAGCTTGGCAGCAAATGGGAATTAGAAGCCTCACTGGAAACTTTCAGCTTGGAAAGAGGTAAATGCTGTTAAAAAGAATTACTGCACACACTAAAAATGATTGCTTTCAGTTTAAGAATACCTATTATTTCTTCTAACAACTTCACTGCACAGTGTTAAATACGTGTTCACACGAAGTATGTTTTTCACTTATGTCAGGCACTCAACAGCTAACAAAAATTAAAATGCTATGTTTTCCTATTCTAGATCTTTATATCTCAAAGTGATGAGACATCGCACAGAAGTAAGGAATTGGTGCGTATTAAAGAATCAGACCTTCAGCACATCAGATTTTTAAATTTTTTTTGAAAACTTTAGCTGGCTTTGACACCATATTCAAAGCTAAGATCACCGAGGGCTTTCACTGAAAGTCACTAGATATAAAACTGCAATGTTCATTGTGAGCTAACATTCCTGATGTCAAAGACTTCAAAAGAAACTTTACTATATTTAGGTTCTTTCTTTAGGATGACTAATGGCATTCAATTCTTACAATCAATTCCCTAATGGTTTAACAGCAATTTGCCACAACACTATTACAAAAACACAATCTAGTTTTAAAAGGATAGCTGTTCCTCTGCCCAGCTTCTTCAGTGAATACTGCTATGGTGCATCTTTCATGTCAGATTAATACATACCATTTTCTGGCTGGTCCTTGATATCCTCACTTTCCTGGCTAGGGCTTTCAGACTGACCTGAATCTGAAAGACAGAAAATATAAGCCAACCTATTAGAATAGATCATAGAAACTTCATCGTAGAAGCAGGCCCTTTGTCATCCAAAGTTCCACAACCAAGCTACATATTCTACGCTTTACATTTGCTCCATAATTTTAGTATTGTACTTCCTCAAATGTATTTATTATTCCTCCTGAAAAATTGACACAAGTTTGGTTGCTATTTGAGGCCACATGTTCCATAATCGATGACATCTTATTGTTATAAAAAGTTATTTGGTATAATTTTGGGGAGACAGCAAGTCCAATTAGGTAAATACAAAATGACATAAAATAAGGATGAATTATCATTTCAAAAATGCATTTAGAAATGTTGCTCTTGTTGATAAATGTGATTGATTGTAACATATTGCCCAGGCTGTCACTACACTGGCGCACTTGTCTGCTGCAGGGTCTACAATTTACATTAGATAGTGAGTTCTCAATCTCAGCCAGGTTTCCCTGGGATGGCCTGAGTTGAAGACCAATTTTAAAACATTCTGGTGAATATTAACGGAAAAAATAATTTTATGCGAAGACTGCATATAGGGAGAATCATTCTTCTCTGGATGGTGGGAGATACTGTTGTATCTCTCCAATATTTCCTTAAGGATGTTACTTGGTAATTATTTTCCGAACCTAATTAATTCTTGACCCACTTTCAAAGATGTCACTATTTCATTGTGGTCAGGTGAGGACAAGCACTCACAATGGTGTCCAATTATTGATCTTTGGGAAACTTTGTAAATGTCAGCACTGTGCTATTAGCTAACATCTAAAATAATTCAACACGCATCAGTGCTGCATCCTATTGCATACAAATTGCACTAATATCACAGCAGAAAAAAAAAATCATCCTGCAGTCATACTTTATTCTCTCACAGCACCTAGATAATACAGAAATTTACGTGTGCTTAACAGACTCAATCATTTTCTTTATTCAAGCACTTTGTCTCATCTCACAAAGACTGATGGCAGCCTTCAAGGGAAATGGTGACCTTGCCTCTCATCACTGTGGCATATACCAACCAAAATGAGGAAGCCTCCATTACATTCACAGCCCTGTAATATTGGCATCATGACTTATATCTTTCAATCTACGGGAGGAAGAAACGATGGACCTAATAGATAAATTCGTACTGCACCATCGATAGTGGAGTAACCGACAGCCTTAGCCAAAGACTTGGAGAGTCAGACACCAAATGATCTAGGGTTCAGCAACAAATTCAGGTGATTTCCGTACATGATGGTGGACAGTGAGAAAGACACCAGGCATCAGCAGAATGCCTGAAGGCTGTGACATCCCAAGTGAATATGAAAGCATCAAGATATCGGAAAGAATGTCCAAAGACACTGATGGCTTTCAGAATGACTTCAACCAATACACTAGTAGATGTTTTACACAAGATATTTTCATAAAATGTCAGACCTTTGTTGCAAACTATTAAATTTGGTGTAACACCTCAGGAACTATGCCCTGCATATATGGACTGCAAGGATTGCATGTGGACATCATTGTCTCTCTGGAGAGAGGCAGTACATCTACTTGCTTAATTCAAATTAATTTACTTGAACTGTGCTACTGCCAAAATCTAAGGTTCATCGTGGACTATACCAGCCATTTGATCATTTCTCATTTAAGACAAAGCTGCAGCTTACTTTTTAAATTCATTCATGGGATATGAGCATTACCAGTTAAGCCAGCAGTTACTGCTTATCCCTAGCTGCCATGGAAGAATGAGAAATGGAATGGTTTTCTTGAGCCACTGCAATCCGTGAGATCTAGGTACACCGTCAGCACTGCCAGGATGGAGATCCAGGATTCTGATCCAGTGAAAACAAACAGACAGCAATACAGTTCTAAATCAGGGTGATCGAGCATTGGTAGGCAGGTTATTAATGATTAGGTGCTGTTTGATAGCGCTGTTGATGAAACCTTTCGTCGCTTTGTGATTGATTAAGAGTAGACTGATAGAATGGTAATTGGCCAGTTGAATACGTCCTGCTTTTCTACAGAAGGCAACTCACGCTCAATTGTATATCACTTGCCGCCATCACTAAGGGGTGGTGACGGCCTTGTTTGGGACGCACATTCACAAAATCAAATTTACAGAAAATGACAGGCTGCTGGGTTGGCTCTCATTTTTGACACAAGCTTTCAGATATTACTGAGATGTCGCTGTAGGGGTACCAGGGCTATGTGCGTTGTTGTCAATTCTGGAGCTTTGGTTGCTACCAGGTTATCCATTCATTTTCATTCTTTTATCAGTTTTTATAATGGATAGATACAAGCATGTGGCTTGTGAGGGCATCTAAGAGTCAACCACATTGCTTGAGTCGAGAGTCACATTTAGGCCAGACCAGGTAAGGATGGCAGGTTTCCTTTCCTAACTGCACCAGATAGGTTTTCACAACAATTGACCTCAGTTTCATGGTCACCATTAGGCCGACTTTTAAGTCCCAATTTATTAAGGAAATTCAAATCCCACCAAGGCAGAAGGTGAAATTTGAACCCATGTCGCCAGAAGCTGAGCCTGATCTCTGGATTATCAGTACAGAGAGATTACTATTATATCACAGACTCCCCTTTTCAAAGACAACATTCCCTGTGGTAGCCTGAAAGTTACTTTGACACAAAGCTTAATGCTCTGCTATCTCTGACAACTGCACGGAGCTTTGCAAACTCCGGGTTTCACGGAAGTCAGCCTGTAGCAAATCACACAGCTTGACAAAATGGCTGCCTGAAGCACGGGCAGCAAACATAGCTTTCCTCTGTCATAACCAGGTAGGAGTGGTTCAGTTTGTAACCAGGTCTTCTTCAGCATCAATAATTCTGAAGATTAAGGGTCTGTGGGATCTGCAAGATGGCATTCTGATAAATGCGGTAAAATTTTCACCAGACATCATTTACCAACGACAGAATTTGTGGACTCAGTGTGTAGGTACAGATAGAAGTTAGTGCCACTCTACTGTAATAACATTGTGGGTCAGCACACTGCCTGCAGGGGTTCAGGAAGGTAACTCACCACCTTCAATCTGAAAGTAAAAGAAAATCTACATTTCTATCATTAACCAGGAAACACAAAGTTTGGGGTAGATGCCGAGGACTTGACCTGCTCCAACCCATTTGACCCGAATCACAGACAGCTATCAGCCTGATGTGTAAGGTGAAATATAATGAACCTTTTAAAAATCGATGCATTTTTTGAGGATGAGGGCTGGTCTGAAATTCACTCATGTCCATTCACACTGCTGAGGAGTCAAAATCCTGGAAATGCCTTTTTATAACACTGTTGGGTCCCTACACCCCATTGACTAGAGCTGTTCAAGAATGTGGCTCATCATTGTCTTTTCCGAGGAAATTATGGTGAGTAATAAATGCTGGCAGTAATGCATAAATCACATCGACAAATTTTTTGAATATGTCTTGATCTTCATCTCATTTGGTATGCCAGACTCAACCACAGTTGAGTCCTGATTGAGTTGAAAATGTAGGAATTTTTGGGGGTCTCTGACTTCATAAGAAGTGTTCAAAAGTTCTGTCCTCTCAAAGGCATGCTAGAGTTATTAGAAAATTCTGTCAGTCTACATTGAGCTACATTGGGAAGCTGGCTGGACACAAACAGAACTCCACAACTATTTCTCTACTGTCCAAATCATGTGCCACTACCAGAACATGCAAGTATCAGAACCGTGCTGAATTACAGCAACCTAATTACATAGGAAGGCATTTAGATAACACACTGAAAGCTTTTGCACAAGTACAGTTTAAAGGAAGGAAATAAATGTTTTCAAAAAGTCAGTGCAGATTGGTTCTTTTCAGTAACGCATGCTTTTGCGGTTTAGAATCATGCATTCATTTCATATGGATCAAGTGAATGATGGGAGAGAAGTATCACTCGGAGTTATGAAATTCAGCAATCTAATAATTTCAAAAATAAATGAAGTATCTCCATGTCCATAACTTGGTCTCATTCCAGCTTCCAAATGTACATGTTCTAAATGCAGCAAGTCAAGTGTGCAAGGATTATGCCTCAATATTAACCAACACCCACACCAAACTAACCCATGTCTACTACCAGTTGAAAGATAGCATCAAATTAGCTCCAGACACACGTTTGAATTAAAAGGATATCTTGAAACTTAAGTTATCAAATTACCGCTGAAGTTTACTGGTAAAGCTCAAAAGGTCATGACATCAGAATATAGACAAACTAAAACATCAACATCTTTAACAAGCAAGTGGAAAATGCTAATTTCTCAACGATCTTACCATTGTTTAACAGTAATCAACAACCTCAAATCTCTGGAGAATCCAACTTCCTTATCTGAGTCCAAACAGAGGGATCCAAAAGTTGTCTTTTATTTGTTCTTGGTCTGTGCCAATGCTGCACCAAAACTATCAACTGAGATTTTGGCTTGCATATGGTACAATGCCATATATACTCGCAGCCTTCTTCTACCTGATAATGAATGTCTTCAAGAAATTTACCTGTGAAAATTTTTGGAGTACTGTAAAGTATTTTATGTACTGGACAGCTACCTGTGTATCATGTCAAGGAAGTTCATTAAGAAGTTTCACCAACAAGAACTTTAGCTTATTTCCCTTAGTTTTGGAGGATCTGCAAAGTATTATGATTCTTTGAAACGTAAAATCTCAAGAATTGTAATCGAAACTTACCTCCAAGCTAACCATTTCCAGCTTTAAGGTGGTAAGAGGAGCAACTGATTCCAAAGAGTTGAGTCGGAACCTTAAATTTTATCATGAAGACTCATTGTCATTCTGCTTTCCAACTTGAACTCTGGTCACCTGGGTTTCTCATCAGGCAACCAAGGAGATTCAGGATCCAAAAACTTGCCTGGGGCCCCACTGTGACTGGGCATCTCCTCATATCCTTCTCCTTGAGGGGGCTTCCCCTCAGGAATTGGCCGTCAATACCATTGCCTTCCCCACCTCCCAGCCATAAATCAAACACCGTCACTTCCTGCTCTGAGATCAAATTCCCACCCCTGTCCCCCTTCCCTTTGTGAAACCACACCCTCACCAGTAACTTCGTAAAAATGATACACCATGAGGAATTATTACATTGCCACACTGTTAAATATCTACTTAATTGTCTGTATAGTGAGGTTTCAGAAACTCCCTTATGCAGGTTTTTATATACAAGTCATTGCACTTCAAAAAGAAAGCAATCCACAATGGAAAATAGCTTGATATGTTTGGACTTGAAAGTGCAATATCAATAAAAGTATTATGATCAGAAAATGTTAAAATCTTCAGCAATGTGACAGAATACTGCCATTATTTCCCATGTATGATCACAAACATCTAAAAACCAGGAAAAGGTCTACTTCAATAGTCAAACATTTCCGGCTCAAAATATAATCAAGCTTATTCAGAGCCTTTCCAGGAAGTGAGTCCTTTCCTAGCAGGGATTCTTCGTAAGATAGGAACTGGTCAAAGGTGGACAATGACAAACTAGCTGAGCTGACACTATTAAACTGTCCAGTTGGAGGTTAAACAAACATATCCTGAAAAACAATACTGCAGACCATTGAACAGGAAGATTAAGTTGCGTAAAATCTCCATCATAAATGGGAAGAACTCTCATGAATCTAATTACTGAATCTATACCTAAATGCCGTTCCCTCTTTCTAAAAAATTACTTGTCTAACTTAGTGTCCGCGTAATTCTTTAAAATCTCTGCACATGCTGCACTTTTTTTTATAAAAAAATGTTAGGTTTAAACTTTAGTTAATTATTCTAAAAATACTGACATCAAATCTAGGCCTTGATACGTGATCCGAGGACTGCTGTTTAGTAATGCTCAACTTCTGAACTGGCACCCTGTAAAAACTGAATCATTTGTGGTTAGTATTTCAAGTCTTGATCATATCTACATTCCCTGTTGTAACTGAAAGAAGCTTAACCTTTGAGGGAGTTTGAAACCACTTCCAATTAGTTCTGTGGTTTTTGAAAAAAGATATGTAATGACTGATGATGGAAAAAGTGGCTTTACGCGTGGTTTGCTTGACATGATGCTAACACTAATTCTAAAACTTCAGAATTTGTATTTACTCCACTATCTTTTACATAATGTACTTCTCAATGACCTGGTGACTAATATACCAATATTTTGGATGAAGGAATTATGGATCTGATATTAAGGAGTGATAGTGTCAGTTAGCCTTTCTCCAGGGAGATTTTTGTCGTGTGCAGCCAGCGCAAAAGGACATAAGGTGACAGTTCATGGCCTGTCTAGAAAGCCTGCCAAGTTGACCAAGAAATATTAATAGAATTAATGCAGTTATTCATAGACAGAGAACTTCTTAAAACATGTCACAGTTATTAAAATAACTTGCTCTATTCTATAAAAGTAAACATTTGACATATTAAAATCAAATTGAACAGTAATTGATACCAACATTTTAACATAGAAAACATTTTACCATTTAAATCTTTATACAAAACATTCTATATGAACGCAAATTTGTATAAAATCAGGTAAGTACAATTAAAATGTTCCAATTTATTCCTCTACAGAAAGTGGTTAAACAATGAAAACACTATTTACAATAACGATTAAGAAACTTGGTTCATTATGATGGTGTAAGTGCAAATCAAAGACTAATATTTCATGATCATTACTCCAGTATGGTTTTTGCTCAACACAGCACTACTGCTATTTACAGTGTCTAGTGATCACAATTCAATATGGAAATCCCTTTCACAAATTGTCTTGAAAGCAATTGTCCTTTAGTTTATCCAGAGAAAATTCACAGCCAGACAGAGACCAATGAAGCACACACGAAACATGTTGTAAATCTTGGACAAATTGCCAGGGACATTTAAGATTTAAAACAGCTGATGCTGGAGATTTGAAGAAGATCATAGACAAAATGACAGAGCATCCCTAATATTTTTAAGAAGTTTTTTTTCTGAAAGAATGGCTAAAATATATTTTCATTCAATGCGGTTCTAACAATTATTTGTCACAACCATTACCTCCCCTGTCTCTCATCATGTTGGCTCAGCCTTATTTCCAGACAAAAATAAACACTTTAAGACTTTACTTGTTTGTATTCCTCTCAGCAGCATGCTATGCATCAGCAGCTAAAAACAAAGAAACTTTTAGCTGCTCAGACACAGTACAGAAGCGCCTTGAACAACGAACCAGGGGAGAACATTCACAAAGCCTGACAGTCCGTTCAATGCAAACTTCAGGGCCATAATGCATTCCAAGTCCCTGCACTATTTAAATATACATTTGCACAACCCGATCAATGAGAGTCATGGATCGAGTGACACACCTGCGCATCTTGGGCCAAAAGCTCCCAGAGAAAACACAACCGCCTCCTTATCTTTTTTCATAGCCTCTCAATTTCTTCACCCAGATAACTAATTTAATTCTCTCACCCTTCAGCGAAACTGGATTAGGAAAGTCAATACTTTCTTTGTGCTCTGATGGTGGATACTCTGCTTTTTATTCAGTTTTGACCTTTTCGACAAAGACAAGGCAATAGCATAGATTCCTACAGTAAGCTAATGCTCCAGGTCTCACTGGGAAGTAAAAAAAACAAGAAAAAAAATCAGAAACCCCTGCAGGTTTCAGCAGACAAATGCCCCCACCCCTGTGATGGTAAATAAAAATAAGACGCAAACCATATAAATCTAAACACAAATAAATGAGTCTTAAAATCCTCACACTTAACTCTCAGATGTCAGAAAATATGGTTGAAATGATGTCATCATAAAATGGTAAAACTACAGTAAAATGTTAACCATCCATCAGTTAGTACTAACAGAACTACATATTGCAAGTAATTTTTAAGGAAAATGAAAATCACACTAATTTTTAATGTATGGATTGCTCACTTGCTTCATTTTTGTGCTCCAGATTAGAAACTAAGTCCCTGATACTGTAACAGGAAATGGGGCCTCTGTACAAGGCAGAGCTATGGGTCTCTGAAATATTTATGTGCTGTAATAAGACTGGAATAGAAGCAAAAACAGAAACAGAATTCATGTCAAAAAGAACCATCTGACAGTGAGGTGTACAAATGTACAGATGAAATTTTAAAGGAGGCACATGCATGGTTACATTTTTCACATTTTCTTTGCGCAAACTAAAATCTTCAAGATTTTGTTTGGAGATAAAAGCTGTATATTAAAGTTGTACAATATCCGAAGTTTCTCAGGTATTTTTTCATAAAATGAATATGACCAAATCACAATGTGTTCAAAGTAGGTTTTGTCATGATTCATGTTAAAATTGCTTTACAAAAAAACAAAAGTACCAACTTAGCTTCAAGCTAGGGTCAGAGATAATGGGAACTGCAGATGCTGGAGAATTCCAAGATAATAAAATGTGAGACTGGATGAACACAGCAGGCCAAGCAGCATCTCAGGAGCACAAAAGCTGACGTTTCGGGCCTAGACCATTCAGAGAGGATGAAGGGTCTAGGCCCGAAACCTCAGCTTTTGTGCTCCTGAGATGCTGCTTGGCCTGCTGTGTTCATCCAGCCTCACATTTTATTATCTTCAAGCTAGGGTAGTAGCTAGACACCACAATGTACTGCCCTGCAGCTAGGGCATTCCAGTTCCTGTTGAAAAAAGTCAAAAGAAAGAAAGCTCAGCTGTGACATCCTCCACCATCAGATTGTTGGCCACTCCTTGCTGTGTGGATTTGCACATGAAGCGCAGTGACCTGAGTGAGCTGCCGAATGGTTAGTGGGATTATAGCGAAGGGCAAGTTAGAATCTTCAGAACAAAGGCAGCACACATGAAAGGAAAGCTTTCTCTAAGGTTAAGCTTGAGTACTTCACATTACTGGTGGTAAATATTTTATCAAAAGCAGAGGAAATGCACACGTCATTTAAAAAAAATCATGGGATGTGGGCATTGCTAGCTGGGCAAATAATGATTGCTCAGTCCTAAATGCCCCTGAGAAGATGATGGTGAGCTACCTTTATGAATTGTTGCAGTCCATTTGACTTTAGTACACCCAAAATGCCATGAGGAAGGCCATTTAGGATTTTGTTTCAGCAAAACTCACTGATATATTTCCAAGTCAAGACAATGAGTGGCTCAGACAGGAACTTGCAGGTGGTGGTGTTCCCATGTATCTGCTCTCATTGATCTTTTAGACTGAAGTGGCTGTGGGTTTGGATGGTGCTGTGTGAGCAGTTTTGGCAAGTTTCTGCAGAGCATTACTGAATGTCAGCTGTGGAGGGATGGAAAGTTTGTTGATGGAGTCCGAATCAATCAGGTTGCTTTGTCCTGGAAGATGTGAAGCCTTTTGAGAGATGTTGGAACTGCACTTATTCAGGCAAGAAGTGTGTATTCCATCATAGTCCTGACTTGTGCTTGTGGATTGTGGGCAAGCTATGGTGACCCAGAACGTAAGTTACTCACCACAGAATCTGACCTGTTCCTGTAGACACAGCATTTAGATGACAGTTCATTTTCTGGTCAATGATCACCATCAGGCAGCAATTGCTCTAAACCGCCCAGATAGTTAGAAGTTCCAGGCAGATAGCATGCTGACAAATTGACTTTTGGTTCTGGAAGTTGCGACCACAAATGTAACATTTTGTCATGGCATGATCACTCCTACATAAAGGGTCCTTTACAATGAGGTGATTAATTAAACTTGTCTTATTACACCTCAGACCTAAAGAAGCCTGTTCATCAATTGGTTCTTGAACAGACTGTCTAAGAAATTATTCCAAATATGAAGTCATCTTCGAGACTACTTCTGTCAATTTGATTTGACCAACATAAATTATTTCTTGACTTATTTGTACAAATTTTGTGTTGCTGCTGCATTGTGTCCATCAGTGACTTCTTGCTCCTCCTATTTCTTATCTCTATCCAAATAAATTCTACACTTTGGTCCTCTGAACTAAGGTCAATCCTATTAATGTGCTGAATCATCTGTTATTAACAGATAACGTCCATTTCCTTTGTTTTTGTCCTTCTGAAATGTCCAGTCTCTCTGAATATTCTGACCTTAGCCATGGCGACTTTGCAAATAGAGCATAGACATAGAACAATACAGCACAGAACAGGCCCTTCAGCCCACGATGTTGTGCCGACCATTGATCCTCATGTATGCATCCTCAAATTTCTCTGACCATATGCATGTCCAGCAGTCTCTTTAATGTCCCCAATGACCTTGCTTCCACAACTGCTGCTGGCAATGCATTCCATGCTCTCACAACTCTCTGTGTAAAGAACCCGCCTCTGACATCCCTTCTATACTTTCCTCCAACCAGCTTAAAACTATGACCCCTCGTGCTAGCCATTTCTGCCCTGGGAAATAGTCTCTGGCTATCAACTCTATCTATGTCTCTCATTATCTTGTAAACCTCAATTAGGTCCCCTCTCCTCCTCCTTTTCTCCAATGAAAAGAGACCGAGCTCAGTCAACCTCTCCTCATAAGATAAGCCCTCCAGTCCAGGCAGCATCCTGGTAAACCTCCTCTGAACCCTCTCCAAAGCATCCACATCTTTCCTATAATAGGGCGACCAGAACTGGACGCAGTATTCCAAGTGCAGTCTAACCAAAGTTTTATAGAGCTGCAACAAGATCTCACGACTCTTAAACTCAATCCCCCTGCTAATGAAAGCCAAAACACCATATGCTTTCTTAACAACCCTGTCCACTTGGGTGGCCATTTTAAGGGATCTATGTATCTGCACACCAAGATCCCCCTGTTCCTCCACACTGCCAAGAATCCCATCCTTAGTCCTGTACTCAGCTTTCAAATTCGACCTTCCAAAATGCATCACCTTGCAGTTATCCAGGTTGAATTCCATCTGCCACCTCTCAGTCCATCTCTGCATCCTGTCAATGTCCCGCTGCAGCCTACAACAGCCCTCTATACTGTCAACGACACCTCCAACCTTCATGTCATCTGCAAACTTGCTGACCCATCCTTCAATCCCCTCATCCAAGTCATTAATAAAAATTACAAACAGTAGAGGCCCAAGGACAGAGCCCTGTGGAACACCACTCACCACTGACTTCCAGGCAGAATATTTTCCTTCTACTACCACTCGCTGTCTTCTGTTGGCCAGCCAATTCTGTATCCAGACAGCTACGTTCCCCTGTATCCCATTTCTCCTGACCTTCTGAACGAGCCTACCATGGGGAACCTTATCAAATGCCTTGCTGAAGTCCATATACGCCACATCCACAGCTCGACCCTCATCAACTTTTCTAGTCACATCTTCAAAAAACTCGATAAGGTTTGTGAGGCATGACCTGCCCCTCACAAAGCCGTGTTGACTGCATTTAATCAAGCCATGCTCTTCCAGATGGTCATAAATCCTATCCCTCAGAATCCTTTCTAACACCTTGCAGACGACAGACGTGAGACTTACTGGTCTGTAATTGCCGGGGATTTCCCTATTTCCTTTCTTGAAGAGAGGAATTACATTTTCCTCTCTCCAGTCCTCAGGTACGACTCCAGTGGAGAGTGAGGATGCAAAGATCTTCGCAAGTGGCAAAGCAATTGCATTTCTCGTTTCACAAAGCAGCCGAGGACAAATCTGGTCCGGGCCTGGCGACTTGTCAATCTTAATGTTTGACAAAATTTTCAGCACATCAGCTTCCTCTATCTCTATCCATTCCAGCATGCACATCTGCTCTTCAAAGGTTTCATTCACTACAAAGTTCATTTCTTTCATAAAGACAGAAGCAAAAAACTCATTTAAGGCTTCCCCTACCTCCTCAGACTCCACACACAAGTTCCCTATGCTATCCCTGATCGGCCCTACTCTTTCTTTGACCATTCTCTTATTCCTCACATAAGTCTAAAATACCTTTGTGTTCTCCCTAATCCGTTCTGCCAAGCCTTTCTCATGCCCCGTCCTGGCTCTCCTCAGACCATTTTTGAGCTCCTTCCTCGCCTGCCTGTAATCCTCTAGAGCTGAGCTTGACCCTAGCTTCCTCCACCTTATGTAAGCTACCTTCTTCCTTTTGACAAGAAGCTCCACCGCTCTCGTCATCCAAGGTTCCTTTATCTTACCCCTTCTTGCCTGTCTCAGAGGGACATATTTATTCATCACCCGCAACAACTGTTCCTTAAACAGTCTCCACATGTCTATAGTGCCTTTACCATGGAACAATTGCTCCCAGTCCATGCTTCCTAACTCATGTCTAATCGCATCATAGTTTCCTCTTCCCCAATTAAATATCTTCCCATTTTGCCTAATCCTCTCCTTCTCCATAGCTATGTAGAATGTGAGGCAGTTATGGTCACTATCACCAAAATGCTCTCCCACCACAAGATCTGATACCTGCCCCGGTTCGTTTCCGAGCACCAAGTCTAGAATGGCCTCTCCCCTCGTTGGCCTGTCAACGTACTGAGTTAGGAAACCCTCCTGAACACACCTTACAAAAACAGCTCCATTCAAATCTTCAGCTCGAAGGAGGTTCCAATCAATATTGGGAAAGTTACAGTCACCCATTACAACAACCCTACTACGTCCACACTTTTCCAAAATCTGCCAACCTGTGCTTTCTGTCTCTCTAATGACTAGCATAACATACGCATTCATTTCTACTCAAGTTATGAATTCATCCATCTTAATACAAATGGAATATACATTTTGATAAAAAATGTCTTTAGTTCTTTTGTTTTCTCCCTATTCTGAATTTCTGATGTACATTCTTATGTTTGTAAGCTTTATTTCTTTCTGTCACACGCTGTTTTATCATTATCCATATCACAACCCTGCAGTATTATCTTACACTTTTCATTAACTTATCAAATCTCCCCTCATACAAGCCCCCAAATCCCAACATCCTCACATCTCTGATATAGTTTACAGTTCTCTTCATACCCCCGGCGTACATTGGTCTTAGCATGATTGAAGTGAAGGCTATCCAATTGGTAGAACTCCCTCTTTTGCTGCCAGCAGCCTGTGAATCGAAACCCATTTCTCCTGCATCAATCCTTGAGCCCGAATTCTATAGCTTTGTTTATCCTATAGTAATTTTCTGATTGTCAGATAATAATCTGGACCTTTGTAGTTCATCTTTTGATTTTGTCCCTAGCTGCTCATGCTTCATCAACAGTAACCTCTTTTCTAGCTCTACATCTGTAAATGGCATCCACATGGACCAGTGAGGATTATATGACATTATATTTCCAAAGTTGGTCAATTGACTTAATGAACTACGTGGCAAATAGACCAAATATAACTTAATGTTAACTTGCCTGAACACAGTAGGCCATTTGCCTGAACTCACTTTTGTTGGCTCTTGTGAAAACCAATCTATTAGTCCTTATGGGTTCTATTGCAAGACTGAAGAGTCTCCTCACTATCCCTAGCTGAAGAACTGGAATAATTAGACTTGATTAACATAATTAAACTAGATTATTTAATTAACTAAATAATCTAATTTATCTCAATAAATAGATAATTTTACTTATAACAGGCACCTGCCCAGCTTCCAACAATTATCCATTCAACCCTTGAAGAACATTTCTGGGCATCAGAAGAATTGTATTTATCTCTCAGCTTAGAAAATTAAAATAAAACTACACCCTTGCTATTCACTCCTACACGAGACTAGATATTAGGGTACTTTTTAAGAGAATAACAGCTGCGGTTGTATCTCAGTCTACGTTAACCCTCAGGGTCAGAAATGCAACAGGAGGAAATCACGTGATATCAGAGCTATTTTGGATATGGAATTTTCCAACGGTTTACCAATTTTCACATTATTTTCATGTATGTCATTGATTCTGATGATCTTGGTCTAAGCTATTGCACTATAACTCAAACAAGAGCGGTGTGCGAAAGTGCATTGTGAAGAAGAGTAGCATGTAGGTTTGTAAATATATTGACTAGGCTAGATGGAAATGTGCTCTAAAAAGATTAAAATTACAGTACATGGTACTGGTGCAACACCTACAGCCAAGAATTCTTGTACATTTTGGGCAAAGTAACTAAAACAAAAAGCATCAGTGGTCAAGACAGAAAACTGGTGTTGTGCTGGTTTGGGATGAACCATAGAAGACCTTCAAGTGTAAATGGCAGAACAAGTGATAATGATAAATAGTCCTACTATAAAGACAATACCAGCTATTCAGGAGCTCGGTGAACACTTAAATTACTGAAATATCAATTATCACTGCAAGCTCACATAGAACAACAATTGCTTTACTCCAATAGTTAAACAGGGCCACAATTTTAGGTTATCAGCAGTTACAAACAGCACAGTTAATGTTTACCTTTACACTTACAGTATGCCATACAAACATTAAACAGGGCAAGACTGACTGGATTCGTACTCAATTAAAAACGAAAGCAGTATTTATATGATGTGCCATGAGAAACAGATAACAAGAGGTCAGCCTTTGACAATCAATAAAGAGCCCGCTGACGTACATAATATTCATCACTTCAAAAATACCAATTTACATGAACACCGCTGAAATACCTGCAAATGTATTCCAGCATGATTTAGGGCAAAGAGAAGGGTAAGATATAGATCTGGGAATGAATAGGTTTGTCAATATCTTTGAAAAGGTGAATCAAAAATATATAATTCAGAATGTAAAACGTATTGTCTCAGTTTTGGCAAATTTGAGCACATCTTCAGCACATAATTTTTCAGATTACAGTTTACTGATAGGAATGAAAACTGCAGTGTTTCAGTATTGAGACAATCTTTACAATTTTTCATTTTTGCACACAAATTTTCCATTATCTTGTTACAATTATCGTCAGAAAGTAAACTCAACATACTTTCGGTATAGTGAGCGTTCTTACAAGGTAAAGGATTAATATGCTAAACAATTGTATTTCATGGTTACATAACAGAACTCATGTCATTATCAGGCAACACAGAACATTAAAGGAGAACTTCAGAGTCAGTAAGAAAACAGCAAGAGACCAAGCTGCATGTGATAGAGGAAGTCCAAAAATGAAAAAAGTTAGCGGGGGGGTGTGGTGGGAAGGGGGACGAGATGGTCAACTGTGGGAGGATTGCAAGAATTGATGTGAAAGAAAATATGAAAAATGTTAAGAAAGAATTGCTTTTTCAAAAATCAGAAACCAAAATCTGAAAATGCTTAAACTTTCAAATCTTTCAAGCTGTTAGCATTTCAGTAAAATTTGGGAGGTTGGAGTTGGAATTAGAATTGGAATTGACTTCAGCTTTTAAAAGCGATCAAAATTTTGATCAAGGAAAACTGAGAAAGTGGGTTTGAAATATCTGAATCTTCAAACCAAGAATTCAGACAACCAACATGGTTATAGGTATGATCAGAAGACTACAAGACATAGGAGCTGAAACTAGGCCATTTGGCCCATCACATCTGGTCTGCCATTCAATCATGGATGATGAGTTTCTCAACTTCATTCTACTGCCTTCTCCCCATAACCTTTGATCCCCTTAACGATCAAGAATCCATCCATCTTAACCTCCGTCTTAAATATACTTAATGACCGCACCTTCACAGCCTTCTGTGGCAAAGAATTCCATAGATTCAGTCCTAACTGGCTGAAGAAGTTTCTCTTCTACTCTGTTCTACAGGCTCTTCCATTTACTCTAAGGCTGTGCCCTTGGGTCCCAGTCTCTCCTGCTAAGGGAAACATCTTCCCAACATCCACTCTGTCCAGGCCTTTCAGTGTTCTGTTATTTCAATGAGATGCTCCTCATTCTTCTAAACTCCACTGAAGATGGAACTTCAAATGTTCCTTCTACGTTAAGCCTTTCATTCCTGGGATCATTCTCATGAACCTCCTCTGGACCCACTCCCAAGCCAGTGCATCCTTCTTGAGATATGGGGGCCAAAATTGCTCACAATATTCTAAATGTGATTTGACTGCTTTTATATTACTGTCCTCTTGAAAAAATGCCAACATTGCATAGAACTCCCAAGACCCTTTGCACTTCACATTTCTGAATGTTAACCTCATGTAGAAAATAGTCTATGCCTCTATTTTTCCTACCAGAGTGCATGATCTTACACTTTACCACATTGTATTTCATCAGACTCTTCTTTACCCATTCTTCTAACCTGTTTAAGGCCTTCTGCAGCCTCCCCACCTCCTCGATACAACCTATCCCTCCACCTATCTTTGTATCATCCGCAAACTTATGGATAGCACTGTGCTCAGTGGTTGGCACTGCTGCCTCTCAATGCCACTGATCTGGGTTTGGTTCCACCCTTAGGTGACTGTCTTTGTGGAGTTTACACGTTCTTCCTGCATTTGTGTTTCCTCCAGGTTCTCTGGTTTGCTCCTGCAGTCCAAAGATGTGCAGATTAGGTAGACTGGCCATGCTAAACTGCCCATAGTGTCCAGGAATGTACAGGGTGGGTGGATAAGCCATGGGAAATGCAGAGTTACAGGGCTAGGATAGGGAGATGGGTCTGGGTGGGATGCTCTTTGGAAGGTCAGAACTTGATGGGCTGAATGGCCTGCTTCCACACTGTAGAGGTTCTATAAACAGATTAGGAGAAAAACGATATATATTAAGCTAACTACATCAAGAATTGTTGACAAGATTATCAAATGTTTCTGTGTAATTATTTTGAGAATTTTCAAAAATACTTTCTCCTCTGCAGACCACAGGTAGCATTTTCACAAGTTCAGGCTAGACTGTTGGTGAAATCATAAAATTATTTCACTCCGTCAAGATATGTTCTACAAAATCATGCTCAACATGAATTATTTCATATAATAAGGAACACTGCACCAATCATGTTGATCTTTAACTCTGGGATTGATGTCAACAGCAAAGTATTCGAAAATAAATGAATCTCTGAAATTTGTAATCACTAGTGTGTTTTGCGTACATTAATAAACAATTACAAAAAACAGACCATTTTGAATTTCGCATGTCTTTTTTAACTTGTGTTGAACAACTCATTGGTCGTTAAGAATGGAGTGGCCTTATTCATGAACATTCTCTGACACATGGTAAAGCCATTAGTTAATCCATCTAAAATATCTGCTCTGTAATACTTCATTGAAATAATGTTGGCCCTGTTTGCATGGCAATTTAATTACCAAGATAAAAATCAAATTAATAATTCTGACCATCAATGTATTATAACAATCCAAGCGGGAAGTTAAACCTTTGACGCTATTGTTTTACTTTGTTGATTTTTATCGCTCTGGTCTATGATAAAGGTGTCACAGTGCTTTAACATATTCTTGCAATATTGCTAGTAAATGCCTCACCATGTGAAGAATTTATATAGTGATGGAATATTTGCAATCATGGTGAGATAACTGTAACTGTGAAAGCAGAAATAATTCAGGATACTGATTTGATGTGGCAGCTGGGATGCTACCATATCCTGCCATACAGTGAGAGGACACAGCTCGTTTGACTTCCAACATGTCATGTTTCAATCTTGAACAGACATTTCTTGGAAGATCAATTTGTCCTGGATGGTACACAGTGACTTGAATTTTAAAAAAAAGTTGGACAGTGTACAAAACACACTGCTGATATCCTATAACTGGATCCATGCTACCATCAAATTTGCACCCGAAATATCTGAAGCCAGTCACCTCCAACAGGAGAGCAGAGAAACAAAATGGTGACTGACCCATACTTCTTTGTTGTCTAATGAATAGCGCTATTGGCAAAAGCCAAATCTTCATTCTTTTTTTAATCTGGTGCATGGCATATGGCCATGAAGACATTTAGATAGTGAAAAAACAAAATATGTGAGGGAGCTTTCAGATGATGAAAGGTACTTGCTAATTACATAACAACCTCCATCAGCTGCATGTAATTTTCTCTGTAAACTGCTCACAGTTGTCTCTCTCTAAGCTTTGGCTTTTCAACTCAAAACCAGGCTACACTTCGATAAAAATTGGACTCATTTATCAAAGATTGGGTTGGAGGAGTGTATTTAACCTAGCACTGCCTTCTGTGCAATACAATCAAAAACTCAAACTATTTGGGAGCAAGGAATTAGGTTGATGATAGTTACTTGGTTCAGCAGATGATGTTCTTTTGTATTATCCAAACAAATATGTGCAATAATTTGCAGTCATTCAAACTGATGTGCCAGAGAATAATTAATAAACACATGCTGAGAGAAAAAAAAATCCATTCACGTTTGGCTTTTCCAGTCTCTGGATCCTGTGCGACATGCACACATTCCATGTTTTCTGTGTTAGTTTCAACTGATTACAGTGGTCATTTATGGACCATGTGGGAAATTAGGGAACTTTGAGAGACTCTAGGCATCATTAAAATAATTCATTATGCATGCAAGAACCATCTGTAGGGTGCAAGAGGCTACTCAGATGGCACAAGATTGTCTCAAAGTATAGATATGTAATTCTATTTTATATGGTTTGACTTTCTTGTAGAAATTTTATTTCTCCATTTCACAGGATATAAAAGAATAGCTTCTAGAGATCAGAAACACAGAAAGCAGTTTCTGAGAAACCACACAATTTAAAATAAAGTTAAAATCAATATTATTAACATATTTCCAACTTCAAGCCACAATCTGCTCATTAGCGGAGCATGAAGGATTAGTCAAACCGAGACAAATATTGTGAAATTTTCAAAAAAAGGAACAAGTTCTTTATAACAACTTTGTGAACATCACTTTTCAAATCGCAGCTGTTTTGATCTCAGGTTATGTATGTTCCATACTCATTTCAGTGTAGTATAAGTTATTGAATGTTTGCCAGACCTAGAAAATTTAAATATTTTTGTTTACTGTCCAACCAGATGGCAGCGAGTTCAAGTCCCAAGGTACCTCATTATGAAAATAAGTAAATTTACTCAGTTCTTTGCCAGACCGCTAGATGGAGCATTGCACACTACATTTTGGGGAGGGGGTTAGAGATTATATAATTTCCTCTAATTACAGAGATGAAATAGTACAATGCTCACCCTATCCAAATTGACTCCAGAGTAGTTAGTTGGTAGTACTGCATAGGCCAAGAAGCATAGACTGGTTTCAGGCTGATGTTACAATGGTAATCAGAGCGTGTTGTCAATTATAAAAAGTTAAAATGGAAAAATGCTTGTTTAACTTTATCTCAATGATTGAACAGAATGAGAACAGACAAGTTTATTTTAAGATTATTTTGCATTGTACTTTGAAATCAATAAAGAAAGATATTGCTTGGCTCTTTCACAATAAGGTTTCCAGTTAAAATCATCGTAGGTTAAACGAAACATTCCCTTAAATAGCTTTCTGAAGCAGCTACTCATGCAATGGGACAGGTATGTGTTCAACAGCTGTTATTCTCATTTCCAATGCACTAAAACCCATGTGTCTAATTCCTAGAGCTGAGTTATACTATTCCCAGATGGCATTTCCTACGCTTGAAGAAAACATATGCATAAGCTTCATCAAAACTCCCTCAGATGAATCATAAAAAGGCAAGATAGGGACTATGATTGTTTGAGCAAAAATACAGGTGGACGTTCAGAAAGCAACAATAAGCAGGTTACCAGGAACTACTTTGCAGTAGCATCCAGGTGGGGATGTGGAGGTCTCAGGGACACTGCATTCAAAACTAGACTAAGGAGTGGGTCAAGTTCACTTCTGAAAAGTAGAGAGGAATTTCCCTGCTCTCTGACTCAGAGAAGATCATTGCATACATCTACCTTAACTGCCTCTTCCCAATGGCTGAAAACTCTCTGCAGAGTCAGGAGGAGTGTCAACCAATTAAAAGTGGCACCACAGACAAGATCATCACTATGCAGCAAATTTACAAGTGCAAGAAGTGTACATGGACTGTTTTGATGTCACAAACACCTTTGAAGTATCTTCCTCAAATTTGCAGCAATCAGAACTTTGGCTCCAACATCTTCCTATTCCTCGGTATCATGGGAGCTCTGAAGGTCACTCAACAGAACCACCTCAAACCTCTCAATTGAGTTGAGGCTAAAAATAGCTGCATCGTTGAACCAATTCTTTTCTCCATATTCCTAGGTGCAAAACTGCAGTTCGGCTCCAAAAAACTACCCATTGGCATGAAGATAATCATAGAATTATCGGGAAAACAGTCATCCTGTGCTACTTCCGATCCAAAACACAGTCAGTCAATCAGCTACGGAGATTTGTCAGTGCAATTCCCACCAAATTGTGGTCCTGAATCTAACCTAGATCGGGAATCCTCACGCATTCCCAGCCTCAAGTTGGAAGTCTCTGAGCTGATGGAGAGAGCAGATGAAATCCATGCTGCTGCAAACTCTGAGAATTGAGTTTTTTTCCACCATGGAGGTGGAGCGGAGGTTCTCTAGCTGTACCTTCTTCACAGAGATTCACTGGGTGTCCCCATTGGCTGCACAAGGGAGCAGAGGGATATAATTGTTTATGAGTCATAAAATCTTGTGCAGTTTAAAAATGAATTTGGCTAATCAATGGAAACAGACAGCTCATTCTTCCTCAAGGTATACAGGTCTGCTATGAAAAGCTAACAAAGCGTGGCCTCTCACAGGTTCAATGCTACTACTGGATGGTCAAGCAATTCAGGGCAAGTTAGTAGTTTGCAGAGACTCTGAAACATTGAAGGACTCTTGAAGGGTCAAACGGAAATTCCTCTGGATTCTTCTCAATCTGCGTCTTATTATGGAAGACTTCACTGTGCAACATTCCGATATCACAACAGGAATGAACCTTTAAGATCTACCCAACTTTACTTCTATGGAATATTAGTTCACTGTCTCACTGATTGCTGCTTTTTCTGACAATGGTCAGTAGGATATGTAGTGTCCTGAAAGTGGGATCACCCGAAGACATCAAGCATACAATCAGATAGATAATGAGACATTCATTCAGCAAATAAAGAAAAGCAAAAAACTGCAGAAATGTCTGAGTCCTTTGCACGATGCGGGGGCTGGATGCCAGATTACCAAAAATTAAACAACATCCAAATTTAGCTCATTATATAGGTTTCAATTAAGTTCTCTCTGACCTTTTCGATTCAATGATGCATACGTTCTAGGATAGTTCTCTTGCTTAACATCCTGATCTTCAGCTTTGGCAGACTGCTGTTGATCCCCTTTTTATTTGCGGCCAAAACAAACCCCCTTAGTCAGACCCAGTTGTGAAACATGCAGCAAGTCACAATTGGCTAGAATGGAGTGGCCAAGATATTGAAACCTCATCTTTTGGAGGCCAATGTTCTGTTGCACTCTGTCTCAGGTATAAGAATGGGCAATGCTGTTTTTTTGTTCTCCACCTGTTTTCAGGTAGTGTCAGCGATGTTTGGAAGGGTTGGCCCTTGTCTTCCATCAGCCATCCCTCCTTTGCCTGAATACCTTGGAAAGAAGCAGGGCCATGAATGTTCTCTGACATGGAAGCATCATGGCAGCTCCCAGGATATCTGACATAGACATCCAAAATCTGGTACTGATGGTTACATACAGTAGGAGCATTGATGGAGTGAAAGCTTTGTCTGTGAAACTTTGCAAGTTGGAGATAGGGTAGTCTTAAAGCCACATGGGTGCATATGGGGAAAGCTAGCAATAGTAGAGAATCCCAATGCTGAAGCTATTTGATTTTCCTCATCGCGAATGGAGGGTATGAAGTTCTGTCAACTAAAAAACATGACATTAGTGAGACATTTGTAAGGGAGGATTGAGAAATGCAGATCTTCCATTGCTCCTTGAAACGTGCAACTGGCATAAAAATTCGAGGCAACAATGACCATGACAGCCACCAGTACGAGATGGCCACCTACTGGAACCGAGTGCAAGTCCTGCTCCAGCAAACGACAGTTTGGAGATGATGATCTAGGACTCCTTTAATTAGCCCCTGCACTCTCTTTCAGACAGGTGAAGAAAATTACTGCAAGAACTTTATTTGCAAAGTCTCTTCATTCTCTTCCTCCTTGGCAGACCTTCACCTCATGTATTTCCATCTGAAGACCCTACAGCAGCCAGTGGAGGCTGCAGTTTTTCCTGGGATTGCTACAAAGTAATAATCATTGTCTTCATCTATGTGTCTTTATTGCTGTTTCAAAGTTACAAGTATTCCAGCCTTGATGATCTCCATGTGAGATGAGTGAACAAATAATCCAAGAGGTATGCCAGGCAGATAATAAATTTACTGAAGGAATTCCTGAATCCTCACGTCCACCAGGAAGACATTTCACGTAATCCCCTCATAGGCTGTGCATGGAGGTTTCCCAAGGAGGTCACTGTTATACCTCGATAAGAAACTGGGAAATCTTAACCAATATACATTGCGCAACCAAAGCTTTCATGCTATACTGAGGGAGTAGAAATTGGCTTCAAACATGGTAGACTCCACTGCCAAAGAAAACGATCCCTTCCACATCGCACACCATTTCTTGAATACCTGTTTTTCGACGGCAGCTGTGAAGTGTGGTCTTCCAGTGCTTGCTGCGTAATGTACTTGAGAAATGGAAACATCAGGTGCAGTTTTTTAAGGCTCTGTTCTGATTACATTCCCTTTATTGACATGAGGAGGAGGCAACTGGTGTGTATGATTTATCTGCGCACAAACCCTTGAAGCCATAATTATTTACTGTGTGTCCTTGGACGATGAATCAGCTGCTGATGAAATGCAAATTGAAGCCAGATGGGTGGCATTACTGATTACTACAACTGCCCCTAGCAGGGACTCAAATTCCAAAACGTTTTACTCCACTATTGAAAAGGAACAGCAACTTACTCCATCAAACTACAGGTGATGTCAGCCGTGTTATGTAGTTACCGCAAAGTTAACTTTTGATCTGACATGGCAACTTTTTAACCTTATTTCAATGTGAGTGACTTGCAGGCTTCATCTGTGATGCAAGAATTTCATCTGAGTCTTCATGTTCCCTTTCATGTGGCTGTCCCTGTAGCTTTGATTACTTTTCATTTCGCCTCAATGTTGACGTGTGCGGATGAAGAGTTGAGGAGTTTGCTCATCGAGAAACATTATTATTCTGAAGAAGTATTTGCATGATGGACAGGAGAAGCATTGGATAAGCAGCAGCCAGCAGGTATCCCTGTTGATTAATGAGTTGGGAATTTGCACTGTCTAGTTTCTTGGGGAAGGAGAGCAGAATTGGAAATGTTGCAGAAAATAAGACAAATTGGGACTTTAATGAGATGCAAATACATGGAAATAAGGTAGTTGCCACTCAATGATGAGATTCTGAAGTCACCATTTAAAAAAGAAAATCACAATTTTTTCACCGACAACGAACTTTTGATGTTTTCATTTGCTCTGTACTTTCCCAGCTTTCTCATCAACGCTCATGCCATGCTAGGAAGGAGAAAATTTCACACACACGAATTGCAAAAAGACGCAATTGTACTTTATACCCCTACAATAAGGTTTCGCTGACACTACATATTTTGATTTTGGTTTCATTGTTGCATCACAAGTAAAAGCATAATCCTACCTGCTACTTTTTCCTTGTACTGTACGATAGTGGCTTGGGGACAATACAATCTTCCAATTTTCACTTCATTAATTATGCAACCAGACAGCTGGGCATGTTACTCATAGAAATCGCATGACCAGAAAGGTGAAAGTGCTCACCACTGCTGGGACCCTCCAGCATACATACTTCTGGTACCAAATTTGAAGGAAAGCTTCATATGGTTTCAGACACTGCAAGTGGGGAACTAACTGCGACCCTACAGTGCTTGGTTCTGAAAGCGTCTCAGAGGAAAGCCAAATTAGCTCCTCACTTTCAGAACAAGGACCTGGAAGTGCTGATGGACAAGCTGGTGCTTGTTGACAGTCCTATTTCCTTTTGACTGAAAGGGAGATCATGCCTTTGGACAGATATTACAGCATGTGTTAGGGCTGCATCCTGATTAAAAAAGGGTGCCCAAAAATGACGTAAAGAGATCAAAAATCTATATTTTTTATTATTTTCACATATTTTATATATGTATGTAGTACATGTCTGGATCATCAAGGGCTCACCACCACCTCATCCCTCCAAACTACTAACCATTCCTGGCCTCAGTGCTTCCGACTAAGTAGAGACGCCTCACCATCACTCCTGCTCTTGCACCTGCATGACCACTATCTATTCCTAGATCCATTTCCATCATACTCAACCCTCACTTTGTCTTATTGCAGGAAAAAGTAGCCAAGCACCAGGCTGATGTCTCAACAGCACCCGGACTGATTTATCTGTACTCCCTGGACTGCTTGGACATAACCTGCAGGACTGAATCCTGTATTATACACTTTACAATAGTTGGATATGCCCTACAACTGACTGTGGTGATTCCCCTGATGGGCAGTAGTGTCCCTCCATCCCAGTAAGGACGCTTCCCTTTGGTGTCCGGACATTGCTATTTTCTCAAAGCAGATGGGTGTATGAGGCAGCTCTGACATTAATGTAGCACAGTGCCACACAACAATATGTCCATTCTCTGTCTGATTGATAAATTCACTGTTCAGTGCTTCCCACCTCCCCAAGCTGCCTCACTCTTCCTCTGCACTAAAAAAAACAAGTTGAACAGCAGATGCTGGCAGCCCGTAACTCAGCACTAAAGTCGGTGTGCACTAAGAAAGCAATGTGACACAAACAGATGCTGGCAGCCTCTAAACAAGCACCAAGAGTGAGCACTAAGAAAGCGTGTACATGCAAGTCATTGGTGTCCAACAGTTCCAAAGTAATGTATTGAAGGCCTGCAGTGGTTTCTGAATTGGTCTGCGAACAGACATGACAATACTGTCAGACTGGTAATTTGCTCACTTGTTATTGTGTAGGTGAAAGGTCAAGGTGAATGTTAGTCTCGGGCCATGCAGAAATGATTTGCATAAGATCTCTTTTACCTGTTGAGAATTGGCACTGTCCAGTTTCTTCTTGGAGGAATAGAGATTTAAAAAGGGGATGCAAGTAGTGGGAGTCACAGTTTTAATGCAGTGCAAAAGTATGAAAATAAGGTCGTTTCCACTGGGGAGATTGTGAAGTTACCAAATAAGGCAAGAAGGGAAAATCGGGAATTCATTTTCTTCAGTCAAGATTCTGATTTCATCATTTTCGCCATTTTTTTGTCTTAATATTCAACATTATTTTGACTATACCAGAGAGGGGGAAATTTCATCTACTGTCTCCTTTCCATGGCTAAAATAACTCAAGCTGCTTCCCTTAGTTATTTCTAGTTCCCCTTTTCTGTGTAGCACTTCACAAGACAGAGGGAGAGCAGTTGACAAACATTACTGGGTTTGCTAATGCTTTTTTTAAAAAAAAATATAAATCAATGGGAGGTGCTCTGCTCCAAACAACATTGAAGACAACATGTGGCTTCATCATAGATAAATATTTGATATGAATAAAGGAAGAAACTTTAGTTCAGCAAAAATGTTACAAGTAGGCATTGAAATTAATGATCCACAGCACATGGGCAATCTCCTGAAAATTGAGGTACTTTTAAATTGGAAAATGGCACTAAGGGTATCAGATTTGTGTCTAAAATATTATCTGGTGAAGTCTGCGAAGAAAGTTTGGAGCAAAGTTTGAACTACTTTCAGGCTGAATTAATGGTATCGGTGCCAGGGAATGAAATGTTTTCTGAGGTTGTTAACTTAGTATCTGCATCAGTGTCAGCAGAAAAGTTTCCTCTCATTAAAGGGAATCAACCCCTGCATCAAGAAAATACCCCAATGCACTTTAATTTCCCAAATGAAACATTTTCCAGATTTCTCAGAGTCATACAGCCAATCTGGTGCCAAACACTATGTAATTTTGCAACAATAGGATTTGTGTTGAGAATGCCCAAATACATTCCATTTGGGGTAAGAGGCTGCTTGTGGGGGCTGATACAGGATTATAAGGAGAAAAATTCAGTGTGAGGGAAATCATTGCCATTTGTTAAAAAATAATTAAAAGACTGCGTAGCTTGATTTCACAAGTTAAACTGATGACTTTGAGATTTCCTCCCTCGTTTTGTCAACTTCACATCACAGTGTTAAGTATTTAGTGACATGTCATTGCTCATGGTCAGTTATTCAGTTTAAAAATAATGTCAACAATATAATCTAAGGATTGTGTTCTGTCTTATTGAATGTGTAAGGAGTTTGGTACTGAAATCAGCTTTTTATTTCTTCAATGATAAAAACAGCCTGTCAGACTCGTTTAAAGGTTAGTGCAATAATGTGTCATCAACGCATCCATGGACAGACCAAGGACAGGAGCTAAACATAAGGGAGAATGAGTGCGAGGATGACGGTGGATGGGAAGGGCTATAGGTGAAAGTGGATCAAACTGAACCAAAGCCAATTATTCCTCAGTGAGACAGAGAAGCAGCAGTGGACTGAGGCTCAATTCCATTCCTGTTGGGATTTGCCTGTCATCGCACATTGAGCGTGAGCAAATTATTGGGTCTTGACCTTCATCTCAGGGTGGGGATGCTGCTAACTTACTTCTGGAGTTAGGAGTTTAAAAACACAGTTGGAAGCATGCAGAAGAGAGAAATTTGTTTCCCTTTGAATGAGGCATGAGTTAGAGCTCATAGGCGGCGATAATTAACCCAAAACTCTTCAAATCTTGGAAGGAAGGGACCTCAACTGCTGAGTCTGTTGCACGAGTCTATGATAATTGATAGGTACACTGGGGTGATGACAATATTCGAGGGTTGGTTGGGCAAAGGAAACGACCATGCATGGCTGCTTATGTTTGTTTTATCAAATTTGAATGACATGTAAAAAGTAAACTTGAAATACTTAATCATCATTACTCCTTGATATTCCTGTGGCTCTACGTGAATTTTAAAACGTACTCTCTGAGGTCTTCTGGTGAAGAATTTATGAAGCTCAGCCAAAGGAAGAAAAAATGCTGTTCAGTAATTCTGTGACAATGAGGACTTACACTGAAACAGGACAACTTCCACACCAAACCAATGGTATCAGATAAACATCGAGCATTAAATCCCAACTCCTATGAAAGTAGGATCTTAATTTACTTTTTTAATACTGCAAATTTAATGAAGCCTTGCTATCTGGGCATTACAATAATCTGAACATCGATAAGCAGAAAACAAATCAGCCCTACTCCAATGAAGATCAGACTGATTGGGTGTCAATTGGGGACTAAAATGGGTGTATGAATTCTGTTTTGAATGCCATCTCGACTTAAAGATTCCAGCTGATCATCTACTTCGAGATTTTGCTGCAGCTGTCACTTATGCCTGAGGCAACCAATAACAGCTCTGATTCCTTCCAGGAAAGGCATGGGTAAACATCATGTAAGTAAAATGTGCTCATCTCTTTTTAACCATAATTTTTGCCACTGCCAGTCCTGAGATCTCTGTGACTCCAATCTCTAAACTCAGGATCTCACTATTTTGGCTTCCAACGCTTAACACCATCTCATCATTCCAAAAATAACAAACTCTGTGATTTTCTTAACCAATCTCTGACAGCACTCTCAAATCACCTCCAAGGTCCAACGGCACCCCTATCAGCTCCCTCAAGGATTTTCCAACCCAATTCTCCACCAAACCATGATCACAATTCTCAGATCTACCTGTTTCACCTAACTTTGCACATTTTGTGATGAAAAGAACGTTTTCTTTAGAAGAGAGTTTGGATTTTAAACTAGCGGCATATGTGTGTTCGCCTACTTTTGTGAAACTGTAAAAATTAACTAAGTCAGCCTTTCTGGAACTATAACGTTAAACGGGTAAATGTTAGACAGCAGATAACAGCAAGGACTCCTGGAGTGTTAATGATACGGTATTTGTACTGTGGGAATTTATGAGTGGAGAGAAAAAAACATTAAGCCATTAGTTTATCGGAAGTTAGAACGAGTAAATTTTAAAGAACAATATAGCTCTAAATTTCTAGGCAGTTCAAAGATGTAAGTGTAGTCTTTCTGAGGAAAAGGAGATTGTTCAGACTAGTTAAGGAAATACGTTACCTCACTGAAAGATACACAGTCTGTAAAACTTCTCGGCCATGAATGCTTGTCATAATTCTGCAGATGATCAAAACACTGAGAAAGTCTCAGCTCTCAGTTGTGTAAGTGAGAGCAAAGGCCTCACAACTCTCAAAACTGGAACTGAAAAGAACCAGTTGAGGCAAATCTACAGTTCTAATAGGGAAGGATTTCCTCTACATTTTGATTAACTGACAAGTCGTTGCAGTGGGGAATACACAGGGCTTCGTTTTGCTGTCTATTTTGTAGTCTTCTAAGTTATTTAATGTAAAATATTTAGGTGGCTTATTCTATTTCTGTTTTACTTTTTGTGTGGAATAGACTTCTGTTTTATTGTTAAAATCAAATCTGGCAGTCTTGTGTGCTTATGTTAAAGTGGAAGACTTCACATTTGAAAATAAATCTATCAAGCCGGGCTTCGTTTTGAGATTTGACTTGTCCAGTAGTAACATCAGCTGGGTTCATAGCAAGGATCACCTGAAAGTTGGACCACTAATTTGTATGGGATCCTACCACCATGCTGACTTCATTATGACAAGGATAATGCCCAAAAACCATGCTTTGTTGGATCTCACAGTTTTTGCAAAACATTGTGCAGTAAAGCACCCAAAAATAGGCACCAAATTTCTAGACTGTTTCTCCAGGAGTTATATCAAACTGAACAACTAAAAGTAGTTTAACAGTTTTAGAAAGGATAATATTATGCACTGAGTTACTTTCCAAAACACTTTCCAAAATATTTTCCTTGGTCAGCAAACTCATCATGCGTGCTACACAGAATATTTAGATTTCTTTTCAAAGCTTCCAGAAGTAAAACTATTTAAAGATTACAAAAACACACTGGAAGACTTTGCATTTTCCCAGTGGGCAGTATGGGGCCCACTGGTTTCTGGAACAGGCTGTTCTGAAAACTGTGGCAGTCTGAAAACTCCAAGTGAGGCACCATGAACCCTTTAATACTTATAAATGTATCATGGATATTCAAATACTTAAACCTAAGCCGCGATGTAAAGAACTAGGCCTTGTCTGGCTACTGTCGTTATACCTCTGTACATCAATAGAATTAAGTTAATGAACATTGTAGGAAACATTATTAAAAAGTCAAGTATCCTTCAAGTGGAAGGACTAAAAAAAACTGCAAGTATTTCAGGTAGTTCCCCTTTATATATTAGGAAAGAAGTGCACCTAAGTATGCATACACGAAATAACATTTACATATTCAAGAATATAACATGTATGAACTAATCCTGATTGACGGACGATTCTGCACATGTGCAGTGCAACATTCGGGGTAAAGGAGTCCTATTATGCTGTATATAGGATCATCTGTCAGCTGTAGGTCAAAGTCATGACTGCAGACTGACTGCTCTGAGCCCTGTTGTGCTCCCAGTTGGGGGAGGATAGAAGGGAAGGGAAGAGGCAATGGTAACCTCTAATTAACCCCATGGTCTGTGGGACAAACAATCCTGCCATAAACCACTTTACTCAGGCTTTTCAGCCACAACATGTTGAAAGATTCATTCTTCATTATGACAAGTGCCACTGGTGTCTTTAACACATTGAAACCTAAATACATGCTCTTAAACAGCTGTGAAGCCATCTTTACCGTACTAAGGTTAGTATTCCTGTAACAATGCATTATGTCCCTCCTGACAAACAGGTGGACAATAAGGAATAAATGTGATTACTTCAAACACAAACAATTAAAACAACACACCAAAATGAAATCGTCCAAGTTTCCAAAGCTTCAGCATAAAAAAAACTGCTCCTTTAGTCACAATTTATTCAAGAGCAATAAACAAAGAGATGCCGAAAAGCATACTAGATTTATTTAACCAGAGGAAAAGTTTCTAAGTCTGTCCTCAGCATTAGCCAGGAATGTACATAAAACAGTCCAGGCAGTTTTGGATGTTGTCAATTCGTACAGTTAGATGGCATGCATATGCTCCTGATCATTAGTTGACCATAAAGAAGAAAGATGTTACATTGAATACCAGATTATGCTGACCAGTGACACTTATTATAAAATCTTTATAAAATGACATACAGAGATGAAGAATATAGCCACTTCTCAATCAGTTTATCATAATTGACAAGTTCTCATAAAGATTTAAATTTTGTTTTTACCATGAACAACAAGTGGAAGCTTGAAAAAAAACCTAAGTATTTCATTAATCTCCTGCTTCCTCATTGATTCTGAAATATTCAAGGATTACTGCAATAATAATAATGTGCTTTTCTCACAAAAGAAATTGTGGAATCATTCAACTGCTAAAATTGTCTAGATTCTGCTGCACATAAACATGACTTCAAAGCTAATAATGAGAAGCTTTAAGCAGCAGTAAGAGAAGGTTTCAAGATACTGTCATGCACTGTACAACTTAGTATTGTTTCAGAGATAGTAGGAACTGCAGATGCTGGAGAATCTGAGATAATAAGGTGTAGTGCTGGATGAACACGGCAGGCCAGGCAGCATCAGAGGAGCAGGAAAGCTGACATTTCAGGCCTAGACCCTTCTTCAGAAAAGAGTCTACGGCCGAAATGTCAGCTTTCCTGCTCCTCTAATGCTGCTTGGCCTGCTGTGTTCATCCAACTCACCCCTAGTTATCAACAATTTAGTGTGCTATTTTTAAGAATAGACAGTTCAAGTTGAAAAACATAATCAAGGAGTATCATTTCCATATTTTGCATTCCCTAAGTTTTGTGCTTTTATGCTGGAAAGTGGAAATTAAGTGGAAGGGAGAAACCTAAAGCAGAATTTTGCTTTTATTTCTAAGTTAGCAAGTAGAACAGCACCCCTCACCAGCAAGATAGCTCAGCCGATCACCCAACAAACTTTCTCCATCACAGGCTTCAAAACTGACAACCTTTGTCAGCAGAATCTGCCAGCTAATTAGAAGCTGGTAATTTCTGGGTCCTAAATTCAACTGGTTGAGCCCCACATCTTGGGGAATCCAGCAACAAAAAGATAAGTAATTTCTTTAACTTCTTGTCATGGGGCGGAGTCACATTGAGTAGCTGTCAGAGATCACTCCGTTGTACCCCATTTATCATTCTGATTGGCACCAGATTAAAGCAATTTAACATCTCTCCCAAAATCTGGCAAGCAGATCCAGTTGGGAAGCTAGCCAGCCTTCTCGGCTGGCTAATAATTTCACCAATGTGTGGCACTTTGAAACCAATGTTGCATTTTGGGAGATAACAAGGTATGGAGCTGGATGAACACAACAGGCCAAGCAGCATCATGGGAGCTTTCCTGCTCCCATGATGCTGCTTGGCCTGTTGTGTTCATCCAGCTCCATACCTTGTTATCTCCCAAAATGCAACATTGGTTTCAAAGTGCCACACATTGGTGAAATTATTAGAGAGTCATACAGCATGGAATCAGACCCTTCAGTCCAACTAGTGCATGCCAACCGTGTTCCCAAACTAAGCTAGCCCTACCTGCCTGTATTTGGTCCATATCCCTCTCGGCCCTTCTTACTCATGTATTAATCCATATGTCTATGAGAGGGGAACGCGTTCAGGGAGGTGGCAAGTTGAAGCATTAAATGGTTATTGTTCTCTTCAGCTCAGTGGATCTTAAACATTTTGGTTTTTTAAAAAACCCTTTACAAATAATTAGTGCTATGGATCCCTCACCAAAATATAATCCTGTATAATAAGCACAATATTAGGATGAATCTGTATTTTGATGACCTTTTTTGAGCTTAGGTGGTTATACAATCCAGAAATATTTAATGCAGCTGGCCTCTCTTGAGGAAGGCTGAATTTACCCACCAGCTTTGTTAACTGTAGTTCTACCTGATGATCTTTCAGCTTTCAGAACTCCTCCACATGCACTCCGCTCCACACTCTCCTCCCACCTCCTACCAAACTAACCGCTGGCTCCCACTCACTTATATGCAGCTCGGCAACTTTGCGGACCCTCCGAACGTCAGAAAAGATCCAAGTTTGAGCCAGCTAGTCTCTGTTTCCAACATCAGATAATGAGAAATGAAATAAATCATGAAAAACTACCAGTATGGCTATATTACATCTTCTCAAGGAAAGTAAGCACCATTAGAAGCACCAACTGAGAACTAAATTATTCTACAACTGTGAAACAAACCCAAGTTTTTGCATTATTCAGTTGTATTTAACTTTTATAAAAAAACAATGTCAGAGTCCTTCATCCATCATCATCTCATTAGCTGTTGAAAGAAATAGGTTCCTCAAGCTTATGATCATGCACTCTCTGGCTTCAGTTTTCTAGGATTGTTCATGTTCATTTTTGTACAATGCAGCTTTCAGTACTGAAGCTTTAAAGGCCCATGTATTTCTAAGGTTTGTGAATGGAGAAAGCCTAAAGGTTGTCTGAAATCAGCCAAGTCATTGTCAAAGATCATGGAATTTCTGTCATTTGCACCTGTTTAAGGATGTGCTCCGAATTAAGCTGATTTTCCCTTAGGTGTAAAGGTACAAACAGGTACCTTTGAAAAGCTTCTAAATAATTAATGTAATACAAAGCCATGAAATCTAGTCAATGTTCCTGTGTAATTTTTAAGTGCTGGACCAAATTCTTTTTTGTGATACATCTTACCTGAGAGCCACTAGTAAAATTGCACCAGGTGCCACATTTAAATATCAAGGAATTTTTAATACGGGGCAAAAAATGACTTTTAAAATGCTGCTTGATTATGCTGGTTAACTGGAAAATTTTATGTTTGTGATTATTTAAATCAATTGAGCATTAACTGTCACCACAACATCGCTTCGGAAAAAAAAAACAAGGAAGTTTGCTCCAGATTATCTATCAGCCCCACGTGAAAACGCTAATTTAACACTTTTAAGATACTCTTTCTTAAACAATTAAAGCATGGCTTAACGTTATGTTATAGCACAGATGATTTCAATATTTGTGTCAGCAGTTAATTCTGGGAGAATAGGGATGAAATAAGCAAACACATACATCGCCTAATCTAGGATTCTGAAATTGGACTATTCAGGTGTCTCAAATCCAGCCAGTCCAAGATAATAGGAACTGCAGATGCTGGAGAATCTGAGATAACAAGGTGTGGGGCTGGATGAACACAGCAGGCCAAGCAGCATCAGAGGAGCAGGAAAGCTGACGTTTCGGGCCTAGACACTCTAGGCCCAAAACGTCAGCTTTCCTGCTCCCATGATGCTGCTTGGCCTGTTGTGTTCATCCAGCTCCATACCTTGTTATCTCCCAAAATGCAACATTGGTTTCAAAGTGCCACACATTGGTGAAATTATTAGAGAGTCATACAGCATGGAATCAGACCCTTCAGTCCAACTAGTGCATGCCAACCGTGTTCCCAAACTAAGCTAGCCCTACCTGCCTGTATTTGGTCCATATCCCTCTCGGCCCTTCTTACTCATGTATTAATCCATATGTCTTTTAAATGTTGTAGCTGTACCTGCATCCACAACTTCTTCTGGCTGTTCATTCCACACATGAACCACTCTCTGTGTAGAGGAAAGTTGCCCCTTGTGTCCTTTTTTAAATTCTTATCCTCTCACCTTAAAGAAATGCCCCATAGTTTTGAACTCCCCCATCTTGGGGAAAAGCTCTTTGCTAGTCACCTTATCAATGTCCCTCATGATTTTATAAAATTCTATAAGGTCACCCCTCAACCTCCTACACTCCAGTGAAAAAAGTCTCAGCCTATCCACCCTGTTTTTAAAACTCAAACCCTCCATTCCTGGCAATATCCTGGTAAATCTTTTCTGAACACTCTCCAGCTTAATAATGTCCTTCCTTTAAAGGTCAACTAGAATTGCATACAGTATTCCAGAAAAGGCCTCACTAATATCCTGTACAACTTCAACATTATGTCCCAACTCCTAAACTCAAAAGGTCTCAGCAATAAAGGCAAGCATGCTAAATGCCTTCTTGACCACCCTGTTTACCTATGATGCAAGTTTCAGAAAATTATACCTGAATCCGTAGGACTCTCTGAAGTACAAAACGACCCACAGCCTTACCATTAATCATACAGGGCCTGTCTTTGTTTGTTTTACCAAAACGCAACCTCGCATTTATCCAAATTGAACTCCGTTTACCATTCCTCAGCCCATTGACCAAATTGATCAATATTTCTTTGTAGTTTTGGATAACCTTCTCCAGTATCCACTACACCACCAATTTTGGTGTCATCTGCAAACTTACTAACCATGCCTCCTACATTCTCATCCAAATCATTCATATAAATGACAAACAAAAGTGGACCCAGTGTTGATTCCCGTGGAACACCACTGGTCTTAGGGCTCCAATCTGGAAAACAACACTCAATCATCACCCTCAATCTCCTAACATAAAACCAATTTTGCATCCAATTAGCAAACTCACCCTGAATCCCACATGATCTAATTTTACAAATTAGTCTACCATGTGGAAGCTTATCAAAGGCTTTGCTGAAGACCAAGAAGACGAAATCTACAACTTTACCCTCAATCTTTTTGGTTACTTCCTCAAAAAACTCTATCAACCTTACACACGCAATTTTCAGTGCCTTTCATAATTTGATCTCATGATTATTTAATATAACAGGAGCATGAGATGGGAGAATATCTATACAAATCTGGATATCCATGCATTCAACGGATGCAACATCTTTGTATCGTACACGTGAACTGTATGATTAAACCTAAGATTGTTCCAATATACTAGTCAAAGTGTTTGTGGAATGCATTCCGTCACTTCATGGATCTGCACAGACAAGGAGGGCATCCCAGACTCTTTGGGATATGTGCTATGCAGAGTATCTCTTTATCTTTATGCAGCAAATGCTAAAAACACATTAACTCCTCAGGGCACCAGAGCAAGTAGATGATCTGGAAGAGCAAGAGTTAATTTTTTTTTTCAAAAACGAAGTAGAGATTTCAAGGCACATTAATATTTCCTTACATTTTTGCCAATGGGGATTTACTATTACTTATTTGTTATCACAAAGCAAAAGGTTCAAAACTAGTAAAGTGGCTCTGCTGTTTTTCACATTTTCAGTGTTGAAAGCAGAAGACGGTGAGAGAAAACACTTGGTTTTCCTAAAGTCTCAACCGTTCTCAGTTAAACAATAGGGAACACATGATCTGGTGCATATTGCTGATACAGCAACATATCTGCCTTGAAGGATCTGTGAGAAATGTCAAATTTATAGCCCTTTGGGTGATTGGTAAAAGTTTTTTTTAAGGCAGACATGCTGTAGAAACTAGGCCTGGAGAATGTTCTTGGCTATATCCCAGCTAAGCAGAAGGAAGCCATGTCCCACACTTCCCTTGGGATCTCATGAAATATATAGCCTGTAAGGCTTCACTCAATTTAGTTATGTACAATATTTCTTGCATTTGAAAGGCCAGTTCTAGCTGACACAAGCATCATGCGTCGAGGACTGCCTGCTGCTAGGGTGCTCCTGTCTAATCGAGTGATAGTGAAAGGTTTTCCAACCCTGCCCCCTACCAGATAATTCTGAAGAAAAATACCTGAGTCAGTCAGTAACAGCAGTCCAGACATGAGTTCCTAAGCAATCCCTACATGTTGAAGCTGTTTGAAAACCGGCTTCCTGCTATTGTTGGAGCCCTAGGCAAAAACAGAAACTTGAACACTGTAATTTCAGGAAAAGAAACAACTTTCAATTTGAGAGGCACCAGCTACTCAGTAACTGAGCTCTAGCATTGCCCAGAATCATCTCACCCTTGCTAACTTTCACAAAATTTCACTTAATTAAAGTAAATACTCGCAAATGGACTAATTCAACATGTGTTTTAAGAATGTTGCTATTTGGTACTAAAATGAGAACATGGTTGAAATACTGATTAAACAAAGAACATAATAACTTAATGAGCTGGAAAATACAAAGACACATGGGTAAACATTCAGAGTCCAGGTCAGTACTGAATGTCTGATACATGTTGGCAGTGGACATGGTATCTTGTCACTTAACCAAAAAAATTGCTAGAGATTTCAAAAGGTTACTGGTTTGATGTGTCTCAGAATGGGGTCTCATTCTCGGCAGGAAGGGGAAGTTAAGTAAGTTTCAGCTGGGAAAGATCAGACCATCTGCCAATTTCCTGTTCAGAGCCAGGAAGAGAACTGAAGGCAGGGAGACGGAGTGCCGCAACAGAGGAGTCTAACTTTCCCTGCAAGTTGTCCACTTAGCATGCCACGTCCGCATTTACCATCCAAACAGGAAAGATAGGTGGGTTGAGGAGGATTGAGGGCAAATTGACATGCTGGCAGCCTTTACAGCAGCTAAGGTAGCAGCATGCTACAGAGGCAAAAGCCTTAAAGAAGACGGGGTGAAACGACTTTGAGAAAAGGCTGAGTAAACCAAACCCGTTGAACCCTGAACAGTATTTCTAATGTGCAGGCTTCAGGAGCTCATCCTGTAAACACAAGCCTTTGCCTACAGATGTCCTCAGGCTTGCAATTTGCCCAATAAACACTCAGATTACATCTTACGTTCATGGCACATTGACCTCTCACTGTGCAGCTGCCTCATCTGAATAGGCGACAACCTGATACAGTGTGGAACCCATGTAATGCTATCAAAATTGCACTGACCTTGGAAAATAGCTGCTAGTGCTGAAATGCTGTCCACTTAAGCCTCATTGCTTTCCTGTCACTCCCCGACTGGTTGCTGTCAGGAAAAGTGGGACTGGCGATACCATATTGGGAAACTTAATAGTCAAATCTTTTGCCTTTTTGAATTGATCCCTTAACATCCCACACCATGCGTTTCTTGAACATGAAAGGTCAGAGAAGTATGTCGCAAAGGTAAGAGATGGAAGAAACTCGTTGGGTCTAAAAGGTCATTACCTGCTCTAACAATTCTAATTTTTACCTGTTCCCCAGATTGATAATAGTTATTCTTCCCAATCTACTTCTCGGTCTTTCAGTATGTTGCATCCAGTGAACTTACTGAAGAATTCCTTCCAGTTCAGAAAATGTTTTGTGTTGCTCAAGACTGGAACAGGTCAGTACGGTCCTGATTTTATTTTTCTTGATCGAATATTGTGACTGTAATTCAGTTTTGATCAAATTCATTTTGTTATGAGGGAGGTTATCAGGAGTTAGCAAAAGGACATATAAAGAACAAAAGTAGAAGGTGAAAACTGAAACATTGATTTAATCAACAAACCGTTTCTTTTCAAGCTGGAAGGTTCCACAGTGAAATATAGTAAGCGAAACAATGAACCAAAGCTGACCAAAAGCTTCATGAAGGTTGTAACATCTCCAAAATAGTTAACAACTCAGATGTTGACCCAGATATGGCAAGTGACATGTGAAAAGGAGTAATTACACTGAAACTGCAGTGAGAACACAGAGTTGTAACTTAAGCTGTAACTATACCCAACAGTCTTCGACTTGTATTAGAGAAAATCAATTATAACTACATATCCTTAAGCCTGATGTAGAATATAATTGCTCGAGGCAGAAGATTTAATTTCTAGAATGGTCGGGAGAATCCCCCACTGCCAAAAATCATATTTTTTTATCCTTTGTTTGACAAATCTAAGCATTTTGGAGTCCACAATGAATACAGCCTTTTATTTCTAAAACAGCAAGGTAGGGTTATTCCCACAAGTTAAAATCGAGTCTTTTATTAGTTAATGGGGCTGAAGGATTTTTTGCATGCTTCAACTTAGTAGAAGCAGATAATGCATTAGGAGAAGAAAAATTTTAATAAAATTCCATTTCAAAAAATTACTGAATAGTAAATAGTTTCAGAATCTGATCTTTCTGGCCACGACTGTGAGCTAGGGCAGCAGCAGCATCCCTATAAATGCTCACACACTTAAAGATCCCTTCCTTGTCTATTCACATCTGGGGCATAATTCTACAAATATATTAAATACAAATAGATCATTCAGCTATAAAATTACAGCTAATCTATCATTGTTTTGAATTCCCCATGTCCATCTATCCTGATAACCTTTCATTCTACTGTCTCTATCTTAGAGACATTCAATAATCTGCCTCCACTCACTTCTGAGGCAGAGAGTTCCAAAGTGACACAAACTTCTGAGAAAACATTTTCTTGTCTTTATCTCTGTCCTGAAAGGGCAATCCCTAACTTGAAAACAGTGCCCTCTAGCTCTCGCCTCCCCCACAGAAGTAAACCATCCTTTCTGCATCCTCCTTGTCAGACCAGGATCTTATGTTCTTCAATCAAGTCTCACCCCTCATTCTTCTCAACTTCAATGGAAACAAGGCCAGCCTGTCCAACCCATCCTCATAAGACAATTCACTTATACTCGATAACCTTCCTCTAAACCACCTCCAATATTTTCACAGCTCTTATGGAACTTGTATATAAATGATTATTTTTGTAGAACAACACTTAGATATTACTAAAAGGAGACAAGTTGAAACTTCGCATCCGGCATTCATGAGGACTGGGTTGCAAGAAATTGAGGAAGCAAACATCAATTTATAAAGCGTGAGGAGTTTGGTTGAACCATGGTTGGCATGGGAACATAGCTGGAATTGTTAAAAATTGCAACTTTCATAAACTACAGTTTAAACCAAAACAATAGTTACACAGCATTTTTTAAACAGTCCAACTTTCTTAAAGGCAACCACAAAATAATTCTTCACATTTACAATCACTCATCTCCCCTACATTACTTTGTGCAATTACAATCAACACCATCTGATCAATTCTCTAATTCAGAGGCACTCTAACTTCTCAGTACTTAATCCAAAATCCACCCAGCTCACTGCAGCACTCTCTCCTTATGACACTCTTAGATCGTGCTGGAACTCTGTTCTCTCTCTCCTACAGTTTTAATTAGGAAGCGTTTCTGCCATGAACTCACCAACAATCTGTCCTGGACCACCCACGTAGATGCGAAGATCAAGAAGGCATAAAACCTCTTCTTCCTTGGGAGGCTGCGGAAATTCAGCATGTCCACAACAACCTTCACCAACTTTTACAGATGTGCCACACAAAGCATTCTATCTGGTTTTGTACGGCAACTGCTTAACCGTAAGGAACTACAGAAAGTTGTGTGCACAGTTCAGGCCATCACAGAAGACAACCTCCATCCATGGATCCCATTTACACTTCGAGTTGCTGTGGAAAGGCTGTCAACATCATCAAAGACCCCTCCCATCCCAGTCATACTCTCTTCCAACCTCTTCTGTCAAGCAGACGATACAAAAGCTTGAACACGCGCATCAACGTGTTCAAGAATGGCTTCTTCCCTTCTGTTATTAAACTGCTGAACAGATCTCTCTAAATTTCAAATCAAAAGATGACCTTGCTTTTGTACATTTCCTGGGCAGTCATAACCTTGTATGCCTCGCTCTGTCTAAGCACCCTGTGACCTGTATGTCCTTGTTTGCTATGATCTGCCAATGCTGCTTGCAAACCAAAACTTTTCACTGGACTTAGACACATATGACAACAATAAATCAAATCAAATTAACATTAAAGTTGATATTAATGCCACACCGCTTTGACATTCCATCCCCAAATTTAACCTGGCACTATAGTTCCCACTCCATTCAATTCACTTTTTATCTCTATAATCCAACTTCATGCTGATGTTATTCACTATTCAACTCTTATTTCACCCTTTAACATGCTGACACATTCTATCCTAGCTTCCTAGTTGAAGAGGAATTTGTAATAATCTACGATATGTCATATCCAGACATAAGGAATAAAAGATACTAGTGAGGGGCCCAATACTGGTGTAGAAAGAAAAACCTAGGGATAGATTCTGGGAAATGTTATAAGAGCCAGTACTGGCAAGATGCACCAAGTGAGATACCATGGAGAGCATTTCTACAGACATGGGCTGAGTGGAAAGTCCAATGCAATTATTATTAAGGAACTGGTATAAGAGGACTGCTGAGGAGATAATATACAAAGTGTCACCTATTTATTCAGAAGGAAAGATATGGTCCAGTAATTTTTAACATATGTTATAAATCTCTAAAAATGGAACTGGAGTATGCTGCAAGCTTTTACTCTATTGTATCAAATGCCACAAAAAGGAAGTTTCAGATATTTTCTTGAACGTAAAAGCTTTTTCTTACTTAGAACAAAATTTCATTTTCTCATGACTACAATCGGAATAGTTTAGAATTGGACACCCAATATTCAAATGTTGAATTAGAGTTTTGATTATTTATATGGAGCAGTAAATGAGGAATATTTTGACATGTCTGACATCTTATTTACCACTAAACTACAGAATGGGCATCACCAAAGAATCAAAGTTAGTCAACCAACTGGATATCTGGTGAGAAACTCATGCTGCCTCTCCCAGGAATGGCCACATATCAATACACTCCCCATCTCCTGCCACGAACTAGGTTAATCCCAGTTCAGTTGAGCTGAGGCCTTCTGTGCCGATTAATAGTTCACCAAAAGGCAACAATTGCGGTGGAGCAGGGAGGTCAACTTGGGCATTCCCACCCAGAACATAATTTTGATGGAGGCAGGAAAACAGCAGCATTCGGCATGCAAACACTCTGCCTAAGTAAGAGCCCTTTCTGTCTCCAAGTTCACTACTTGCGGTACCAGATGGTTCAGTCCAATCCCATGGAAGTGATTCTGTGTTTTACAGCGTACAGCTTTCCAGGTCTTCCAGAAGCATTTGGGAACTTCTGGACATTTACTGCAATGTTCCAAATGTCACAGAGGATATAACATTACCCTCCAGGGTCTCCCGTTTCCTGCTAAATCTAACATAAGTAGACAATGAATATTTCTGGATGCATAAACAACTGCATGATTAAACAAAGATAATGATGACTCTCGTGCCAGGACAAAACAAATGTTGTTTTTAATCTTTTTAAAATCATTCCTGAATTAAGTAATTTGACTTGTAGTGTGGGCTGAATAAGGAAGGCATTCCTCAAGGGGGAAATGACACCTAGCATGAAATAAACATTCAGCTGGCTAAAGCAAAACCACACTGTTGTGGGAAGGAAAGCCCACAAAGAATGAAAATAGAAAGGGTCCAAGGCTTTGGCAAAGTGACATTGTGAAAAAAAAGTGAACAGTGACTCATTCTGGCAGTCTACCTCAAAGTCTTTGTATCCTCTGGCAAAAAGCCTCAGAGGAGTCCCATGGCCACTGCCAAGCCGTGAAACATCACAAAAATTATCTCAGAAAGCATCTAGAATCTCTTTTTAATTGTTTTTCTGATATTTTTCCAGTTGCCAAAGAAATACTGTTAAAGAGACATTGTCTCATGCTTGCCAAGAATTTCCACAATATGGCATTCAACAATTTAGAACAATTTCAGGCATTTTATTAAAATTACAAATTAAAGATTGTTATAATGGGAGGATTGTATTATAAACACTGCCTGAATCATCATCATCACTCGACATGCCTAAATTCTTGAATTAACATGATTTTGATGGCAAGGTTTGATGGCAAGAAACAAAGGTTTTTTTTTGTCGGATCATGCCTTGTCACATCTGCTATACTAAAATGATCTGATGTGAGGTAAGCTGCGAGGTGCTGTTTCTGAAATCATACATGTAAGAGACATTCAGTAAAGTGATTGTTTTGCAGGATCACAACACCAGCGTGCATCAAACAGCTGAATGATTTTGCATGAAGAAGGAGATTCAATGAAGAAGTGTGCAGAAATTATTTATGTTAGCATAAAAATGTTAAATAATACTTGAAATTAAATCTGATTCTTCTGTCAACTCAGATGTCTCCAGGGAATCAGACAAATATTGATTTTAAAACATAATTTAATATCTTTCCCTTTCTGCAATGTTAAAAAGTTAATTATTTTTAAGCACTGCAGTGGCTCAATGCATTTAAACTACCAAGAGAATACAAAAGGCACTAAGATGAACATTGAGCTGACACCAAGTTAGTCCCCATATGAAAATGGGACAAGTTGAACGACGTCATTGCCGGTCATTTCCTGGTAGCCTTTTTAAATCAGCATCGGAAAAGGACTGAAATAAATTGCTATCTCTACCATACAAAAAGAGACTGTGGGAACTTTGCATAAGTGTTAGTTTTACATTCTTCAGTTTCTCCTCTGTTTTACATCATTCTCCAAATGACAAGTCTGAAGGGAGCTGCATTTACCATTCTTGATATGTCACTCAAAGGAACTACTTTAATTAACTCAAATTGAGTGAGACTATTACAATAATTCAGTATCTACACCTTCTCTTTCTTGTATTGCACAATTAACAGTATCCAGTAGCACTTGGGGGTTGTTGCGCAGTTGGTCAGCATGACATAAGTGGGATTGTGTTCGAGCCGGCTCGATTATCTCTTCCATGTTTAATGACTGTAAAACAATTTGGATTTTCTGATAATCTCTAAATCAACTGCGCTGCCTAGGTTTACTTTTTTTTACAAAGTGTGTAAAGGAAGGCAGATTTGCATTTCTGTATCATATTCACAACCTCAAGATGTCCCAAATATTTTACAGCCAATCAAGCACTTTTTGAGCATTAGCCTTGTTAAAAACTAGGGACACACAGCCGCCAATCTGCAAACACTTCCCACACACAGCAACACAATAATGACCAAATAATTTGTATATTCATATTGATGAGGGATAAATATTGATCAGGCACCAGGGAAAACCTGCTTGCTCTTCTTCAAATAATACTGAGAACATTCAACCTGATGTCCTGTCCCTTCAAAAGCTAGCAGAAAAAAAAACTGCACGCGTGCACTTAGGGAGGGAGGATCCATGTCCTTCCTTTTCTGCTCCCCTCCAATGAGTTGCAGGCCACAGAGTCAAAACAGTAGAATGCAGCCTGCCAAGTCATCAAATCTTGAAATAATTAGCAGCATATGTAAGTGAACCTCAGGGTGACAGGGTAAGGAAACAGCCAAGAGAAACAAAGTGGACAATTCATTTTCTGCAAGCAAATTAAAAAAAAAGTCATGCCATGGGGCCCCGAGCCTACTCTGATTTAAAGCAAGATAGAAATAAATGAAAAAAAACTGAAATCTTATTATATCTAAATGGTGCTTACACAGTACAGCAGTAGCCAAAGGGAAGGCCTAATGTACGGCCATTATTAAAGCTACAATCTCCACGTTTAATGTACTGGATGATTTTCCAGCTTAATGTAACAGCAAAACCTGAAAGCTTTTACATAAAAAAAGTTGAAGGCAAAGATTAATGAAGCAGCTAAAAGAATCGCAGAAAGAGACCGATCTTTGTAAAGCCGAATGCAAAATAAAAAGGGAAATCAGAGGTTAAATTTCAACAAAATAAGTTGTACTACCACATGCCACAGAAATAATTCCAAATCACAACATATCCAATGTATTGAAAACATTGTTGTAAATTGGTCTACAATCAGCAAGAAGACTGGTACTGTGACTTCAGAAAAGAATGATTAGTCAAGGCATCAGGGGAAGTCACTGCTGAAATTTTATAGATCAAACATGCATTATGCGCAGGCTAGTTTAACACTGCACCCAAAAGAGTCAAATATCTAACAGTGCAGCACTCCATCAGTATAGAGTGCAATTAAGATAGTGAGCAATTAATCTGTGCTGCATCTCCTCAGGCAACTTAGCCATTTACAGAAATATAATGGGGAGGTGGGAACTGGAACATATGGAGGTAAGGGTGATCTTCACCTCTTTCTTGCATTTTTTAAAAACTGCATTCAAAAGTTATTTTAAAAACTTATCTTTTAGTGACAATCAGTTAGAAACTACTTCAGAATGCAAACCATATGGCTCCTATTCCATTTGGTCTTATACAAATTAGGAAAAGTAGAGGGAGGGGGAATGAAACAGGCTTTAGCTCTCATTTATATCAGTGAGGTGCCAAACTGAGGTTCAGGCATCCAACAATGACGGTTGTAAAATGGTCCGATCCAGTATCATGTCAGACATCTTTCAGCCGAGCTTTAGCATTTATAAAGGGGAAGACAAAACTAAATTTATATCTCAACATCTTGAGAGAGGCATATTCTTCTTTTCAGGAACATCAAAAGATAGAAGAACTAAATTCAACCTATTTGCATAAACCATTTATTCATTACGAGTGCACTTTAATAATAATCTACTAGAAAACATGCATAGATGCAACTATCAAAAGCAACTGCTAAACAGTAGATGTGGAATTTTGCAGAAAGACCAGAAAATATATTTCAATGATCCTTATCGTTTGCAAAGTGCCTTTAACATTCTGACATTCATATCAACTTGATTAAATTTTGCGATTATTTATCCAGTCAAAATTTGACCATGAAGAGTTGTTGGAACATTTCTGAGGCATTGGATAAATTCAGAGAACGCTGACTTAATGTTTTGAGCTGTAAAGGTTCACACAAAGGATAGAAGGATAATGTATCTCCACAGAGACATGATCCCTTTACAAGGCCTCAGTGGTCGGGATACAGTAAAGCCATGAAAATTCACCTACAAATTTTCTCACAGATATCCAGTCTATAGATAAATTCACATCTCTGAAATTAACAGAATTAAAATGATGACTGTGGAGCATTTAAATGTACATCTTTTCGTCAAGATAACATATATCCTTATTAGCAATGAATAAATGCTTTGCATTTATTAATACAAACTTTTTTCTGCCCTACAGTCTCCGAAAAGCAATCAGTTTCCTACACCTATCCTTGCACAGCTTCACACTCATACTTATAAATGCCTCATTTCATCTCAGCAGTGTAATAAGTCACCATGGTCAGTTCCATGAATGACCATGCACAATGCTCCGAATAAATTCGGAAAACCTCACTCTTTATTAAAAACAATGTGGAATTCAGGAGAAAACTGACATCTAAAACCTTCTCAGAGCTGCAGTGTACACAGTGCAGCCAACTGACCGTCATTTATTTTAATTGCTGCAAATCATAGTCGACACAAGTTTTGAAAGTAAAACACAAAACGTCATCATGCATGAAAAAGTGATTGCTTGAGGTACAGTTTTGTGATGATGGAAAATAAATTACAGTAGAACAGCCCAAGCACAGATCTGCCCAATCAAAGTCCCAAAATAATATGCTGATCTTGTCTCATTTTTAATAATCGTGTGATTTCGTTAGGGATTCGACAATGACTCAAATTTGTGTCTTAATGAATGATGATACTGTAACAACAATCAGTACTTGGTTCATTTAAAGAGTACCATGGTGGGCATGTCAATGTGTTGCCTTACACTGCCACCGATAGTCAAATGAGGTTTCAGCTTACAGAATGTAGCCTATGAATATCATATGAAAACTAGCAATTTTTAAAAAAAAGAAAGCTGTATTTAAGCAGAATAAAGGGATATACATTTATATAACTTTATAAAAGTAGACTACTAAGTGAAATGATCTACACAACTTCAACGGGTTTCGGAGCCTCAGGGAGGAATAGTGGAAAGAGGACATCAACTCTCGGTTACTTTTACATTGTCATAAGCACAGGCCCATTCCTAAGTCTACTCTGGGCTGAAATGTTGCTCATTTCCAAATTCCAAAAATAGTTGGTATTTTCTCACATTTGCGGATTAAGCATAGACAAATATTGAGAAAAGGTATAATTATTTACATCTGAATCAACTTTAGTTGCACTGGACACTACCTACTGATGTTATGGATCACACTTGGAAGAAGCTTTTGATATACCTGAGCTAGCACGATTGAAATTATTCGTGTTTAGTACTTCTCAGAATGTATCAATTAAAATGACTGTGTACTTTTCTGTATTTTTATGGATTCTATGAAAAAAAACTGACTAATTAGACCTCAGTTGATATTATGGGTAAAATGCACACTTGCTTCATATTGCGCCATTTCAACATGTTGTTAACAATTCTATGTCCACTGTAAAGTAAATAAAGTATTTGGTATAACTGTAACTAGTTATTGCATTTCCCATATGAAAACATTAAAACAACCAGGACTGAAGACTGAAGTATCACTATATATGACAAAATATTAAAGAAACTGTTGACATCTGCATGACAAACAGACAAAATTGTTTCCTTCCTCCCCAGAAGGTAGAACTGCGTAATTAACACAGAAAAAAGAGTGATTCTGGGAACAGAAATGAGAAAGTTGAGTATATTTTTCATACATATTGTATAGATAAATTACATAGCTTTAACTTAGAGTGGAAACATAAAATTCAGTGTAGTTTGGCAGAATTTTATTGCGTGGGAAAAGCAGGAGGAAATTCTGCTTAGATTGAGGTAGGGCTGGTTTTCTTGTGTAAAGTTTTTAACAGCTTATTACATACGGATCGGTAGAATACCAAATTGTAGGGGCTAGCTGGCAGAAGATTCAAACCCCCTCACCTCAACTTTCCAGGCTACAGCATTCGGTTCCATATTTGAAAAGGCACCGCAAAAGCACCCCACTCTTTGCAAACCAGGAGCACCATTCAACCTCTGCTCATTACTCTAGCACAAAAAGCAACCAATGGTTTATGAATGCCTCCCTAAAGGTTATCCTGAAGCCTGTCCAGGAGAGATGTTCATTTTCCTATAGATAGCAACAACAGACGTTCTTTACTAACCTGCACAGAGATGGCTGTGGAGGTCAGTGTCAGTTTGCAGCTCAAGCGAACTTGGATCCACAAGATTTGGAATGACCTGTCATGCTTCATCAGTGTATATACCATTGTTCAGTCAATAGTCCAACCTCCTAGGGTTGAGAGTTAAAATTGTAAGGTTACCACTGCAGAGGACGGTCACTGAGGATGTTATGTGCCAGGCATCTCCATCAAATGCTTCACATGCAGTCAATGTCTTTAATTCAATACAGCTACTAATGTAATATGACTGGGACCACAGTACTACTGCTTCTTACATATCTGCCAAGTTCACACTTAAAACATACAAAGTCCAACACTTAGCTGTCCAAGTACTGTGAAGTCATTGACTTTCATCACAACTAGGAAAACATGCATATCCCTTCGCTTTTCACCAAGGGCTTGCTAGGAACAAGGACACAGCAGCAAAAGATGTGTTTTTAAGTTGAGTCCCTTCTGCATTCAGCTCCTCCTGCTTGCTCCAGTCAGGTTTGATGGTATCACCTAGTTGGCTTCAGCTCTTGGGCAGGCTTGATGATCAGCTAATCTTCCATCCATATCAATACGCTAAACCTCACACCACACGCATGCAATTTCCACAATAATCTTTGATGTGGCATGTTACCGATGCCCTTCTAGAAATTCACGTACGATACATTTACCTGTTCCCCTTTATCCATATCATGTGTTGCTTCCTCAAAAAACTCCAATAGATTAGCCAGATATGATTTCATTTTCACAAAGCCATGTTGACTCTGCCTGATTTCCTTGCCCTGTTATAATTTCTTTAACAATAGCTTCCAACATTTTCCTCATGCAAGCTAACTGGTGTGTAGTTTCCTGCTTTCTGTATCCCTGCCTTTTTGAATAAATCTTATATCCACTATCTTCCAGTGTAACAGGACTGTCTCCAAATCGAAAAAGCTTGAAAAATTTAAAGTAATTCATCAAGTATCCCACTGATTACTTATTTTAAGAATGTATGACAAAGTCTGTCAGGAGCCAGGCACTTGTCAGCCAAAAGCTCCACCAATTCACTCAGTACTGTTTCTCTGATGATTATGGTTTTCCTGAGTTCCTCCCTCCCTTTCATCTTCTGATTTATCACTGCTTCTGGAATGTTCCTTATATCTTCTATAATGAACACTCATGTAAATTAGCTGTTCAATTCATTTGCCACTTTCCTATTTTCCATTATTACTCCATTGACTTTTTAATTGGACAAACACTCACCTTGTTAACTCATTTTTAAAATATTTATAGAAACATTTCCTATTTGTTTTTCTATATCTGAATAGATTTTTCTCAAGGTCTAATTATTTTCCCACATTATTAATTTTTTAGTCATTATTTGCTATTTGTTCTGTACTGTCCAATCTTCTGACCTACATTTGCACAACTGTGTTGCGTTATTTTCTTTTCTTTTAATTTGATTTTAACTTTAACATTTATAGTTAACAATTGATGATGGGTCTGTACCCTGGAATTATTTTTTCACTTGTTGGAATGGATTTATGCTGCATTTTCTGAAATAACCCCTTAAATATCTGTCACAACTTTTGACCTGTTCATTTACTTAATTCACCAATTCATTTTCGGCTGGCACTGTCTGGTGGGCCTTATTATTACTCCTCTTTCCTCAAAGTGAATGTAAAATTCAATCATATCATAGGTACTGCTACCTTATTATTTCACAATAAGACCATTAATTAATTTCAACACATTCCACAAAACCTGGTCTAGTACAGTCTGTTCTCTGACCAGCTCCAGAACATGCTAATTAAGAAATTATTCCCAAAACATTCTATGGACTCCCCATTTCAACTAAGTTTGCCCATCTTACTTTTCTTATCCATATCGAGATAAAATATCCCTCAATTATCACTGTGCCTTTCTAACAAGCTCCCGGTATTTATTCCTTTATACATTACCCTACTGTATGATTCATGTTAGCAAGTGTGCATACCACTTCGACAAGTGACTTTTTGCCTTTATCATTTCCCATTTCTACTCAAACTGCTACCACATTTTGGTTTCCTGAGCCTGGATCATCCCTTCAATTGTGCTAATAACATCACTACCTGATAAAGCCACTCTTCCACCTTTTCCTGCTTACCTGCCATTCCCAACTGTCGTATACCCTTCGAGATTCAGGTTCCAATCATGTCATCCTGCAGCAAGTCTCTGCAATGACTACCAGATGAGATTTGTTCATTTCTATTTGCACCCTCAATTCAGGTGCTTTGTTTCAAATGCTACAAGCATTCAAAGACAGAGCCTTTAGTTTCTTTTGTTTTAATACACTCATCGAACATGTGCATCGCTAGCTGGGCCAACATTTATTTCCCATCCCTAGCTGCTCTTCAGAAGATGGTGGTGAGCTTTTCCATTTAGTTTAGGTACACCCACAATGTTTTCAGAAAGGAGTTCCAGGATTTTGCTGCAGTGACAGGAAAGCAACAGTGATACATTTCCATGTCAGAATGGTGAGTGGCTTAGAAAGGAACTTGGAGGTAATAACCTCCAGGATATTAAAAGTGTGGTATTCAGTGATGGTCATGCCATTGAATGTCAGGAGATGGTGGCTAGATTTTCTCTTGTTGCAGAAGGTCATTGCCTGGCCCTTTTATGCTGTGTGTTACTTTTTCAAAACTTAGCAGCCCAAATGTGGATATTGTCCAGGTCTTACTACATCATGCTATATAATGCTTCATTACCTGAGGAGTTGCAAATGGTGCTGCATATTGTGAAATCATCCGTGGACATCCTCACTCCCGACATTATGAATGGAGGGAAGGTCATTACTGAAGCGGTTGAAGATGGTTAGGACAAGAACACTATTCTGAGGAACTCCTGCAGAGATGTCCTAGAGCTGCAGTGGTTACCTCCAACAACCACATTCATCTTCCTATGTGCCAAATATGATTCCAATCAGTGGACAGTCTTCCATCCAATTCCCACTGAATCCAGTTTTTCTAGGATTCCTTGATATCACACACAGTTATATGCTGCCTTCATACCAAGGGCAGTCACTCTCAACTCACTCAATTCTATATCTTTACTCTGTTTAAAAATTACAGTCTTATCTGTTCATTGACACTTAGATTCATACTTTCTATAATTTCCGGTCATGGTCTGTTTACCATTTCCCATATTAATACCTTCCTTTTTGGTCCTGACTCTCTTCTTTGACTTACCACATCGCCCTAAATTTGATCTCTTATCCCCACTATTCAGTTTAAGTTCTCTCTACTTTCCTTGCTTAATGATTGGCAAGAACACCATTCCATTAGTGCTGATCAGAATTTCCCCAGTTCTGGGCTCCACGAACTGAAACCCAATTCGCCTACACCAGTCTTTAAGCCATGCATCCAGTGGTCTAATGTGATTGGCCCCAGACCAATTTGGAAGTGACTCAGACAAAAATACAGATACGATGTTTATGGTTCCACTTCTTCGTTTATCACCTAGATCCTCATTCTGCCTATAAAGAACCTCCTTCTTTTGTTTCTACCTACATGGACCATGATATGGACTCACCCTTCCTGCCACAAGATCCTCATGAGCCCTCAGCAGATGATCCGAAATCCTGGTACTAGGCAGGGAATGCAGCCATCAGGACTCATGCTTTTTGCTGCAGAGAACAGTGTCAATCCCCCCCACTATACTGTCCTTTACTATGTTCCTTCTCACTTATCACTTGTGTGGCTTTCTGTACCCACTTGACACCACAGTCAATTAGGTCATCACAGTGCAGTCTTCACTCTCACCCATTCAGTTAAATAAATATCAAACCCTTGGATAATTGCAAAGGTTGACGTTTCTGCATACCTAACCTCTGGGTTGCTTCTACCTGCCTCACTCACAAAGATTCCCAATTCCCTCTGTGCTGCAGCTTTCTACAGTCTCTCACCAATTAAGTAATATTCAATCTATTCTTCCTGCCAAAGTCCCTTAACATAGCTTAATATGTAACCTTACATTTACCACATTATATTCCATTTGTCAAGATTTTTTCCACTCATGTAACCTGTCTATAGTCCACAGTAAAGGAGATAATGGGAACTGCAGATGCTGGAGAATTTGAGAAAATGTCAGCGTTTGTGCTGCTAAGATGCTGCTTGGCCTGCTGTGTTCATCCAGCTCCACACTTTATTATCTCTATAGTCCACAGCAAACACTGGGTCATCCTCAACAATTGCACCCACCCTTGTTTTCTATCATCTGTAAACACAGCAAAAGTTAATTCACTTCCATCATTGGTAGCTCAGGGGTTAGCACTGCTGCCTCACAGTGCCAGGGACCTGGGTTTGATTCCACCCTCGGGCCTTCTGTGTGGAATTTGCACATTCTCCCCATGTCAGTGTGAGTTTTCTCTGGGCGCTCCGGTCTCCTCCCACAGTCCAAAGATGTGCAGGCTAGGTGAATTGGCCATGCTAAATTGCCTGTAGCATTCAGGGATGTGTAGATTAGGTGGGTTATAGGGGAATGGGCCTGGATGGGATGTTGTGAGAGTTGTTGTGGACTTGTTGGGCCAAAGGGCCTGTTTCCACATAGAAACATTCTATGTTTCGAAAAGAGTGTCAAGCCCCATGTAGTGTTCTTGGAGTTGAAAGTGGACAGTATTCCATCACATTCCTGACTTCTGCCTTTTATGTTTTGGCAAGGTTATAGGAGCCAACAGGTGAGTAACCATTAGAGGTGCCAGCATCTGGCCTGTTGTAACTGCAGTGTTTAGGTGGCTTGCCAGTAATACTACTTGCCACTGGTCATCTCCAGGATGATCATGGTGGGGGAAAGTCAATGATGATTATGCCATCCTCCATCAAGGAGTGATGATTTGACTTTTTCTGGTTGGAGATGGTTATTGCATGACACTTACTTTGCACCCAAAAGTTGGGCCATACATCAGATAAAGTTTGAATGATGTCTGGGTCTTGCTGTATGCATGCACAGACTGTTTCATAGTCTGAGGTGCTATAAACGGTACTAAGGAACATGTTATAGAGATCACCAATAAATTTTGTTCAAGGTGCCATAAGACATAAGAAATAGGAACAGGAATAGGTTATTTGACTGTCAAGCCTACACAGTCATTTAGCAAGAACACCCAACTCCACCCACCTGTCTGTCCTTGATAACCCTACACGCTCCTGTAGATAAAAAATCTGCCTTACTCATCCTTGAATATGTTCAATGACCAGCCTCCACTGCTCTAGAGTTATTGAATACCAAAGACGAATGAAATTCTGAAGGAAGAAATTTTTCTTCATTGCCATCTTAAATGGGGGACTGCTTATTTTTAAAATGTGCTGTTTAGTTTTCCTCAAAAGAGGAAACATTCTATCTGCATCTATCCTAACAAGCCCAAGGATGTGCTGACATTCAGCTTCCTGCAGTTAATGGTATCGCTGTAAGGTATTTTTTTCAGACTAGCCATCTGAATTGCTTTAATGGTAGAAAATTGGATATCATCTCTTTAGTTCCAAAAACTAATTTCTGAATAGCAATTTAGAAAAAACACAGAACAATCCAGAGCAAATGGAATATTTCAGTGACTGGACTGCATAAGAGATTGATATACAGTAAACTACGTCAGAAAATGTGAGTACAGTCCTTTCTTTTATTGTGTGCCTAAGTGATCAACAGATGCGAGGGATATCCTACAAGCTAACTTCTAATGAACTGGCCTTTTACACATTTCTCATTTAAGCTTTACTCCATTTGGCAAGATTCAATAAAACACAAGCCATCTTCTGGCAGAAAACTTGTGCATATGCATCTAGTATCTTGAAAGCATCAATTCCTTGCCAAGTGCCACTATAATCCTAAAAACCCATCTTCACAGCCAACTCCTCAGTCACAGAATACAGTGTTTGTACAGTATAACTTGAACGTTATCCAACTCTTCATTTGAGGTATAAAGCTGCTCCTTGCCCTCCTCTGTCTTTCTTTCGTGTTCTGTTGCCACATAATCAACTTGTTCATCTCTGGGGCAGGTGCCAGACAATCCAGCAGAAGCTCCTAGCTGCACCCATCCAAGATCTGAACATAGCATCCAAGTTCAGGTTGCCTGCTGCACAGACAGGGGATTCCCATTGTGCCACCGCCAATTTACTATAAAGTTGGACACTACTTCTGGCATTTACACTATAATCCTAATCGGCTCTAGCATCAATGTGATTTAATTCACTCACATTTCATTAGTCTCTCTGACACAAAAATAGATGCTGGCTAAGGTACAGCAGCTTGTCAATTTATTTTCCTGTTAATATTTACCAGTCGCTAATGATGTGCCAACAAACAAAGGAGCCGAAGTCAGAGTCAGTATTCTACACCGTCGCACTGAAATAAAACAGGCTTCAATTTTGCAGCAAACTACGCTTGCGCAAAACCCTTTGCACTGCACATGTTGTCTTGACGTGGCTTTCACATCAGCCATTTTATGCAATAGCAGACACCATTTTAACTATTCATGAAGACTGATTCCAAGTACAAGATTATACGCTTTTCTTCATTGCGTCGCTACTTCAGGTTAATGGACATCAAAGCCAACTTTCGCTCAACATGCTGCTTTTTTAAATAAAATGTAAAATAGCTCTCCTTTTTATGATTTACACAGACAAAGGCCTTTATGTGGCAGCCATTTTACAACTGTTTTGCTTCCCTTACTATTGTGCTCTGTAAGAAGCCTGCCAAATACAGCAAGTGAATTGTGTATTTACTGCTTGAATTGCTGGATGACATTATTGCTGTCTGTGCCAAGGAGCAGCTGCCAAATCCAGCCACATTCTCTTTGAAAAACCGAAGACAAAATCCCTTAGAATGCAGTTAGGTTTGAATCGCCGCTCAGCTATGCCCTTGGCAGCCATTTTAGAGCTTGGCAACCATTTTGAGAATTTCTTTGGCATAGCCACAATTCACACCGTCACACGTTAAATGAGCAACGGGTAAGAAACCAGTTTGGTCCAAATTAAACAAGTACAGGTAATACAGGTATGGATTGTTTTTCTTGGCTGTGCAGAGAAACATGTTTACTTCATCATAAAAGTCTAGATACACACTATCCCATTAGAGCACAGGCTATAAACACGGCTAAAAGAATATTTATTTCAAACTAAAAAAAATCATCTATATTTTCTCTGCAGCATACCCTGCCAACCAAAATCTGCACATCATAAATTCAGCAGCTAAAAGAAAGCTTTGATTTCAGTTGCCAAATAAGGAATCTACTTTTCTTTTCAACACCTTTTCACTGCTTTGCAAAACAACATGCCATAAAATACAGAATGAAGGAGATAGTAAACAAAGTAGAGGACATGTCAAAATGCAATGGGGCTTCTACTAATAAAGCTCAAGTTCTAATTTCAGTCAAGAGCTCAACTGTAACAGGAACATATCAATGGAAATAAGTCGTGTATTGAATTGGCAAAGCAGTCCATGGGAATGAGGTAAAGTTTTAAGTGCATTTATTTTCATGATATGCACAATGCAAAAAAAATGCTTGCATTGTTTAGAGACAAGCTCTAGATTTCTGAAATAATGTTGTAACAACAATATGTTACAACCAAGAACAAAGCAGTCAAATGGCTGTCATCGAAAAGGCATTTTGTGTGACCTTAAAGCCATTCAGTTCGGCACTGGTCACAACACAAGATTACACCAGCATGCTGTGCTGTAGAGCAATGCAGGTAAACAGTGGCTGCTTGATAATGCAAAGGAGAATTCCTTCAGAAAATCAATGCATATATTTTTAGAATTGCCCTCCTCTTTCCTTCTCTGGGTATAGAACTAATACAATGAAGAACAACTGGAAGACTGCATGAACATGATCCAACACTAAAGTTGCTGCAAAAGAATAATTATTTTCAAAGGAGATTAACCAGGCCATTCACTAACAACTGGTGGTGCACAATCCAATTCATTCATTCTGAAGAAGTCTTATTGGGGACACACACACACTTTATTGGTGTTGAAATAGATTTTAGGTGTCAAATTTTAGAAATAGACAGAATCAAGATAATTGAATTTAAAAACTTCAAATTTATTTTGCCATCTGTTAAGCATGACTCACAAAAATTAAGAGCAATTGTTTTCGTTTCTAATTACTGAGCTTATCAACTGTACTAAAAAGAAGTGTTTAACAAATTAGAAGATGATTTTTTTAATGGTAAAGTTAACTCAATATAAATGATTTCCTTTTAAATATGAATGGAACATTGTCAAACAAAGAAAATTTCAAAACAGTGCCATTTTTTTGCAATGACAATTAGCTCACTGTAAATTCTTGTCAAAAGACACAGAGTTTTGGATTGTTTACAATGCAGTGTTTATGCAGACTCGTATTTCATGTTCCATTCTACAGCCTTTTGCTGCTTGGTTACATTTCATACTTTCTAAAACATTACACATTAAAACTAATGGAATAGTGTTATTTCTAAAATTAGGTATCAATGCACTACAGTAATAAAGGAAGGAATACAGCATTGTTAACAGAACAGTTCTATCCGTGAATAAAATTTTGTGGCAAAAAGGTTAATCACTTAGAAGGAATCAACTGCACCTACAATCTGTATCACGTTAGAATATTCAGCCAGGAAACTGATAAATTACTGTATCGATTCAGTTCTGCTTCACTTAACATAATTATAGCACAGTAATGGATAGCATGAGTGATGTGTTTTGCTTTAGATAAGTGCTGGTAGTTAGTGTGGTATTCTGGGATATTAGAATTAAAAATTCTATTCCGATCAAGTGTCAAACTTAATTGTATTTAACCCCTTTACTGACCCATTGTGAGCTTTGTAGAGCTTTCACTGTAGCCCCATCAAACATCCCATTCAGCCTCAATTGTAATGTATCAACTCTGATGTGTTCCCTCTATCCCTCTCATTACACTCAATTAGGGCTAGAATCAGCCCGGACATTGGCTGGTAGTGAAGTCACCGACTTGTCACGTGAGGTCCATTTTCCTTCTCCCAGTAGAAGATAACAGGAGATTCACATCAGGCATTGATGCCAACCTAATACAAATACTCCTGCTGCACAGCTTTGCACAAATCCCTCAGCTGTGGGGAGGGGTTGGTGTCTAACTGCTATGGCGGTCAGCGTAAACAATGACTGCACCATTTAGCATGCACCTGGAAAACCAGCTGCAAGCTTGCACAATGAAAACCAATCTACAGCTGTGGTGTGAATGGAGGCTTAAACTGTGTCTATGAGCAAGTTGCTGCTCAACTGATCACTTTGTTTGAAGAAATGTGGTTGGATTCCATCATGTGCCATGGATTTCTTCAGCAAGGTCCAGACTTCAGCTAAGTTTTGAAAACCTTAGCTAAAAAAGCAAGTTAAAACAGTATACACTAAATATTTCTGACAAATGCTTTGATGCCTTAGCCACTATATCAGGTATGCAAATACACATTAATAATCCAGAGATTAAAAAATAGTATAAAATATTTGCATCGAAAAAGTTGCGAAATATACCTCTGTACATTTTACAAACGTAATTCAATTATATGGGAATAGTGGGATCACAAATGGAGTACTGTGTACTGTATTGGTCTGCTTATTTAAGGAAGGATTCAAATGTGTTGGAAGCAGTTCACAGGAGGCTTATTAGGCTAATACTGAAATGGATGGGTTGTCTCATGAGGAATAGTTGCACATGCTGGGCTTGTATGCACTGAAGTTTAGGACAGTGAGAAGCAATTAGATTGAAACATATTAAACCCTGAATCCCAAGGACACACGACAGGAGGGATATGGAGAGTATGTTTTGTCTTATGGCAGAATCTAGAATATGGATCATGGTCTTAAAAAAAAGGGTTGCACATTTAAGACAAAAATTCAGGCATTTTTTGTCTCAGAGCATCGAGCATCTTTGGAGCACTTCATTAAAAGGTGGTGGAAAGAGAGTGTTTGAATACTGTTAGGGCTGAGATGGATAGATTCATGGTAAGCAAGAGGGTGAAAGGTTATCAAGTTGAGAGGAGGTAGGTGGGAATTAGGTGGAGTTAAAGTTACAATCAGAATAGCCATGACCTTACTGAATGGCAGAGCAGGCTGAAAGCGTCAACTTCCGCTCTTAATTCAAACAGAGTCATAGAGATATACAGCATGGAAACAGACCCTGCAGTCCAACTCATCCTTGCTGACCAGATATCCTAAATTTATCTGGTCCTAATTGCCAGGATTTGGCCCATATCCTTCTGAATCCTTCCTATTCATGTACCCATCTAGATGCCTTTCAATTTTGTAATTGTACTAGTTTCCATCACTTCCTCTGGCAGCTCATCCCCCAGACACCATCGTCCGTGTGAAAAAATTGCCCGTTAAATCCCTTAAAAATCTTTCCCCTCTCACCTTAAGCCTATTTCCTTAAGTTTTGGACTCCCCTATCCTGGGAAAAAGACCATGTCTATTTACTCTATCCATGCCCCTCATGATTTTATAAACCTCTGTCAGGTTACCTCTCAGCCTCCGATGCTCTGGGGAAAAATAGCCCCACACCTTATTCAGACTTTCATTACAGCTCAAAATCTCCAACCCAGGAAACATCTACGTAAACCTTTTCTGAACTCTTTCAAGTTTCACAACATCCTTCCTACAGCAGGAAGACCAGAATTGCACACAGTATTCTAACTGTGGCCAAGCTAATGTCCTTTACAGGTGCAACATGACCTCCTAACTCCTATACTCAATGCACTGACCAATAAAAGCGAACATACCAAATGCTTTCTTCACTTTCCTGTCTACCTGGGACTCCACTTTCAAGAAAGCATGAACCTGTACTCCAAGGTCTCTTTGTTCAGCAACGTTCCCCAGGGCCTTACCACTTAGTGTACAAGTTCTGCCCTAATTTGTCTTTCCAAAATGCAGCACCTCACACTTACCTAAATTAAACTCCATCTGCCATTCCTCCACCCATGGGCCCATCCGATCAACGTTCTGTTGTTCACACATAAAAGGAAAGACAGCTTTCATTCTAAGGTTTTTAGTCAAGAGTACCGGAATATATTCTGCAGAAGAGTCAGAGTCATATAACGTGGAAACAGACCCTTCAGTCCAACTAGTCAATGCAAACCATGTTCCCTCCCAACCTTTCTTACTCATGTACTTATCCAAATGTCTATTGGATGATATAAGAGTACCTGCATTTACCACTTACTGTGGCAATTCATTCGAACATTAACCACTCTGTGTAAAAATATTGCCCTTCATGTCCTTTTTAAATCTTTCTCCTCTCCCCTGAAATATATGCCCCCTAGTTTTGAATTATCCTACCACAGGGAAAAGACTTTTGCTATTGACCTTACTTATGCCCCTCATGATTTTATAATACTCTATAAAGTCACCCTCTCAACCTCCTGTGCTCCAATGAAAAAAGTCCCACACTGTCCAGGCTATTTTTAGAACTCAAACTCTCCTGTCCCAGCAACATCCTGATACATCCTTTCCGCACCATTTCTAGTTTAATAATATGCCTATAACAGGGTGACCAGAACTGCATACAGTACTCCAAAAGTGGCCTCACCAACATTCCCAACAATTTCAATGTGATGTTCCAATTCCTCTACTCAAAGAACTGTGCAATGAAAATAAGCATGCTAAACGCCTTTATAACCACCCTGTCCACTTAAGGACTCAAGAAATGAACTCTTTTTTTGACTCCACAGATGCAGCGAGATGGGCTGAGTTTCTCTAGCATTCTCAGTGTCTGCTATAAATAAGACAGTGTACTCTTTTCTTTATTGAAGCAAGGCAACCAGATTACTAATAAGTATGATTATGTGGCATCCAGACACATCAAAAAAACACAGGCTTCTAGCTGACAAAGATTGCAGTCAAAAATAATGTACAGGTAATTTAAAACAATTGCCCAACAGCATTCAGTTGCTTTACAGTGAAAAGATTTACACACAATACTTAGTTAGTAGTATCAAGCTGGATAAAGCAAAATGTAATATGAGAGCAAAATACTGCAGATGTTGAAAATTAAAAATATAAACTAAAATGATGGAAGCCTGTCAGGAAGTGTCTGAATTGGGCTGGATTTCCAGAGAGTGACAATCGAATGCAGATTAACACTCTGCTCCATTTTATTGCACTAAGAAACAGCTTTGCATTTCTGGCACAAGATTCTGATGAAGGCTCCTTAAGAAATAAAGGATTTTAAATCTGACAGGTCCTACAAAGTGCAGCAAGTTGGTGGAAGATAAGCCATGGCCCTTTTTCATAGCAGTCCATTACCAGTTGCCATGTTCAATGTTTTAAAAATCTCGCATCACAGACAGTCACATCGACAGCTCCCGAGAAAGGGCACGTACATAAGACGAGTGTCAGGTTAGAATGCCAGGCAGCAAGAGTGCCAGCTGCCAGGAGGGAAGTGCACAAAGGCACAGGATACAAAGGGGGCCAGGCACAGGCAAGTGATGGAGTGTTAATGTAGGTTGGGAGACAGCAATAAATAAGCAAAGTAATACCATGTCTCTATTTTGATAGATTTACATATGAAATCATCTCTACAATCCTGTCCAAAACAATGGAAAGCTTACTACATAGAAGTTAAATTATCTACTTGAACATCACAGTTGTAATTTTATTTCTGGTCTTTGTCCTCAGAAAGGCGTCCATGTTGTCAGCACTGGCACGGTACGATGGGCATTCCCCTTATGATGTATTCTCAAAATAATGCTAAAAGTTCTGGATACTGGGTCAGTAACAGTGAAAAACGTCTAATGTCATGGGAATATTTGACCTGGGGACAATATTCCCATGACATTATTAGTCTTAATGATCTTAGGGGTAGGAGGTGCTGCAAAAATTGTCACATTGCATCTTGTGAATCATACTGCAATTATATACACAGCAAGTGGAGGCTGTGGGGCAGGGTTATTTCACTGGACTGGTGATCCAGGAGACCAGGCTATAGTTCAGGAATCATGAGTTTGAAACTGACTGTGGCAGATGCTGAAATTTGAATCCAATAAAAATCTGGAATATAAAGCTCACCTAATGGGGATGATGCCACTTTTGTTGATGGTTTTAAGCACTCACCTGAGGCACTAATATCCTTTAGGGAAGCAAATCTGCCATCCTCACCTGGTCTGGTCTACATGTGACTCCAGGCCCTCAGGAACACAAATGATTCTTAACTAACCTTGGGTTGTTAGGGATCGGCTAATAATCACTGAACTTGCCAGTGATGCTCACACCCCATGAACAAAGTTTTCAGAAAATCACAGTTGCTAATGTTGGGAAGAATGAATATCAACTCCAGAAGCAGGAACCCCTATCATTCTAACTATTCTAGATGGTGTCATGGACAGTGTTATTTTGGTTGCATTTGTTTCAAAAAATTTCATCACATTCCTGACGAACCAAAGCTTCTTGATTTCGATGATGTTTCCTTCCTTTTGGCCTACTGCAACAGTGCTTTTAATAATGATGCTACTTACTTTGTAAGGGCCACATCTGCAGTCTTGAAGATAATACCACCACAATCAAAATGAAAGCAATGAACAGTGATACAGAGCAGCAACTCATATTCCGCTTGGGAACCCTGCAGCCCAATGGTATCAATGTGGACTTCACCAGCTTCAAAATCTCCCCTTCCCCCACCGCATCCCTAAACCAGCCCAGTTCGTCCCCTCCCCCCACTGCACCACACAACCAGCCCAGCTCTTCCCCTCCACCCACTGCATCCCAAAACCAGTCCAACCTGTCTCTGAGACAATAAAATGTGAGTCTGGATGAACACAGCAGGCCAAGCAGCAACTCAGGAGCACAAAAGCTGACGTTTCGGGCCTAGACCCTTCATCAGAGGGTCTGATGAAGGGTCTAGGCCCGAAACGTCAGCTTTTGTGCTCCTGAGATGCTGCTTGGCCTGCTGTGTTCATCCAGCCTCACATTTTATTGTCTTGGAGTTCTCCAGCATCTGCAGTTCCCATTATCTCCAACCTGTCTCTGCCCCCCTAACCTGTTCTTCCTCTCACCCATCCCTTCCTCCCACCCCAAGCCGCACCTCCATCTCCTACCTACTAACCTCATCCCACCTCCTTGACCTGTCCGTCTTCCCTGGACTGACCTAACCCCTCCCTACCTCCCCACCTATACTTTCCTCTACACCTATCTTCTTTTCTCTCCATCTTCGGTCCGCCTCCCCGTCTCTCCCTATTTATTCCAGAACCCTCACCCCATCCTAATCTCTGATGAAGGGTCTAGGCCTGAAACGTCAGCTTTTGTGCTCCTGGAATGCTGCTGGGCCTGCTGTGTTCATCCAGTCTCATATTTTATTATCAGTGATACAGAGTAGGTTTTCTTCTTGGACTTCCAAGAATGGGCTGACAATAAAATCCATAATGCTTCTCAAAAAAATGCTATATTCCTCTCCAATCTTGAATATATATGTTTTTATATCCCATAGAAAGAACGGTGCATTTACAAAGCACCTTTCATGACCACTGGACATCTCAAAACACTTTGCAGTTAATTAAGTACTTTTGAACCATAGTCACGCTGTCATGTACTGATATCACACTGCTAGATGCTAAATGTAACTCCATACAAACATAAAATTAAAAGCACAGGAACAGGCCATTTGACACAAATGCTCAATTATATCATTTATGACCCACACAAGGCTTCTTCCAACTTACTTAATTCTGTTCATTTCTTTCTCATGTATTTATCCGGTTTCTCCCTAAATGCAACCAAGCTATTTGTCTCAGCTATTCCATATGGCAGTGATTTCCACATTCTAACCACACTATGAGTAAAGAGGTTTCTCCTGAATTCCTTGTTGAATTTATTCATGACTATCTTATGATTCTATCGTACAATGATGAATGTATGATGCCTGTGTTTCTTTTTTTCTGGAGTAAGGAACAGTGGATATTTATATGCATGGCTAAATGCAGATGAAATATACTGTTCTATATACAGAAAATGGCATAAATTCCTCATAATAAACCGGCAAATTAATTGACTATTACTCACTTCTAGCTAATTATACATGTCTATCTCAAGGCATTTTTGGTATAAATATGGCCAGTTTAAAAATATACTAAATTACTATACTAAATACTAAATCTAGACTCCAAAAACCAGCACTTTTCTACAGGCAAGTTTAAATACCCTCTGAGCTTTTTGATCAACAGTTCCAAAGCAATTTTGTCTTTTCAATGAAAAATAAAATTGCCTAGAGCTTGATAGTGCCATTCAATATTAAAGGGAGATGACATTGTCTTTTGTTGAAGATGGTCATTCCCTGGTACAGGCAATAAAGTAAAAGGTGTACAAAATCGCCCTTCACTGGCACCATCTTAGTATACAAAAGACAAGGTTAAAAACAGACACAGAAATAAAAGAAACAGCCAAAAGAAAAGGAAATGTCCAGATCTCTCCCCGACCACCGTTATAAGACCTCACGACCAGAAAAACAAACCCACAAAGTCCACCCCTCAGTCTGTGAGCGCTCAGCTGCCCTAAGTCCCCACATGCCGCTGTAGCTGGAACAGTACTCTCTCTGCTGACAGAAACCCGGGCCCAGCCATGGCCTGGAGTCACGCTGCCATTGCTGCAACCGTGTCACCACTCCTCGACACCACCCTGCCTCCACTGATGTCACCTTCATGGGTCTGCTGAAGCTGCTGAGTCCCAAACTGGGCTCGAACTCAATGATGGGCCCATCAAGCCGAAGCAGCCTGTGCCTTGTTCTGACTTATGCTCTGCCGCTGTCACCTCCTGGGGTCGCCATTTCAGCAAAGGAGATTTCCACATTCTAACCACACTATGAGTAAAGAGGTTTCTCCTGAATTGTTGATAGCGACCCCTGCGAAGGTGACCACTCTCAGTGCTGCTGACACTCCAGGATGGGGACAAATGCCATTGAGAAAGGGAAAAGAAAAATGAAAGAGCAAAAGTAAAAGAAAGACTGAGAATAAACAAAGGCAGATGGAAGTGGACAAGCCCCAGGCTCAGAACCCACACACATCCAAAGATGTGCATGTTAATTGAATTGGCCATGCTACAATTACCCACAGTGTAGGTTAGGTAGATTAGCTGTGGAAAATGCAGGGTTACAGGGATAGGGTAGGAGGATTGGTCTGCGTGGGATGCTCTTTGGAGGATGGGGGTGGACTTGTTGGGCTCAATGGCCTGTTTCCACACTGTGGGGATTCTATAAATATCCAAATAAAAAACCTATCAACTCAAGCCTAGATTTTTTCCAAGCCAGTTCTTCCTGTGAATGGATATGGACTGTATTCGAATCTGAGGAGCTGGAAATGGTACTAAAGAATGCAAAGGCCCTCACTAATGACACTAGGTCATCAAACGAACAGATGAAGATAAGTTGGGCACAGTACGTTATCCCGAGAAACTACTGCAGCAACTAGTGGAAAGTTGTCATCAATCCATCACCACTGTTAATTCTCACTGACTCAAATTTGCTATGGCTCCTTGAACCACCCAGTTAAATGTTGGCTTAAAGTCAACAGCAATCACACCTCTGAAATTTAGATCTTATATCCTCTTTCGTAACTTATTTTGGGGGAGGCTCAAAAGGCTACATGGTTACCTCACATTCTTTGCGATATAACAAACAACTACTGCATGCTGCTCAGAGATCAAATCGTTTTTTTATTGTCAGCTTTGCAGCTCATTACTTTTCTGAAAGAAGCATGAAAATAACCCCATGTTCATACAGGTTTTTTTTGCCCCCCCAAACAGAAAATATTTGTTCCAGCTAAGTAACAGTGTTGAGATCGATCAGTGCTTGTTAATGTTGATTCCTTTCCTTACTCAAGTTACATAAGCTGTCATTGGGAATCAAATCAAGCCTAGACGAGCTGCAGTAGAAATCAAACCCCTCTGATAAACGATAAAAGCCTGTGCTGAGCCACAAGGTTTCCATTAAAAACAGTCTGCAGCAAGATGAACAACTCAAAACCAGCTATTGATCAGTCCATCGATCTCAGTGGGGGGAACCAAAATGAGAAAAGTTCCAATCGGGATAGGATTTCTTATTTATTTTCAACTCTGACTTAGTGGTTGCCAAGCTTTGGTACTCCTAGGTTTAAGCCATCAGACATTTCTGATGGAACTAGCCAGGATGTCTGACTGAGATATTTCAAGTTGAATGCAGACAATCTGCTGTGCTAGCCATTGACTTGCAACTTGACCTGTCTGATCCTTGACAGGAACTTCTTAAAAGAAACGCTGCCTGATAGAACACATTCAGCAAAGTAAGTTAGCCCACTAATAACAGAAAAGTGATTGCACTTTACACTTGGAAATAATCCTTCCTCCTCATTATTCTCACATACTGGCAGTAGAAAGACACTGCAGCAACCCATTTTAAATGAAAGCTGTGTGCAGTCCAGGACATTTAAAGTGCTGACGGGAGCTGCAATCTCATAAGCAAAGTAGCTGTTGACCCCTTTTATGCAAAAATTCCCATTCCCAGATTTTTTTGGAGATAGTCTGCCACACATAACTGTCAGAGCGACAACTGGAATTTCTACATTTTATATTGTGTCACACTGCATGTGCACATCTTGTACTGTTGCATAGTTCTACTGCCCAAGACAGAATTCAAGTTTCAGAAAAGCAGTATAAGTATGCACTATTTAGTTGAAAAGGCAGCTTAATAACTGTCATTTCATACCAACTTGGATAAATTCTCCATCCATACACAACACTGTCAGCTGCAACTTTGCAAGTGCAATAACAAGTGTTCCATCCTACAAGCAATAACTTACTCCAGTCCTTTCTTGCAGGATGTAAACCTACGATAGATAGGAAAGGTGTGTGAGCAAATGACATTTCCATAAGAATGTAAAAGTATCAAGGTAATCAAAATATAATGATAACATCATGTAAAAATTAATCTCATGTTATAAATATGACATAGGTTTTCTTCTAACAATGCAAATAAAGTTTAAACTCCACATTATGGACAACTCTTATTAAATAAAAAGCTGTAATTCTGAAATCTTTGTGGGTAAAGTTCACATACTGTCTTTTAATCAGCTAAAAAGAAATCACGGTACTTTATTTCACAACTTTCTTTTTACGCAAAGGAACATGGGTTGCAGAACACCACAGCCCTAAAGAGTTAACAAATTAGCTGGCTTTTGAAGCAGCTGGCAGAAAAGCCTCCAATCATTCAACATGTCCTTTATTACAGCACATGGTACAGTCTTCTGCCTATTACTCTGTGCCAGTCTCACGGTCCAGGTGATAGCATAGCGACAATGCACCAGTATTGAATTCTCCTACAGACAAAGAATGAGCTCACTCAGAGTGAGCCCAGCTTACTGTCTGCTGCTCATGACTACACAGTCTGTCTGCCAACAGACAAAGATATCGGCAAGGGAGAGTTTGAATATAGTTTCTAGGTCCCTGCATTTCAAAAGAGCTGAAAGCCAGCGGCCCGAGGGGTGAGGCTGGCTAGTCGCTGGCATACTTGGCTGTGCATTGAGCCAGGTGGCCTAAGCATACTGGCAAACGACTGGCATGGAGCCCAATGCAGATGGCTTGCATCACTTTGGTCTTTCCCCATGAAGCCTTTTAGACTGTGAACACAGATTTCTTTCAGGTCAGAGAGCAGCTTTCAGCACTAAATCAAAGTTCTAATAAATATCCCATTGTCGTTTTCTTTGTTTGTGTGTAGCAGAGAAAAAAAACTTCATGCCTTATTCTCTATCTTTTTACAACTTAGACCCAGCTTCTGCAGGATATACCCTACCTGGCCTCCTGTTCTTTTTTTAAAAAAAAATACATGCCTCCAGGTTTAAATAATCCCCTCCACCCCTTCCCAACACAGTCAGAGACTTTTATTGAAAGAGAAAATTCTTTCTAGCCTCCCACTGAATGCATTATAGATTTCATCAGTCTCTGTGTAGTTTCAGGTTTTGTATAAAACTGCAGATGAAAAGTATATTTATAAAAGAAATACCAGACCCCCAATGTTATTTATACCATTGCAGGAGGTCCATAGTAAACTACAGGGAAGCATTACAAACCTTGAATTTTTGATATAAATTATGCTGGAGGCCTTCTTGTCCCTAATTTATTTCTAAACATTACCTTATTTCATTTAGCACCGTGTGTGCTTCCAGTGTTTAAAACTGCTCTTGACTCTAGGTCCATTATTTTTCCCAATGAGGATTTCACGCCTAATGATTCAACGTATTACAACAAAACTAATGTCTTTGAAAACCATACAAAAAAGACTAGGATGTCTTTTATTTGTGAGGGGGGTCTTTCCAGTGTTTCATTATTAATCATGGAGTCACGGTTGCTGTGCATTAATTCAGAGCTGATGACAGCAGACGTCAGAGCCACAGCAGAAGTGGTGGTATACTTATTTACAAGGGGCCAATCCCACTAATTATCAATATTCAGATCTGGGAGAAGTTTCCGTGAATTTCATTTGATGTCTAGGATGTGCGAGAAAGAGTTTGCCACCAAAGTTCTTTGCACTGGGATTTGTAACAGTTAATCCACACAATAGCCTACATTTTGATAGCCAGGCAACAGTCATTTCTGAAGAAGGGTCTAGGCCTGAAACGTCAGCTTTCCAGCTCCTCTGATGTTACTTGACCTACTGTGTTCATGCAGCTGTACAGCTTGTTATCTCAGTCACTTGTTTCTGTGACATTTGGCCATAGCTCAGTCACAGAAGGCAGGTATCTGGAGGTAGTCTGCCCTTTGACAGTTCATTTCAAAGCCATCCTCAACTTTTTACTGCTCATTTCCAATTATCATAGAATACCATAAACATTAACTAGATGCATATTTCTAAACAAGAAATAAATGCCGCTGTCAATTCTCCAATGTCTTTAAGCCCTCAAAGTGCAGGGACATTGACTGAACTCTGAGTCAAAGTCAAGAACTCAACTAAATGAAACTAAAATTAAGAAACTAAAATAAATAAACTACAAATGTATTATTTATCATTTACAACAAAACAAGAGGCTTCCTAATTCTAAAAATGACACAGTTTCTTCTTGGAAGTCAAACTTTGGGAAGGATAAAATGCTACTTAAAAATATATGTTTTTAAACAGAGCCAAACTCTCTTACTATTGGAACAAGTGATGATCCAATCGTTAAAATACATTTGTTTCTGCAGTTTTCATAGAATCATAGAATTCCTAATGAGCCATTCAGCTCATTTATTCTGCACCAACTCTTCAAAGGCCACCCCTCCCACACCCATGTTGGATTTACCAAGGGTATTCCACCTGGCCTGTATAGCCATGAACACTACAAACAATTTAACATGGCCAGTCAACCAAACCTACCTATCTTTGGACTGTGGGAGGAAACTGGAGCACTCTGAAACACAGAGTCTATAGGGAGAACATGCAAACTCGACACAGGCAGTCACCCAAGGCTGAAATTAAACCTGAGAGCCTGAGGCTGTGAAGCAGGAGTGCTAACCTAGTGGTTAGTGTCACCATGTCACCTAGACTACCAGCTCTGTGGCTGCTTACAACGTCAAAATGTCTAAAAGTGTTTTACACAGTTCTCCTCTAACAAACATGGGCATCACTGGCTGGCCACCATTTATCACCTAGTTGCCCTTGAGAAGGTGGTGGTAAACTGCCTCCTTGAAACACTGAAGTCCATATGCTGTAGGTAGACCTACAATGTCCTTAGAGAGGGAATTCCATGATCCTGACCAGGCAGAAATATATTTCCAAGTCAGGATGGTGAGTGGCTAGGCGTGGACTTTGCAGATGGCAGTGTTCCCATATACCTGATAATAAAATGTGAGGCTGGATGAACACAGCAGGCCAAGCAGCATCTCAGGAGCACATAGCTTTTGTGCTCCTGAGATGCTGCTTGGCCTGCTGTGTTCATCCAGCCTCACATTTTATTATCTTGGATTCTCCACATCTGCAGTTCCCATTATCTCTTCCCATATACCTGCTTCCTTTGTCCTTCTTGGTAGAACTAGTCACAGGTTTAGAAGATGCTGTCTGAGGATCTTTGGAAAATTTCTGCAGTGCATCTTGTAGATATACACAATGTTGCTACTGAGTGTTGGTATTGGAGGGAGTTGCTTGTGGATGCGGTACAAATCAGATGGGCTGTTTTGTCCTGGATGGCGTCAGGCTTCTTGCTTGAGCGGCAACAATCCAAGCGAGTGGGGAGTATTCCATCACACTTCTGGTTTGTGCCTCGTAGTTAGTGGACAGGCTTTGGGGAGTCAGGAGTGAGTTAGGCAGTGTAAGTTGAATGAGAATGAGGACAACATCTATCCACAACATAATCAACATGCATTTTTTTTTCATAAAATTTTAAGCTATTTCATCAGTTCCTCAAAATCATGAGGGTACTAAAGACAGTAGGTGTGGAGAATCTGTCCATTAGTGGAAGGATTGAGAAGTAGAGGACACCAACACAAGTTGATTGGCAAAAAAGAAAGTAGTGGAACACAAGGAATAGTTGGGGTTTTTTTACACAAAGAGGAGTTAGAATCTGGAATACACTGCCTGAGGACATAATAGAGGAAGAATCAATCACAGCTTTCAAAAGAAACTGGATCATTATTGGAGGGGGAAATAAAACTGCCAGGTTACAAAGAAAAGGCAGGGGAGTGGAACTAGGTAAGTTGTCCTTGCTGGGAGAAGGCTAGATACAGATGGGCCAAATGATCTCATCTGTCCTGTAAACTTTCTATGATGTCCAAAAAAAAAATCGGTTTCGTTCCTTTTATGTGGCACATCATCTAAGGTTTGCTTTCAGGTATAGCTTTTAAATCTTTCAGTTCCAAAAGCAGAGGTACACATACAGAGACAATTTGCTAAGCTTGAAGATCACATTGAAAAGCAATTCTTTTTACTCTTGGCAATAAATTGCAAACTGACATGTCACAAACGGACACAAACCTTGTCAACTGATATTATATCGACAATGAAAGCTGTAAAAAACTCAATTTACTACCTTTGTTGGGAGATTAAGACATTAGCCCTGTTTCTGAAAAAAAACCATACTAATGACTTCTTAAAAGAGAGAAGAATTACAAGTAAAATTATTCTTTCTTTTGGCTCATTTTGTTCACTTTTTTTTGCTTTTTTCAAAAAATATACTGTGCTGTGCAAGTGCTCCCTCTGGTACCAAGCTGTGTTGGGGGTTGGGAAAGGGGGTCAAGCTACAAGCTCACTTTTGGTAAGATTCCCAGAACATATGGGAAGATATGGCTCCACAAAGCGACGTGAAACAGATGTTTTAAGAACTAATGCTAACAGACCAAAAAACGTGCAAATAGAATCTAAGGAACTGTACACAATAAATCCAGTCCCAGGGTCTTTCTTCAGTGCCATGAGAGTGCCTTAGAGACATGCAGCATAGTTTGGAAAAATAGCAACATCCGCTCACTCTGCTCTGCTGTACTCAGTTGAAATATGCACAATGTCCCATTATTATTGAATCATTATCTGGCTACAGCTCTGACAGAAGCATCATATGGGCTATGAAAGACTCCTTTCTTTTCATGATTAGCCTTTAAAACATTTCCTCATGTTACAGTCCTTTACAGCCTCCCAGAATGCGCTGCTAAATTACAGTGCTGAAATTAACTATATGCCGTTGTGATTTTATGATAAATAAAGGGGAATTGAACCGGTCTGACCCAGTAAGTGTTTAACCCTTCAATGAATGTTTAAAATAAAGGAAGGGTAAGGCATAAAGGCACAGAAGAACTTTAAAGAAACCACGGCGCTGAGTGCAAAAAATTTCAAATGTATTCCAGACATTTGTTAATAAATCATCAACACATACATAACTTTAGACTGATTACTTCCATCTCTTCTAACATTGACAACTATTCTTTCATTTACTCAGTTTGTGACTTTTGTTGCCAAACTAATTCTGTATTTCTGTTATCAATCTGGAATATAAACAATTGCTGAGTCCATCGATAACTGGCACACCTGCAAAGAAAATTATTCAACTCCAACCAAAAGTTCAGATCACAGCACTTGAGATTTCCACTTGCTAAAAAAAAATCCTGGAGAAAATTAAGACTCTTTTGTGTTGATAGGTCGTAAAATATAGCAACCTTTTATCCCGGCAGTCATCAATTGGAGGAGTCTGTGCACAGAGAGAAGTGCACGGCAAATACAGAATATTGAACTATCAGCATATGTTATATAGGGACCCCACATAAATGTGGCACTGATGTTTCATGACTGGGAGAGATTTCACAGGGTAAAAGCAATACCTCCTATCTTGTGCTGTCTTCCCAGCCTAATCATTCCCGTTTTCAGTCATTTCTCTTCAGTCTCTCACTTTCCCAATCATGTTATTACACCCGTCCCAGCTACACCCCTCCCAGACTCCCTCCTTCCCAGTTATATTCCTTCTTGATATTTATGTATATGTCTAAAATATTTAAGGATATTTTTGAAGCCAATATTTTTATGGTAATTCACACTATTTCTGAAGGATTTTTTCTCAAAACATTGCATGGGGAGTGTTTCATGTTTAAGCTTCTATAAGATGAAAGAAAGCATGCCAAGGAGATCAGTAGGTCCTATATCCTTTCACAGGCCCTGGTACAGCCACCTGCCAATGACCAAACTACATCGTTTTAGCACATGTGCCCTGCTGAGGTGTGGACATGCATTAGATTCAGACAAAGGGCTGTGGATTGCGTGAATTTTGGCAAGCTATAAATATGGAACAAGTTGACAGATTCCGTTTTTTTCTCTATCTTGCCAACTACCTGGTATATGACAATACCGTTTAGCCTTACCTCACCAAATTATTTAAGGAGAGCTGTCTTTCCCCATTGCTGTTTCCAGATATCTTAAGCTTACAAATTGTTTGGCCTGAACCTCCTGCTAAGCTCGGTGCCCAGCTTTCAGGGACCTACTGTCTTTAGGAAATAAAGGTGAATCTTGGAAGAAAACGCAAAGGAACATATTTAAAAAAAAAGGATGGGAGGTGGGAAAAGAGGCAGATTGATGGCATCTTTGAATATTTTAAGAGTTAACAATCGTAATGCCTATTGCCTGGAGAGTACAATCTGGCATGATAAACAGGATAAGCTTCTTTGGACATATTTGGGCATCATGTGCTCCATACTGAACTGTCCTTTCAATCAATACAAATATCTATTGACCCCTACAAGACTAGAATAAAGCTGAATATCCAAATTTTGGGACACTGAAAGTACTCCTAAGCGCAACTGGCAAGTCCTGAAACTTGGCAGTCTAACTTCAATGAGTTCTGATGTTCAAATATGCTTCAGGTCTACCTGTTCCAATGCGGGGATAAATTTTTGCGCTCAGTTCATGACTAATTTTCAAATTTTAGAGATAGAAGTATCCAAATAACCATCCACTAAAAAAAAGTGAACTATCAACCCTCAAATTGGACTTACTGTTCTGTCAAAATGGAACATTCAAAACCCACATAAGTGATCTGACCAGTATGCTTAGCTATATGTCATAAGTAATGAAAATTTTAATATTCACAATTATCATGTAGTTTAAAGATCATAATCACAGCATAATTTTCAGCTGCTATCTAGGATCATGAAATAACAGAGATATGCAGTTCAAGAATTGCTAAGTGTTCAGGGACAAAAACTCCGTTAGTCAAGCAAGTGGGGAATTTCAAAGCCCCTTCTGGAGATGGGGTTCAGTGCTACTACAGCGCACAGTCAGAGGCTAAACATGAATGAGTGGTCATAGGATTCTATTTGCCAACAGTGCTGGGATCGTGCATATTATGCTGCATTAAAAGTTCATTTTCCAATACTGTAATGAAGCAAAGGAATAGAGGGAGGGGAAGAGAAGAGTACAAACAGAGCAAGTTTTGCACGTGCATGTGAAAATATCTTCTTGATTGAGAACAGTGCAACAAGTGCAAGAGCACAAATGGACTATCGATGTTTACTTAAATGTTGATAAACTCATTCAGCAGCACATAATTCTATGTCACGTTGTTGAACAGATTATGTATTTTGGCACCATAGCACAGAAAAGGTTCTATTACCATTGGCATCAATGCACCTAGCAAAAATAAATATCTTGCCCCCATTAACTTAGCCTTCACCCTGACAAACAGATATTAATTTACTCACTGGGTGATTTCCAAAATGCCTCCAGAATGCTACTCAGTTGAAGCTTAATTTATAAAACACAGCCTTCATTTTATTGTGAAATTTTAAGACTGGGTCACAATTGCCATTTTTGTGGATCTTAATATAAAAAGCAATTTAAATTTAATAGTCCATTGCATCACACAATAATTTACAGAAAAGCAGAATCTCATTTTTGCCACCAGATGTCTCTAGCTCACTACACAAATATTAGACATAATATGTTTTCAAACTATATTGAGGACATCCAACAGCAGCTAAGAGGATATGGGAACAGTTCTTAGATCCTTACCGTATGAAGAAAGTATTCTTGTTATGAACAGTTCCACTACCGTGGCTTCAACATTTTCCCTTAACTTAGTGGTAGGAGTCTTGCCTCTGGCTCAGGACATCTTTAGTGTAAGCTTAACATCATCGCTTCTATACAAACTCTATGCAGGCATTTTAGTACAGTACGGAGGGAGTACCACATTGTCTACAGCCTGACTTTTAGATTAGCATTTAATCAAAGACTCATCTGCTTTTTCAGGTCAACATTTAGGATTGCATAGCACTTGTTCAGAGAAAAACATTTGTTCTTCAGGCCAACGCCAATCTCTCAACCAATATTTGACACATGGATTAGCTTATTGTTCATCTCATTGTCACTTGGATCTGGTGTTTGCAAATTAATTGTCACATACATCCATAAAACAACAAAGTACACTGAAGAAGCTACTCACTGGCTGTGAAGCAATTTGGGATGGCCTGAGTGCGCCGTATAAATGTTTTTTTCTTGGACTCAGAATATTAACAATATAAAGTGTGGAAATTAAGTCAACTTATATTTCTGGGGAAGACCTTTATTTAGTGCTAAGAAGAGAAGTACAATTAATTTTTCTAAGGGAACGCCTTTGCATGCCACCAGAGGTGCAGTACACCTCATCTGTAGTCCGTGTCTGTATTTAGGCCTTAAAATGCTCTTTGAAGGAGCTTAATTGGCTACCTGTCACTTGTGGACTACCACACTTCTCTCCCAATCAACCTCTTCAGGAAAGGGCCCAAAGCAAATCAGCAAATGTGCCCTCACCATTCCCAGCAATGCAGCCATTCCAAAATTAAGAGCTTGTGGACAATTGGAGCTGCTTGCAAAATCCTGGACTGAGCTCAGAACACCTTAAGAGCGCTCTCTTCCTCTGTACCTTGTGTGGCACACAAATAAATTGATAAAATGACCAGGTATTTGCAATAAGAGATGACAAGGTGTCAAGCTGGATGAACACAGCAGGCCAAGCAGCATCAGTGGAGCAGGAAGGCTGACGTTTCAGGCCCGGACCCTTCTTCAGAAACGTCAGTCTTCCTGCACCTCTGATGGTGCTTGGCCTTTTGTGTTCATCCAGCTCTACACCTTGTTATCACAGATTCTCCAGCATCTGCAGGTCCTACTATCTCTGAAGCAAGGTATTTGCAATGCTGCTTATGACCAATTTGAGATCTGGAGTATTACTGTGACATTCAGTTGCTGAGATGAAATTCTGTTTAACTTTGCCTCTTCCTCAAAGCCATTATTCCTAGTCAGGAAGGCATCCAAGCAAATTTTGAACCAAAATTCAATTTTAACATTCAATTGTCTGTTAATTGTCAGCAACTTATAAGTGCCCCTACTTCAGTCACCAATGAATGTATTGGGGTCAGAATACCGGGAAAAAATTACTTAATTGAATGGGGATCACCATCCCACCTACCTTCCCTACCCCCACCCATCCTCCCTCTATTTCTTTCCCAGCTCCTTTCCCCCTCCCTGTTTCTGAAGAAGGGTCCTGACCCGAAACATCAAATTTCCCGCTCCTCTAGTGCCTGGCCTGCTGTGTTCCTCCAGCTCCACACTGTATTATCTCTTACTTTTTTGAAGACTACTTTTGTTGTCAGTGTATGACTTGTCTGCACCATACACAGGACCGATGTATTTATCTTGGATTGGTTGAAATAAATGATGTAAACTACATGCTTTCTGTAATAATACATTTCCTGTCACACTTCAAATGTCACTGTGCAACATGTCCTCTGACTCACTATGAGCTGTATCACAAGGGATCTGTTAGTAAACAAAACACAAAAAATAAAACCAGAAGTATAATTCTCAGTACTGGTTAAAGATCATCTCTTCTCAATCACAGATGATAAACACCATGGAATTGAAAGCAGAAAGCAAATGAAAATAAAAACATGTTCAAAATCTATGTTATGTGTCACTGTTATGCTTAACATCACTGTCAAGATGACTAGAAGTCTGCTAAAGCTGCATGGGCAACTGGTGCCAATAAGTGCCCACAATTCTCCGTATAAAGGTATTTCTCTTTTATTCCTTCATGGGATGCAGGCATCAGCAAAGCCAACCCTTGTTATCCAGCCATTTTGGAAGGCAACTAAGAGTAAGTCACATTATTGGTTGATCTCTGCAGTCATATGTAGACCAGACCGGATAAACGCAGTAGAGATCTTCTCCCTAAAGGATATTAGTGAACCAGATGGGTTTTTACAACAGTTATTTCAGATCTAGGTTTTCTTCTTTAATTCAAGACCTAGTATTCAAATATTTGAACCCACACCCTCAGAGTTGTCGCTTGGATCTCTGGAAATACTGGGCCAGTGATATTACCACTTTGTCACATAAGCTGATGGCAAATTTCCTGAAACTGACAGGAGTGGACAGCACCATTCTTGCTTCATTCATTCACAGGTAATAAGAACACCATAATACTCTTAACTAATTTTCTTGGAACCTTCACACTCAAGAATAAAATTCTTTACTACAATCATAAATCTGCATACCTTAAAATAAAACTGAAGGCCAGCACTTTAAATGAACCATTTAACTTTCACCCTGTTATTCCAGAAACTTTCTCATCTCCTCATAAATGTAAGTCTTAGGCACAGAATTATAGTTTCAAACCTATGGCAGTCATATAATTTTAAGGGGTTAGGTGTCTGGAGAAAGGCCCTCCCTTACAGCTTCAGCTTTCAGTCTGTGCTTAGGTCCTCTCTTGAACCAGACTTGTGGTTTTCCATGGCCACAAGATCGTACTGACACGAAGGCACAGAATCACTCCCCATAAAAAGAAAAAAGTTAGCCAAAGTGCAGTGGTGGCAAACAGCCAATGGAGGCTGCTGTAAAGAGGTGTTCCCAGTCTCAGCATCCACAAACTATATATCAGTAACCCTCAATTACATATTTTGTAAACCACTTCTGTAAAAACATAACTGAAATAAAATTGCAGTTTGCCAACATCCGAATCATGAATTTGGTCTGGCATTGCTACCTATACAGTAACACCACATGCAATTCATTTTCAAACAAAAATAATAATCAAAAGAATACACTAAATCCACAGGTGGGGTAGGGGTAGAGATGTGGCATGTGTGCACTGCTGTAACTGGGTTCAAAAAGTGCAATTCCACTGCAGGAATTGAGCATAATAATCAAAGTTAGTGCTTCAGTTAGTGATGTTAAAGTATTAAGTGGGGTCAGACTAAAAAGCAATACATATACAGTACAAATTCACTTAGAGCTTAAGTGCACATACATAATTGCAGAGTGTGGCTTGTGACCTCAGTCAAAGATAGCTATATGAAAGATATGATGTTGTAATCATCAAAACCTGATTGCAAAAGGAGCCTCAGTGGGTAAAGTACCAAGTAATCCTGAATGCAAGGTGTTCAGGAAAGCAAGAGAAAGAAAGAAAGTGAATAAAGGGTGGCATAACTTATTAGGGAGAATATTACAGTGTGAAAAAAAAAGCCATACAGCAGTCAAGCATAAACCCTATTTGATTTGAGTAAAGTGTCCCTATGCTACTGGACGTATAGATTAGATTAGATTCCCTACAGCGTGGAAACAGGCCCTTCAGCCCAACAAGTCCCCACTGCCCCTTGAAGCATCCCACCCAGACCCATCCCCCATAACCCACACACCCCTGAATACTATGGGCAATTTAGCATGGCCAATCCACCTAGCCTGCACATCTTTTGGACTGTGGGAGGAAACCGGAGCACCCGGAGGAAACCCACGCAGACACGGGGAGAATGTGCAAACTCCACACAGACAGACGCTGAGGCTGGAATCGAACCTGAGTCTCTGGTGCTGTGAGGCTGCAGTGCTAACCACTCAGTGACCGTGCTGCCCCGAAGTTTTACAGGTCAACAACTAATGGGATAGACAGCAGCAAATTTGCAGTGAGTTTCCATGAAAGGTGCAATAACTAGAGTGCTGTGATAATTGGGGTCTTTAATTATCCTAATTTAAAGTGTGATAGCTATGTTGCACAGGCAAAGGGGAAGGCCAATTTCTGCACTGTGTTCAGGAGAACCTTTGCTTGATCAGTATACTTCCAACCCCAACAAAGGAGCAGGCATGGCTGGATCTGGTTCTGAGTAATGAGATGGATCAAGTGGATCAAATGTAAGTGAAGAAACATTTAGAGAACAATGGTCAAGGTGCAATCTACTGCAAAATAGTTCACTTGGGAGAGTCAATTTCAGTTGGATGAGAATGGATTTTGCCCAGATAAACTGGGATGAAAACTGGCAATAAAAACTGTGATGGAACAATGGGCTGCATTGAAAGAGGAGGTAGATTGGATAGACAAGAGATACATACCTACAGAGATATAATAAATTGGGCAATCAAAGCCAATGCTCCCTAGATTATGAGTGAGTAACAGAAAACTAGATGTACTATACAAATTTCAGAGAGGCAATGAAAGAGAATAAATCAGATACTTTCAACTAGCAGGAAGTCAAAGTCAAAAGTCTTCTACAGTGTATAAATAATTTTTAAAAGTTAGAAAGAAGAAAGTTAGGGACTGCTTATGGACTAAAAAATAACATGCATGAAGTCAAAGGGCATGGCAGTAGGTACTAAATGAATAATTGCATATTATTGTCAAAATAATTACTATATGCTTAAGGAACAAAGAGATAATTGAGATACAGGATTAGTTAAGCATTAAAAAGAGGAAATATTAGAAAACTCACCTGCATTTAAAGTTGATAAGTCCCCAGGGCCAGATGGCTTGCATCAAAGGATGCAGAGAGCAATTAAAAGTAGAAATTACCAGGAGTGGAAATGATCAGCCACATCCTCCAACCCTCCTTAGTTATGGGATGATGCCAGAAAACTGAAGAACTGCATATGAAACATCCTTGTTCAAAATATGGCATAAAGATTACCCACCAACAACAGGCTGGTCAGTTTAATCTAGTGATGGGAAAAATTTTAGAAACTATAATCCAAGAAAGGCTTAAGAGCTGTTTGGGCAAACATAAAATAACCTAGGAAAGTCAGCCTGGGCTTATTAAAGCCAAGTCATGCTCAACTAACTTGAATAAGTTACTTGATGAGGTACAGAAGGGGTTAATGAGATGTGCATGCCTTCCAAATATGTTTGATAAAGTGTCACATAGCAGTCAGCTTATGAACAAAGTTGAAACCTATAGAATAAAGCGGACAATGATGGCATGGATTGGATGCTAGGTGACTGACAGAAACCAATGATGAATGGGTATTTTTCAGACTGGAGAAAGTCCCTTGTTCCCCAAGGGACTATATTAGGTTCTGGAATGTACTGCCTTAGAATACTGCAGAGGCAGATTTAATTATGACTTTCAAAAGGGAGTTTGATAAGCATCTAAAGACAAAAATGTACTGGGTTGAGGGGAAAGAAGAGGGCTGAATTGCTCTTGCTGAGAATCGACATGGACTCAGCAGAAAGACAAAGTTTTGTGTGTTGTTTCTATGCTATGATTGTTTATTCTACACAACCAGATTATTTTCTCATTTTCATGTCACTATGATGTTTGCTGTGTGCAAGTTAGCTGCTGTGGCTCTTATATTACAAGATTGACTACATTTCAAAGTATTTCATTAGGTATAAGGCACATTTGGATACCCTGTGATCATACATCATAGACTCTGTACAGTTTATAATCAGGCCACTTGACCCATCGAGTCCACACTGACCCCTCAAAGAGCTTCCTACCCATCCCCACAATCCTGTATTTCCCCACGGCTAATCCACCTAACCTGCACATTCTTGGACACTATGGGCAATTTAGCACAGCAAATTCACCTAACCTGCACATCTTTGAACTGTGGGAGGAAACTGGAACAACTGGAGGAAACCCACGCAGGCACAGGGGGAATGAACGAACTCCACACAGATGGTTGCCCGAGGGTGGAACCGTACCTGGGTCCCTAGAGCTGTGGGGCAGCAGTGCTAACCACTGAGCCACTGTGCAATATGTGAATGCAAGCTTTTTTTCTTTTTATTGCACAGTTTGGACATACTATACTTTGAGAGCTTAGAGTACGTTAAAGAGCTATGTGGCTGATTGAGGTGCAGAGGGTTTACAAAAGATCAACTTTGGCAGAATTTGAGAGCTGTATTTCATTAATGCACCACCTCAAAATAATCACTTGTCATTGTAACTTCTGCATTCATATTACATCTTCTGGTTTCTCTCATTTTCTTAGCATCGCCCCATTCAGATTTTACTATTTCTGTCCAAATAGCTAGAAAACCTATAGCCTTTGAAATGCTTGTCATTTTATATCAACAGGCTGCTTTTTCTGTATAAGATAGCAGCTTTATTCTCAATCACCAAGACTCCAGAACGTCTGTTTCTCCTCTAAATGTAAACTCAGGCGTATAGTCTGATATACATTGTCTATTCCTTTGTCACCCACCACTCCATGAATCTAACTGGGGCCTCTGTATTTTTAAAAATGGCTGACCACAATGCTAAATATATGATTTGGTGTCCACTTCTGAGCAGCGTAGGAGAAAAGCTAGTGAACGAAAACAAATCAGAAGAAACTCAGAACATTAGTAATGGAAATATAAGCAATTCAACAATAATTTGAACTACAAGGTCTGAATAATTGAGTCTGTAAACAGTTACATGAGCAATGATAGTCACATGGTACTTGGGGGGAAAGTAAACCATAGATTTTAAAATCCCAAAACAGTTTCAAAGCTCACTTAGAAATTTACAGCTACCTTTTCAGTTCTCCAGACTTAAACATTTTTCCAAAACAAAACATTAGAGTGAAACAATTTTATAATTTAAAATATTCAGAGATTTTGAAAGGTTCAAATATTTAAAGCAGAAAAATGGCAACATCAAATTTCTCAGTTCAGTAATATTTCAGTTTTAGTCACAGGTAAGCAAAAGAGTATTACTTTTGCTTTTTGAGAACCTTCAATTTGCCTTGCAAGGTATTACTGGATTTGCACTAAACCTTCAAAGAATTGTAAAGGACAGGATACTTTCTAGGATGCTTCTAACAGAGGTAGAAAATTGCTGGACCTACAACGCTCCTGTTATTGATGTGAATAAACATCAGGAATATTTTGTTGGAAGTGACTGGGCAGAACAATGGAACGGCACTCATTTTTAAAAATCACCTGATGTGGATGTGATAAAAGTCCACCTAAACACCAGTAATTGCCCTTTCCAATGCAGTTCATCAAGTGATCAGGTCCACATTGCAAATAGCTCCATAACTGCAGATAAATAAGGACGAGAATTGATCTTTCGCAATAACCAGTTACCAAAAGACCTAAAGAAAATTAATTGACTTGAAGGTGAGAGCTACTACAAAGAATGATCATACTACAAATATGTTACACAGTAAATTAAAATATTCCACAATTTTTTAAAATAGATTTTAAAATACACGCACTGTCTTGCCACAGTTAATATTCTGTTAACAAACCAAACAACATGTTTATGATGCAAAAGGTTTAACACCTAGGAATATATTTTCCTTGCTTTTAATACATGCAACAGTTCATTTCCTTTTATTATTTAAGGAACCTTGGAAAGGGAATTAATTTGACTTATCTAACATTAAGATTTTTCAAGAGGTTGAATGGAAATGATCAAGTTATAAACTTTTGTGTTTCAACTGAGCAACTGAATGACTCTTGCCAAATTAAGTGAAACAGCACCTCCAATATTTATTAAAAAAACTGCAATGTAAGTTTTCCTTTTCTTAGAGCAGTAGAAAAATAAGCTCTGCTGAGTTCTTACAAAATCCAGGGCTTGGTTTACACATGCATTTGGAGGGATAAAATCAAATCAAGTCCAGTGAGGCATTTAAATATTATGCCCAAAACGTTTCAAAGATGACAGCTATTTCATCAAAATAACTTGATTTCCTTGTTCAATTTATCTAAACAATCCTTCCAAACCACTTATGGTCCAGACTTGGAGGTATATCGCTGTCTTAGTGTTGCTGGGTGAAAATCCTAGAACTCTCTCCCTAATGGTATTGTGGATCAGCCTACATCAAATGGACTGCAGCAGTTGAAGAAGGCAGCACACTGCCATCTTCTCAAAGGCAACCTGAGATCAGCAATAAACATTTGCCCAACCAGCAATCTCTAACATTCATAATGAGCTGTTTATCCCTTTCTGAGTACATTGGTTTGTGATGTCAGCATCGACAATTCATCCCTTAGACTTGTACTAAAAATGCCTTTTTTTCCTCAGAAGAAGTCATCTTCTTCAGCCATTGTCTAATCTGTGGAACTCATTGCCTCAGAAGTCTGTAGATACCAAGTCATTGAGTGTATTTAATACAGATTAAATAGGCTCTTGATTAGTAAGGGGATTAAGCATTACGAGGAGAAAGGAGGAGAATGGTGTTGAGAAACACATCAGCCATGGTTGAATGGTTGTACAGACATGATGGGCCAAATGGCCTATATCTGCTCCTACATCTTATGGTCATCTCTATTACTGAGATAGCTGATTTGTTTTCACATATAACAGCTACAGTAGAATTTTATTCATCTTGTACATTCATCAATAAACATTTGTTTATAGTGCACGTGAAAACAATACGAGCCAAACAGCGTAATACATTCTTCATTGGACGGAAATTAGGGTTGAATTGCATAAAATTGCACAGATTACTGAAGATCAAAGAAGAGAGGCTATTTGTGTTGTGCAAACTTTACATCGTGATAAGAAAACGAAAGGCCCTTTTAAGAAAACATTTTTCTTGAATCAGCATTTTTTTTTTAAAAATCTTTTTTATTCTCTTTTAAGCTTCTTGTTTTACAAGGTCAAATCTTTAAAAACTTTTTTTCTAATTTAGCAAATTAGCTAATTTAAAATTGAAGCATTGATGCTGACAGCCCTGACCAGCTGCTGACTGCACAACATTAAAGCCACCAAGCATTGCATTATGACAGTGTGTCCTAAAGTAGGCAGTAGGAGATACTTAGCCTCTGGCATTTTATGTACGGCTAGACAAATAGAGCCAATTCTTTGTACTTTCATGTCACATACTTATACCTTTAATGTTGTGAACGACTCAAAATTTGAGCATAATCTTCAGGAAGTTGCTGGGAATGGAACCAAAACTTACTTCTGAAAACATTCCTTTTTCTATTTGAAGAAAAGCCTAATGCATAAGTAATATTTTTGTCATTTGTAACATATTTTGCCAATTTTAAATAAATTGCCAGTAACATACATCAGTGTTCAGCTGCTGTAGAATTCACACATGAGCTTATACTTTGATTCTGAGAATATCCACATGGATGCACACTGTGAGGATTTTGAAAGTTTTTCAAAAATGAATGGATGAAAAATCATTCATGCTACATACCAGACACACTGACTCTCAGCACCTGAACTCCCACCATCACCGCCTTTGTACTCCAGTACATCTAACGTGCACTGAATGTAAAGAGAGGATTATTCATCTCAACTCTCATCACATGGAAAATTGACTCTTTTAAAACACACTCTTTGTAACTTACATCCTAATTAACAACTGAAGCCTGAGTCTTTTATTATCTAATGTCATGCATACCTTATCATCCATTCTAACAATTCTAACTATTGGCTTTCTGCATGCAACGGATTAGATATCAACACCATATCTCTTCTCTTCCAGAAGTCCTCACAATTCAACTTCAGCAATGTTTTTCTGACATTCATATGGCTCCTTCTGACTCTGGACTATGGTTTATCTTTACTTTAGTCTCCCTTCCTGAAGCTCAATCTTTTCTCCCAAACTACTTTGATTTCAGCTTCTTTGACATATACCTCGAAACTCATGCCTCCAGTATCATCCATAAACTATTTCTTTGTTCGGTGTCCACCTTAGCATTCTGTTTCATGGCTGATCCAATATTCCTCATGTCTACTTTCCTGCATTTTCCCCAGAAAGCTTGTTTCCCCTGCTCAACAGGCATCTGTATCAGGCTCTTGTATCTTATTTAGATAATTAGTTGCTTCTTTTTCTATGTGTACATTTTGTAGGTTGCAGAGAAACCTATAAAATGTGAAATAAATTGAGAAACCTCAAACACCAAGGTATCCATACAAATGCCATTTAACCACTGGAAAAATTGTACTTCTACTGGAGTACCATGAGCAGTTCATGTCCTCTTATTTAAGAAAATATATTATTTAATTGGAGGCAGTTCAGAGAAGGTTAACGAGGATGATCCCAAGTAATCTTATGAACAAAGCTAAATTGGTTGGGAATTTATTCATTGGAGTTTAGAAAAATGAGTGGTGATCTCATCATAACATATTGGATTCTTAAGGGGCTTGACAGGATAAATGCTGAAACGATGTTCCCCCTCATGGGAGAATCTAGAACCAAAGAGCATAATCACAGCACTTAAGATTGAGATGAAGAGGAACTTCTTTTCGCAGAGAGTTGGGAGTCTTTGGAACTCCTTGCCACAGAGAGTTATGAGAGCAGAGCCCTTGTGCATATTTAAGTCTGAGATGGATAGATTCCTGTTGAGTAGGGGAATCAAGCTTTATGGAGAAAATGCAAGAAAGTGGACATGAGGAGTATTGGATCAGCCATGATTCTACTGAATAGTAGAGCAGGCTTGAGGGGCCAAACAACCTACTCTGGTTCATTTTCAATGTGTTGGAAATGTACACAAGCAGACAAACATTATAGGTCGATATAAACTATATTTTAAGATGATGTTGTGTGTTTTTATAGTGTTATTTGCAGGTTCATGTCACCTTAAAGGCATACGAGGGCATGAGCAACAGTTCTTGTCTGCTTAATGACCATCTCAAACTGAAATTCAGTGACAGTCAGTTGGTATAGACATTTGTGGGTCTTGCTACTGGACCACCCACTGTACCCAGGCAGAAATCTTAGTCTTGACAGTGGAAAGTTTAAGACTGCAACTCAGTCTTCAGATATCAATGGATAGAGATATGCTACTCATGTTCTTCTCTCTGGTACTGGACATTGAGCAATCCATTCTAAAGCCCTTTTATACATGCTGGAGGCTGCACTAGACTCATGACAAACAAGTTACCAAAATGATTTATTTGAGGTCACCAAGTATCTTAAAAATCTTTTGGTTTGCTTCCAGTGCTTGTATCCAACTATGCCTTCCTGTGACTCCTCCTGCCTTCTTTTAGCCAAATAGTTCCAGCTAGCTTCGAGGAGGAAGCGAGGGATTTTCCATGCTGCCAGATCCATGAGCTGCTCTTCAACATTCATTCAAAGCCAACACTTTGTTAACTCCTTTTAAATGAGGCTTGATCATGAAAATGGCTCAGTACAACTGGTCAGTAGGCACAGCAATCACTGTTGTCCATTACTCATCCAACATGAGAAATGGAAATAAGCCTCATTACACTTCAAGGCGGTGAAAGGAGGAGCAGGAATAATTTTATTTGAAAAAAGTTCTTAGTGTACAAACAGCATTGAATAAACAACTTGCAAATATGTAGCAGTTGCACCGGGAAGAGCGCTATGTTTTTGAACACAAACATAGTGTGTACTGTTTCACAGGAAACTAACTACTGCCAAATTTATATTGATTTCTTTGGAGTGGAAAAATTAATTCAGTACTCAAAGGGTTAAGGAATTTCCAGAAACCTAGAAATAGGTGCAACACTAAAAAGAAATCAAAGAGGTTATAGTCTTATAAACTATGTAACAGCAGTGGGGAAAAAATTGCTGCAGTTTTACTACAGTGATTTTTTGGGTGTTTAACTGCTATTTTACATTTAGCAGTCCAACTGTTTTAGGCACTTTAGTATCCTCGCTTGTTCTACTCCAACACTGTCCTCCGCTCCCTACCCCCAAAGGCTCCCGATAGGGAACTGAAGATTAGCTTTGCCTAGTCTAGACTACAGCCAACACTACAGCAAGTTGAAAAGCTCAGATAGTGCAGCCTGCCTTTAACAAATCCACAACATGAGCAGATCTTGACTGCGAAATACTAACTCCCTACCCCAAATACTGCATCTGACTGAGGTTCCATTAAGTCTGGCTAAGCTGTTTAGCAACTGTTGGGCTGCTGCAACGAAAACCATCATTCAGATCAACTTTTGATTACATAATAATTTGTTATTTTGCTGAATTCTGGCACTAATCTCCCTTCGTTTGGTTGGAAGCCAGAAATTAGAGTGCGTCATTCCACCAGTTTTCAACAGTGAAGCTCTCATCTCACCCAGCGAGCACTCTGCACTCTTGGACAGGGGCCAGGAAGGGAAATCCATTTTGCATGAAGAATGTGCACAGCACAAGGACTTACGAGACAGTTTTTTTGCCTTCTTAAAATAACCTATGGACAACTGCCAATCTAGCTAGACACATATAACTTCAGAAATTTGGCATCAAAAACACGGTTAAGTATCTGAGAGGCACAGAGAACAAAAATATGCTAGGGACTGGGTAACGGCTGTCAGTGCATTCGTGGCATATCACATGATCTGGCACAGCACACCTAATTGGTTAGGTTTTCAGCAGAGTACAGCCGCCATGTAAGGAGCTGCAAGCTGCATTCTGTTCTGGGGACATAAAATGGCGGCATCGTATTTCGGGAAAATTGATAAAGTAAGCCCTACAACCCCTTTTGAACTTTGCTGTAAAAGAAGCAGTTTCAGGGGATAACAAAGTTCGGCAGACCTGAGTAAAACCAGATTCCCTCAAAAGTCAAATCACAAAATAGCACGTACAAATGAGAACTGACAAAGTTCCAAAATCCACATCGATTTAAAGGAGTACGTGCAAGACACAGAGCACATTGACCTCATTACAAAATGTTACTGTACTTTAAAAAGAAAAGCAACTGCAAACTCAAACCCTGTTAATTGTCTGTTTCGAGTGCAAGTGACCCAAATTTTGTCTACTACATGGAACCATCAGGATGAGTTTTTTTAACCTTGGCTGAAACCCACATCCATTCAACATGGACAGGGCTAGTCAAAAAAATGCACATCTTTATGTGCAAATATTTGCCTCTGGCTGAAGTTCAGACAGTCCTAAGTGGCTGCCAGACACAACAGTGAAGTAAGATGCAAGAGAAAGTAGCCCAGCCAGGGCAACTGGCAGATAAACAATCAGCACTGATTTGTGAGCCTCTGACAGGCTTTTGCTTTTCAATGACTTAGCCACCAGTCACAAGGTACTCCCACCCTGTTATTAGTGGTTAATCTTTCTAACAAGAAGCCTTCCCACAGTTAATGCTTAACCTACAAACATGCAGTCTATTTTTACTGCAATCCTTTCTTAGCCTGCAAATGGTTTTGTGGTCATAGCCTATGCAGGCAGAGTTATGAGTAAAAACATTTAACCCTTTAGGAATACAACACATTTCTAGATGAGCCCAGACAAGTCAGAATTTTAAACAGCAGATTATCAGAACTCAACATGAAGAATAAGCAGAGGAAGGCTGCTCTGTTTACACATATGTCCACAGTGGCTCTGGCAGAGCTCACACTGGACACTCACTGAGCAAGACTTCATTTTGTTTAGAATAATGCTGCATCCTGTTCATATAACATCCCTCACAAAGGTCACTTTCGTTTTGTGTTATGGTGACCCTGAATAAATGAGTTTGTTTAGGATTTTTAAGTTGTGTCCAAAATCGCATCAATTACAGGTCTGATGGATGCACAGCAATTTGTACTTTGTGCTGAAAACTGGAAGTTTGCCTCCAGCACTTACCCTACCTGATTGCAAATATCTACAGGTCCACCAGAAGTTCATGTACAAAAACAGAAGTTGCTGCAAAAGGTCAGCAACTCTGGCAGCATCTGTGCTGGGAGCCTTCACTTAAGATTGGAATCAATAACGCAGGTTTAGTTATAAGTGACAATTTAATACCCATCTGTTGCAGATTTATAACAAATGTGAATTTCTAATTCTCTTGAATTTACATTGCAGTTGTGTGGTAAACAAGAAAACACATAAGGTGCATTGGTTTCCAACTCAAAGGATATAATTAATCAATCATAATTTTCTCAATTTTGGTCAGTCATGAGATGAGGATCACATGAATTCTATAATGAGCAGATGAATTGTTCTGACAGATTATCGACCTGGTGGCAAAGAGTGAGTGTCGGTATCATGTGTGTTCTTTTCCCTCCCCCTCAGTGTTTCAAACGTTTCACAAACTCCTTGACTTAATGCCTTGAAATTATGTTGTGTGGCATTATCATGCAAATCTTTAATGCATTTACATCAAAATCCACTATGTTAATAGAAATATTAACCTGCTTAAAAGAATGACAATATAATTGACACAAATGTATTAACTGATCACATAATACTATTGCATGGCTTTACTTCTAGTCTTTTAAAGACTAGCAGTAAAATGCTCAGGCTGCGTTTCTATCTATCCAGCAACTGGTTCATGTATTTGATAACCAGGCAGTATTCAGGAGCTGACTCTCATAATTTCATATGGTAGGATCTTCCCAGCCCCTGGGCATGACCATCGGCAATAAAGTTGGGGGAATTGCTCGAGATTGGCAATGAGCAGCTAAAAAGTCCCACTTTCCAACTCATGCCAGTGAGTGGTGAGAGGCCTATTTGCATGCCTTAACACCCTTGCTAATACAACCTCATCTTGCCTCATTTCTATGCAGCTTCCCACTCTCACATAGAAACCAGGAGCTGTGAAAGTCAGAGCAGTAACCTGGTGACTCCAGCTCACCACTTGCTACTCTGGATCTCTAACAATCACCAACGTCCCTGGGCATGTTCCATGGCTGGTGGCTGCACCCACCTCCATCCAGCACGACATCTGGATCCCAGACAGCAAAGCGAGTTGTCAGTTGTCCTCTGCCCAACATTTCCAGCGAAAATAAAGTGAACCATGCACAATAGCTGTGAAGCACCAGTCTCGGATAAGGTGCATAGCTGAGATTTGAAGGTGTCACTGGCACTAGGAATCTCAATAGGTCCTGGCTGTGGCTAATACTTGTACCTGCGGTGAGCTGAAGAAAGTGACAAGCTGGGCACCAAAAAGAGGTGCTACTTTGTTAACCAGATGGGTTTGGGGAGGATGGCATGAGAATATTTGCTAGGGCGCCTGAACAGAAACCCTCCATTAAACTCATGTTGAATGACACTTAGCAGATTTATGGTAAGATTCAGTGCATAACATTACATAGCCCCAGCTGGTCAAAAAAAAATCAATAGGTCCATGTCAGTCTTTATGCTCCACATGAGCCACCTCCAATCCCTCTTCATCTAATCCTATTAATGGTACATTAATTTTGCACTATTGTTTTGGTATCCATGATCCACCAAAAAGCAGATTTTCTTTTATTTTCCACCATATCCCCATCAATCAATTCAGAAAATCATACCCTAGAATCTACTTATTGCTGTCATACAACCAAAGTGGTAATAATGAAGAGAAGTGGGGGAAAAAATCACCATCAAATTGTTCTCAAAGACTTGTAAAAGCTTTTGAATTTATGAATCTCATCTGTATCCCATTAAACAAAAATATCCAAAAGTATGGTACTGGGCAAAGGAATTTGGCCCCAATTATTTCCACGGACCATCACAGAAATTTATCTGACATATTTAACCTAATAAAGGGGAAAATCCAGCAAAATAACTCCCTGCTCCCCAAATGTAAACAAACAAAACTGCAGAATATTCACTGATCCCTATACCTTGACAACTCAAAACTGAGTGTCTACAGGCAAGGCAGCACCATTATGACCCACAGGGTAGTCAGTCCTCTTAGTATATATATATGGATGTAATTTCAAAACTTATACATAACCAGAAATTAATCAACGTTATACTTTTTTTCTGTTATTCTAAATTTCAAAACTCTATTGAACAATCCTTTCCAATAAACAAAGACAATAGGAACTGCAGATGCTGGAGAATCAGAGGTAACACGGTGTGAAGCTGGATGAGCACAGCAGGCCAAGTAGCATCTTAGGAGCAGGAAAGCTGACATTTCTGATGAAGGGTCTAGGCCCGAAACGTCAGCTTTCCTGCTCCTAAGATGCTGCTTAGCCTGCTGTGTTCATCCAGCTCCACACCTTGTTATTTCCAATAAACAAGCTTGTTTGAAAGCTCTTAATGTTAATCCAATGCTTTCTTTCCATGTTCATAACTCAATTTGGAAAGCCAACTTAGATGCCATTCATCTAGGTTGGCAGTATTTTCAACTGTGGAATATATCATACTTGTATCTTTTTCTTCTCAAAACAAATTCAGCTTTGAAAGTATTTTCTCATTGTTGAGAGTTCTATGTCCCAAACTGTCCTTTTCACTTCACTCTGAGCCAATGTCAATTATCAATATCCCCCTTAAACAACATCTCACTGAAATTATTCAGTATATAAAAAAACAAAATTGAGGTCTCCAGTTTAGTGCCCCAAAGCTATTCAAGGATCTCTGCTTTACCTACATCTATTAGGTAATGAACTGACAGTGTTGTATCTTTGCAAGTGAATATCCTCCCAATATTAACACGCCGCACAATATTTATAGTCATTCCTTAATGCTGTAAAACGAGTTGTACCATTAAATATTAAACATTGCAAACTTTCATGGCCGAAATTGCCACCATTTAGTTTCCACGTGAGCATGGGAAACTGCATCCACGATGAGATGGTGAGATGTTGTATTAATGAAAATGTTAATGTTTTCAAATAGGCTTCTCACCACTCACTAACATGAATCTGGTCTCATTATTCAACACTTTTTTGGAAAATAGGGCATTCTGGCTCCTTATTGCTGATCTTACATGATTCTTCCAACTTTCTTGCCAATGACCATGTCATTTACGGGCTGAGAACATTCCATCCTATGAAATTAAGCAAGTCAGCTTCTGAATAGCTTCTAGTTACAAGACCTGAACTAGTTACTGGATAGATAATGAGGGTATTCAGACGTTAAAAAAAAAATCCATGACTTTGGCCAATTGATGCTGAAAGTACAACAGTGCACGATCATGTTAGAAACTTGGATGATTCGGAAGGCAACTCGTAAATAATGGCCTTCCCATGTCATTGTTCCTCTTGATGGCAGAACATGGGAAATTTATATAGTGTATCCTGCAGACGCATATATATTGTAGCCACAATTTTTTAGTGGATGCAGTGCGTATTAATTTCAGTAACAGGGCGCAATTCAAGAGGGCTAGTCTTCTGAGATGCTATTGTGCTGCTGGTATTGTTGAAGGTATACCCATCATATCTGAAACTTTAACATGTAGATGCTTCGATGTTTCTATCAATGAGAGCCACTGACTGCAGATGCTTAGGTTTTGCACTGGTTTTGTCACAATGTTGCTGATATGACAGTCCCAAATAAACCCCCAGGCATGGATGGTGGAGATTCTGAAGACAATGGTTCCATTGAAGGGTTTGTTAGTGTTTGTGCTTTCTCTTGCTAGAAATTGTTGCAGACTGGTATTAGTGTAGTAAGAATGTTACCTGCCAGTTATAAGCCTCAGGTTGGATGTCATTGAATATCTGCTGTAGTCTGTCATTGTTTTGGAAGTGTGGGGATGTTTCTGTTGCATAGGAGATAACAGAAGGTATTGCCCTCTGAGCCAGCAATGATTGGATGCCAAATTATAGTTTTATTTAATAACATTCTCTGATTTTCAAGGTTACTTCAAGTATTGGATTCAACAACTGTTCCAGATACTGAGGAAACTACAAATAAACAGCTTTCATTTAATATGCAAGTACTTTATCTATTTCACTTTTCCCCCCACGAGTTTTAGGATAAAAACAAACAAGATATTCAGACCACACTACATGAGGCAAATGAAGTGAGTATTTTACAATTTACAGTAGGATTGATGGGATTTAGCAACATTGGTGGCATTCTAGCACTAGGGTCAGTGTAGGTCTCTTTTTCGTGCTTGGTAATAGCCTTGACTTTAGTGCATTTGTATTGGCTTTCAGCTTTGATAGAACTGCGGAGCATGGCCTGGAGTACACTCATGCCGTGGTGGGTTTCAAATGTTTTGTAGCATGCAGTAGATATTTTAGTCTGGCTTTTGGAAAAGAAAGACTTGCACTTGTGTAGTACCTGTCATGACCTCAGAACATCCCAAATCACTTCACAGACAAGCAGGTCTGAGTATTCTTGAAGTATGAGTCAGTGTTGTAACAGAGAAACATGTTCACCAATTTGCCCACAAGTATCATCAAAAAAATGACAAGACAATCTGTTGCTAATTATTGAAAGAAAAAACTTCCAGAAATGAGATACAAAAACAGAAATTGCTGGAAAACCGAGCAGGTCTGGCACCATCTGCAGAGAGAAAACGGAGTTAACAATTCAAGTCTGGTGACCCTCCTTCAGAACGGTTTCTAATCATATTCATTGAGGAATAAATTTGAACATGAAATCTGGGCAACTACCTGCTCTTCTTTCGGGAAGAAAACCTGATCTGGCCTACATGTGACTTCAAACCCACAGCAATGTGGTTGACTTTCAATGTCCTCTCAAATAGCCTGCAAAACACTCAGTTTGGGGGCAGGTAGGGACGGGCAAAAAATGCTGACCTTGACAGTAATACCCAAATTCCACAAAGGATAGAAGAAAATGAGGACCATTTGAATAAAATTTTTAATCCCTCAACTAAAGGACACTTCCAACAGTGCAGAAGTTCCACAGTACTACATAGGAATGTCAGCCTAGATAATGTGTTCATGTCTCTTCACAGCACTTTGTAGGACTCAAACAGACAATCTCTGATTCAGAGGCAAGAGATATAGCACTGAATTGTAGTTGGCATTTAAAAGGTTAAAGTAAAAAACCTCATAAATGGTAATAAAGGCCACAAAAGAAAACTTCAATGAATAACCGCAATTGTTTCAGCCTGTTTTGGCCATGACAATTTTCACTTACTGACAAAAAAATGGCAAATGAGAGATCTATGAAAGTGTTTGAAGGAAGTTAATATATTCACCAATGGTCGTTAATGTTGATATATCATCCGTTTTCTCAAAATTCAATACCTGAGCATCTGCAAAACTCAATCTCTCGCAGTGCCAACCAATTGCCAAATGCTGCAATTTTACAGGTAATGACTGATGAGAATAGACATGAGCATTCAAATACACAAGTTTCCAATGATCAGTATAAGCCCAAAGTGGAAGCATAGTGTGGTCAGATTTTCTCACTTCTACGCAAGCAATTTCCACTAGGAAATATTCAGAATGTGGTTTTCTGGAGCAAGTACAAACAATTTAGATTAGAACAGATGTGTCAATATTGCTGAAGTGAGAGCTCGGCACCATTGTATTTTCTCAATTTCCTGTGCTAAAAAATGATGCTTCTGCTTATGTTGTGAGAATTGATAGATTACTAGATTTATGATTTCAAAATATTCTTTGAATCCAAAACACAACAATTTTAACTTACATTAAGCTGTTCTTTAGCTTGTTAAAAATCTATTTGAATACAGTTAAAATTTGCATTTCAGAATAATGTTAATAATTTCAAATGATGCGACAAAATCCTCTAAACTCTGACATTAAGTAATAACTTTATGGAACTGGCTCATTGCAAAATCCAGATTTGGCAAAATCACAGAAGGTGCTGCGAATTGTTAACTCTTTAATTTGGTCCAAACTGTAAAAGTAAAAATCCTCAAATACAGAGCTATGGAATGTGCTGCAAAAGGCAAGTTGGTGATTCCAGTTTCAATTCATTTTGTGGGTTAATAGCCAAAAATAAGCCTTAGTCATTAGTGATTGTAGGTAAAAGGCATGGGCCATCAACAGTGAAAACATCATTACATTCAGTCATAAACCAATGTTATGCTTGGAAGAATGCATGAAGATTCATAACTATGTCAAGATGACAGTCATCATTTCAACCCCTACAGTGCAGAATAATGTGGGATTGTTCAAGACAGTCTTTGTATCTCATTAATAATCTAAATCTTATTCCTCTTCTGTAATGCAATCTTGCTACTCAGACTGTTTCAATCTCCTGCTGAATTCCGCTTTCATCATGAACCACAAATAGTCAGTGATGCTGCGATGCTGGTTTGACGTAAAAAGCCGAATGCTAAACGCATTAAACCAACTACCAGAAACGCTGTGAAATAAGTAAAAAAAGTTCAAGGTTTTGCACTCATCAGGTAAGGCAGAATTAATGCTAATGGCTCAAGATAAACAAATGTCATGTAAAACTGCAAGAAGCAAACAGCCTGGTGAAATACCACTTTCCTGCTGTTTGGAGACTGAAATAAAGGAGGTCAACGAGGGAGAACAAATGTAATCAGAACATGAATCTACAGTCTCCAGGACGGAGACAAAGATTCACACACATAATTTGTTCCCGTTCTTACCACGATCGAGACATGGTTGTCAGGATTGAGTGCCATACAAGAAGTGGGAATAGCAGCCATTAATATCAATACAGCATTCAACTGAACATAGCACCTGCAGAAGACAGCACACAATTCTAAAGAATACTGGACCACTCGTGAAGGACATGCCAATACATATTTAAAAGCACAGAAGTGAAGGCAGTGGCAACAACTGCCTTTAACTCGGTCTTTCGAATTTTGAGACAATAGAGATACATTTGACGAAGACAGTTTATACCCTTTCTTTATCAAAATTCCTTTGCATTCTTAAATCTTTTTGGCAGACATCACTCTTCAAATACAAGTAGATGATTAATTAGGCTACCCAAACACACCAATATTATTACCAATATTCAACTCCAGAGGTTGCGAGGATATAAAGAGATACCGTGGCTATACTGCCAATCACACAATCAACACCCTTTTCCTATCACTCATTTGATCAATGACACACATGGAAGAATGGTTCAGATGGTTTATAAGAGAAACAGACCCATGTTAAGAACAGGCAGTATGAGGAAACAAAAAATATAAATGAGCAAGTAATGCCTTTGTACAAAAGGGATAGGTATGTAAGTTTCCTGTCAAAGAAGATCTTTTAGCTGAAAGCATTAAGGCCTAGGTTTTCATCTTCAAGTTATGCACTCAGACTTTTTTTTAAGATTTAAAAGGCAAGAATTTTAAATGCCTTGACAGCTCTCTTTATGTCTTCTTGACATTTTTGTTTTTGACAGTCGATTTTGACAGGTCTGTTGACTGTTCCAACGATTATGCCAAATTGGCACGTGACCTTGTCAAAGATGTCTCCATGACCATATCCAAAAAGGTCCACTATCTCTCCAGTAGAATGCCTCGGCTATCCAGGAAGGTGCACATGTTGATGCCCTGCTTACACTGGATCTATTTTTCATACTATGGTTTCACACTCTGACAGGTCTAAAATGTGACTGAGTGGTTGTAGCTATTGAAGTATGAAACACCCCATGCAACAGTGGAAGGTGTCAAAGTCAGGAGCCGAAGTTCTAACTTCGGGGCAGTTTCGCCATTTTCTCCTCAAGGATGAAAATCCAGGTCTAACTCTGATTCTCTCTACAGGTCTTGCCTGACATGCGAAGCATTTCCAGCATTTTCTTAACTGAGAAAACTGATAATGACTTGGTGCACTTTGCCAAGAAGAGAAGAATTCTAAAAGCTCATCACATATCAAAGTTCTGCATTTTGTCTTGAAAGATGTTTGGTAAATTGTAATTGCCAGAATGCTATCCCAGCCTGGGTTGAGGGGCTGGTGTGATTGTCTCAGAGGCCGCTTCCCATCATATCAGCAGAATTTCACATACATGTCATTAAGGCTTCATCTGTTCAAGTTGGAGACCCTAACAAGAGTTAATTGATAGGTCTGGAGACTCAGGAAGATTTTTGACATCCCAAATCAAGAATCTCCCAAGACTTAGCAACAGAGCGGCAATCTTCATCCAAAGTGCTCAAACCAAATGGGATTTTGTGAAAAAAATGAATAAAAAAACCTTGGAATACATCTTAATTAAGTGATTGTTCAATTAGAGAAGGTTCAAAGCAGATCTGAGTGAAAGATTTTAGTTTTTAGAAGTTCATCTTTGACATGGAATATCTTCATCAACACTTTTAAACATATTGAACAGTTAGAAATTGTAACAATGAATCAGTTAAAATGTATCTGAATATGTCTAAACACTGCTAAGAAATGTTTAATCTGGGAAATGCCAACATCAAGGTTACTGATTTTCCAGCAGTAATTCCTATGTTTTACATAGCGTGGTGAGTTGTATTAACATCAGATATTCATTGTTTACTCAAGTTCTGAATATCTGCTTCAACTGTGTGCAAATTAATCCTGTTTTCTCAGAGTAGAAGATTTAGTAATTCCTTAAAGACAAATCCCTGGCGATGTAATCAGTAGTGTATTTGAACACTGTTAGTCCCTCCGGAATCAACGTTTAGGAAAAAGTACAAAAAAAGTTAAAGTTGATTCTTTGTAATTTTAACTTTCTAAATTTAAAACAGATTTCCTCATCATCAAACCTCATCTTCAATATTACTGAAAGGCTAATTGCTCATTTTTTAAAAAATCATACTTTTCTGTGCACTTACTTAAATAAAATGTTTAATGTTTTAACTCAGTAAAATCACAGACAGCCGTACAAATTGCACGTAATGTCTCTTAACAGTGTACTGCTGCAACTGTCAATTTGAAAAATGCAGCAGGAATCAAACTAAGTTTGGCTAGTAAGTTTTGGATTTTAGAGAATGTGTATCTGTTAGCTCTGAATTTTAAATGTTTCCTGATGCAACTATTCAATAATTAATCATCAACATCATTAACGTACAGCTGTTCACACAGATTATGAACTTAATTGTCATTTTGTCGTTTTGTGTGTAAGGAAAGTGAAGGGATGCAGCTATATACCATGATGTTGAAAGTAAAGCTATAATTTAGATTGTGAGAACTGGCATGTAGATATGCACCAAAACAGTTCATCCGGACAGAAAATCATGGAAGTGCTGAGATTAATCAGGAAATAGGTATACACAGTGGCACTAAAAAGAGGCAAAAATCTGAAAAATCCTGGTTGAATGTTGAAGTCACAGGCAGAAGGCTTACAGTATACAAAAGGCTTTTGAGCCAGGTTCATCGCTTCACAAAACACATGAAATTGTACAAGTGATTGATTAAAAGGTGGGCTTAGCCTCTCCAAAGAATGTGAATGGGTTGGCAAAGTTAGAAATCTGTGAAAATTCATTACATCATTCTTCACTGGGTTCAATATAAGAATGAAGAAGATAACCTCAGAAACACTGGGAAGCTTTATAAATATCCTCAAATTTTAAAGCTTTGACTGCCAACTTTCACTGGTTGCCACGTTAAAACAGACACATCACTTTGAAAATGGTAAAATCCATCCAATGTCATTTTTCAATAATTCTGAAAATGAGCAGATGCCTCATTAAGGCATAAAACTAGTCTCATATGATGTAAAGAAGACTTGGAAGCAATTCTCAGGTATAGATTTTAGCATTTGTACAATGTACACAGCAGTCCTCAAATAAACAAAACAGAACTAGTAGCCCTTAAATTTAAAAAAAAGCTCCAGGTATGATGTTGTGAAGCCAGGAACAGCATTAATATGCCTGCAATAAATCCTCAGGCCACTGCAAATCTCATGTGTCCTTGTCACTCTTGAATTGTGTCAGTCCCATAGAGATAGCAATAATTGACAGTCTAGCCATGGCAGTTCACCAGTGTGATGCCATGAAGCCTTACTTTTAAATTCACTTGTTTCTTTCACTGAAGACATCAGGCAAGTGCATCAACCACAACCTGCACAATGCTCACTTAAATTAAAGATCAGCCTCTAGGTTTCAAGTTTCATTCTGCTCACTTGTTTAACAAACACAATATACATTATAATAAGACAACAGCTCTATTAATGTTCAGGTGAGTAACCACGAAAAGCTCTTTTGGCATTGATTAATCTGATTAAATGTTCTTGCAGCACTGAATATGCTGTAAATATATCTATGGCCAGCCACCTTTCTTTTCTGTTCTATGTGCATTTCCAGTCGGATGTCTGAACCTGAAATGTGTCAGCTCATCAATGGAAGTAAAGGAAAAACTTGGGGTTTTTTTGCAACAGCAGCAGTGTTGACAGAAAGAATGCAGTAACACTGCATTAAGAATGCAACCAGATCACTGAGCGAGGATGCTAGACTTCAGATTTTACAATTAGATGTGGGCTTGACTAGAAGAGTCAACAGTGTGATTCACAGCTGCTCTATTTACTGATTAACTAGTTACTAATTTGGATGTGTTACAGGTGCTAAACGCGCACACATTAGCCGACTAAGATGACAAGGTGTAGAGTTGGATGAACACAGCAGGCCAAGCAGCATCAGAGGAGCAGGAAAGCTGACGGTTCAGGACGACTGCTTTCTTTGCTGGGGCTGGGGCTGGGGCTGGGACTGGGGTAGCAGAGTACAAAAATGTTCTGCTGCCATATTTTAAGGTCTGCGCTAACTTTAAAGGGACAATGACAGTCATCATCTTGGTAATTTCAGTCACACAAACAAAAATGTCCGTAAACCTGCTGCAGGGACCAAGAATTTCTTCATTACACTTTCTACTTAAAGATGTCCTGCTACACAAGGCATTTTTTTTTGGGAGGTGGGGGCACTGGGGTACCACAACAAATATAGTGCCTAAAGAAGACATCTCAGGGAAGAAGCAATGAAATCATCAGTGCAGTCAATTTCAAGGAACAATATCCTATACCTGACCCCTTAATGCTAGGAAAATGTTCAATCATTTTACTAGGTTGGGAAGAATACCAAGGAAAGCTGGAATTTATAATGAACTCGTGATTTAAACATGTGTTTTGCAATTAAACAGATGGGTCACAACAAATAATTAGTAAGTCATACTGTTAATTTTTTCAGATTTTGGAGCTACATTGTTATTCCCATGTATGCGTAGCATGCTATATCACTCTACTGCAGTCTGTGTACTGCGTAACAGTGCATTATTCTGGAACACCTGATATGATCTAAGAAAAGGATTTGATGTCATGTGGTGTATGTGTGTAAAATCGTGAAATAAATTCAAACTTTTGAGAATACAAGATAGAATAGTTGGTGACATCATTTAAAACACAATTTAATTTTTTTTTCTAAAATATAACATAAAACATGACTTTATAAGGCTTGGTAGGATGCTTTGATTTACTAGAAAGAAAGTATCAGAATTGATTCTGCCATGATTTTATAACAAACATTCCTTAAAAGGATAGTTGCCTTGATCTAGTTGCCTTGATGTAATAGATCCAATGCAACTGGAAAAGACAAGACAATGGGAGATTTAAAACTGAAATTAATGACAATAGCTGGATCTTCTGTCATTTTATTTTGACTTAGCATTGAGCTGTTTACATTTTCTTTTTCTTAGTGCACCTTTCTACCCTTTCCAAATGGTTGTTACTCATTAAAAGTAAGAATGCTTGCATGAATACTTGGCTATAGTTGCTAAAATGGTTCCAACGAATCTGTGAACAGTGTTCTTAAATTCTTTCCTCTGGACGGTTACCTCATTTTTGTTGTTCCATCAGGGTCATCTGCCTCTGATATCTCATTTTTCATGTCATCATAGGCAAAATCACAAAATCTGAACTTGTCTTCACTCATGCACACAGTTCCATTACTGGTTTCTAAACCATGATCAGAAGGGAGAAAGCTGATTTACTCTGCCAAAATTCATCCAACAAATTCACTTTGACCAAGAAGTGTATGCATAAAATCAGCCAACTCAGATGAGATGAGGTTCAAACTTGGAACAATCCTGTTTATATGACTTTGCCATTTACAGGATAAAATCTCTACCACTGATTGTGATTTGCTGCAATTTCATACATCAAGCAAAATGACAAGCTTTGACTGAGTAATTAAGTTAAAAACATTCGAATACATTCAGAATTAATTCCACTGGATTTTGGGTATAAACCATAATTCTATGGTAAAATGTTTTCTTAATCTAATAATCACCTTTTGAATAAACATATATTAATAGCAAGTTACACCTTCCCAGTAAATTGTGAATTAATTAGCAAATGACGAATTTGATTAAAAATTGAACTGAAATTATTTGCTTTCTCTTAGTGTGAATTGTCTATACTAATGAATGTCTTGAAATTAATCACATCATCATGCAAGGCGTTAAAGTATTTAATATTGTTTTAATTGCAAAACCATTTCAATATGTCATACATGCTTTTCAACAAATCATTCTGCAGGGTCACAGACCAATAACTCTTTAAGTACTTGAAGTATAATTAAGAACACATTGAACTTTCTCAAAGTGCTACAGAACGTCTGATAATGGCAAATGATTATACACAAACAAACTTATTTTACATATAAAGGTAAATAGAAGATGGTCAACAAAACAACGTATCGAACTTTGAAATTAAAGCTTACAAATTGCTTGTTTTTCCCACTGAATTCTTTGCTCCGTTTGCAATTTCACACCTTCACTTGTAGAACATTTAGCAAAGAGTCAAGAAGCCTCAGCTTTCCTTCAGTACTGCCAATTATATTCCCTTGCTACATTTCACAGTAAATTTCTATCTCAGGGCTTTCTAATTCAGTGTGGCGCATTGGTAATGACCTGAACGGTAGATGTTTCACACATACATATTTAATTACAGCAGCTGAACAAATTACATATTTATGCTTTATAAAGAAGATTGTCATTCTAATTCATTTGCTATGCATGCAGGTACAAGACTCCCATCTGTGACTGCATCTGCACGACAAGCAGTTTTCATGGGATAACATGCTGTTAGCAGAAACACTGAAACCTGTATTAAATGGTCATTCTCCAAATTGATCAAAATGGCACTTTTAAACAGATTGCTCCTTAATCCAGTGTTCAAAGCTGACCCATTTGTCAGATTATTATAAATAAAACAATTAATAATTGGCCAGTATACACTGGTTATACTGATAACAGCATAAAATAGCTTCAGAGATAGTAAGAACTGCAGATGCTGGAGAATCTGAGATAACTTGGTGTAGAGCTGGATGAACACAGCAGGCCAAGCAGCATCAGAGGAGCAGGAAGGCTGACGTTTTGGGCCTAGAGGGTCTAGGCATGAAATGTCAGCCTTCCTGCTCCTCTGATGCTGCTTGACCTGCTGTGTTCATCCAGTTCTACACCTTGTTATCTGTAGCATGAAATGGCTAACAGACTTAAAATTCCCTATTATCATTTGCAGACTATGTTTTAAGATAATTATAAAATGACTTTGTAAATATTAAGCTGTGTGTCAATTATCTCTTGACAGCAGTAGCAACAGAACTTCTGGAGAATAGATATCTGCACAGACAACTAACACTGGTCCACAAATTGAATAAATTAATGCATGTAAAAACAAAATCCACCTTAAAAACAACAAAATATACTCAAGAACCATTTATACTGTAAACTAATCTTGGTCAGATGGTTATTATAAACTGCATAAGCTTTGCTCTTATGGTTTGGTATGAAGTGGTTGCTTTTAATCACTTCCAGGTGCGTATAAACTTTGTTTAATATGTTCCCTTTCCTCTCCTAACCTTGTTTACCCTTTTTTCTTCTGAAGAAGTGAATGAATATTTTGTATGGGTGTTTTTGGCCTCTCTCCCCTGCTTTATGGTATGATTCCCAATTCCATGTTTTATGAAATAATTCTTTGGTAGCCATTGCAATAAGAAGTTCTGGGTCTCTAAAATTTTCTGGGCAAATACTCTGAGGCAGTGTTGATTATCACCTATAAAATCTCTCTCAGGTTATTTTATACAAAACAAGTTAACTGATGTACACCAAAGAAGAATGAGGAAAAACTGAATGTGTAACCTACTGGTCCAAGATAATCAAGAACTGTGATTAATTGCACTAACTGATCTTTTTGCGTGCATAAATGAAAATGCCATATTCCTTTGTAAAATATCTGAATCAGTATTAATACTGAAAACAATGAAAGTTAAATTGATATTACTGGTTTGTGAAAAACTTAATCATCATGCTACAACGGACTTTATGCTTGAATCTAAAACAGAGACGAAAGTAGAAATATACATTACAAAAAGGACTGGAATTTATATTTAGATTTTACCTGATTTTTGGTAGAACTGATATTTCCAAAGGCAACCATGACAAAAGAGATGAATAACTGAAAATATACTATATCACACCTCATTCTTACAAGGCAGAGTTTGCATCACAAACCAAATGTGAACTGTTTGCTTATGTGCGGCTCCCTGGCAGTGGGTCATGAGAACAGCTTCTATACTTACAAATGTAGAACTGTGAACATAGCATTGCCTTTCTGAAACAAGTTTTTCAATGCACCAACGTATCAGATACACATCTGGTTGCAAGTTTTACACTTTTTATTTGATCAAGATAATGCAAACAAAGAACTGGCTTCATGTTGAATTCACTCTACCACATAAGTGTTGCAGACCATGAAATGATGCATTCAGTAAAGCAACCCAAGTATTTCAGCTAAAATTGGGCCAACTGTTTAACTTTACTGTGATTTTAAGAATTGTTTGGCAAATGGGTTAATATAAAAGCCTTTCATCTCATTGAACACCACCTTTGCTAATAGCGAAGAAAATCTATTATCATGTGCTTCCTAAAGTTTATGCAGTGAAACAAACAAATTAGTTCAGGCTACTGCAGTGGCAAGAAGCAATGTAATTACACTTAAATTAGGGCTATCAGCAGCCTCCATAATCTGTTAGGCTACTGCCAAAGCAGGCAGGCAAGCAATACATGAGCTGATATGTAAATGATTGGAAGAACAGCTGGTCTTGCTTGTAAAGTACTTAAAACCTAAGGTACTACATGTTTTTATGAGATAACAATCTTAACTGGTTAAATTTGGCTCATCTTGTAAGAATAAGCTGATCAGATTGGTTGACTTCGAAAGACACGTGCATCCCTCTAAATGCATTTTGGTTCTTTTCCTCAATACAATAGACAGTGCCTCAGTTTAAGCAAAAGACAACATCATCGAACGTACAACAATCATCAGTAACAGCCTAGAGTTTTTGCACAGGTCTCTGGAATAGGACTTGTAACCACAAGTTCTGATTTAGAGGTGAGGTGCGACCTAACGAGCCATGCAAAATCAAACGTTATTTTTAAAAGTAAGATTTTGAAAGAGATTACACTGGCAGAATATGCATTGAAAAACAGTGAGCTTCTCCATAAAGTTCAAACTTAAGTGGCCTATATATGCTGCCTTTATGTACATATCTACAAGCAAAATGTGGATTAAGTCTTTGATTATCACATTTAAAAAGGCCATGTAGAGTAAAGTTAGCAAAATTCACAGTCCATGATTCAGAGTGAGATGGGCTTAAGGCCAATGGTGCTCTCCAGCAAAGTTTCCATCATAGTGTGCCGAATCAGTGCAATGCACTTCATTTACATTGGGCTCTTGGATGAATGTATTGAAGGGGTAAAGCTCCTGCACAACCCATTCCATATCCTTGAAAAGTAACAGTCTGCTACTCTAGGGCCACTAAGACTGCCAGCCAGACAATGTGACTCCTTGGAAACCCACTTCCTGATGTCAGTTACAAAATTTTTCTTCCACCTCACTTGAATTTCCTTACTGATGATCCATTTAGAGGTTCACATACGGTTCACTCATAGTTGGTATCTTACTCAGCATATTAGAATAAACTAGCTGGGAAATTGATGACTTTCAGTGCAAGGACTCACTCTCCCATATCAGTAAATTTAACTGGGATGTGCAAAATCCTGGAATCATTAGAGATCCATCCAAATAGGTCACTGTTTTACTACAACAGCAACAAAAGGTTACTCAAGCACTAATTCCACTGCTCTCTCCGCAGGCTCTGCCAGACCTGCTAAGTTTTTCCACCATTCTCCAATTTAATCTCCGTTGTATTCCACCTGGTTCTATAGGTTATTCCAAAGGGTTGTGAATCTGTGGTAATCCCTGCCCAGTGAAGTAGTCTCGGCTACACTGCTCAGCGTCTTTAAGACCAAGACAGGTGTTGAACAAAAAAGGAATTAAGGAATATGGTGGGTGGGTGGGTAAATAAATTCATGAAAAGGTCAGCCATGATCTTATTGAATGGCGGAGTGAAATCGACAGGCCAGATGGCTCCTGGTTCTTAGGTTCTGATTGATAGGATTCATACAAGAATTATAGTGCAGTCCAGCAAAAGCTTTAGAGAAATTCATGCTTATGAAAAGGCAAAGTGCGACTCAAAAAAAGGCATAGTATAAAGAAATTACCAACTTTATAAAATAAAAAACAGGTAACAATGCCTGGAGTTATTAACCCGATATTATGTAGACTCTGCCAGTGAGATGTTTACTAAGAATAAATTATTCATGCCAAAACAATGTCACTTGGAATATCTTGATCTGAGTGAGCTAGGCTCTGTTAGCAGTATTCACACCTGAGTCAGAAAGTTGGACAGGATCTCAGATTTATATACTCAGTCCAGGTTGCAGTGCTGAGCAAATCCTGCACGAACTGTAAATGTTTCATTGGTCTCAGTGATAATGATCAATTCACTGAGTGAGAAATTCTTCCAATTTCTTGACAAACAATTCTCCCTCAGCCAATATAACTAATAGCAGATTATTGTTTGTAGGATTTTACTGTGGATTAAACAATATATAATAGCAACAACCAAGCTTCAAGGTAATTCATTGTCAGTGAGATATTTTGCTAAGGGATGCTAAAAATTCAGCTTTGCACAATGTTTAGAAACTAAACATGAAACAATCATTTAACGAGCAGTTAATCTTCATTTATTCAAACTTTAACCTCAAATTTCCATGCAGGAAAACCTGAAGCAAAGTAACTGTGAAACGCTACTCGATCCATGAGCATGAAATCTCAAGGGTTAACTATGCTACGGTTTCCAGGATGACCAGATTTTAATAATGCAGATCTGCAAACTAGGGCACATCTCTACCAAGACCTCTGGTGGAGCACCTGAAAACATTTCAAAACAACCCCCTCCCACGTTATGCCATTCCTCATTGTTTTCCAAATCAGTTTTCCTTTAGTTATGATTCTCTGTACCTCTCTCAAAAATAATGCACCACATCCCCCACCCCTGCCCCCCTAAAGGGGTATTGGCTAACTCTAAAGCAACCCCAGCTAGTTTTAATTGATGCTACGCATTCAATATTGCTCTATCACTGAGTTTAGCAGTCAATGAACACTGCAGTTAGGGTTGGTTGTACATCGACATCATCCAGATGAACAGGCAACGCAATGATGTGCTGTCTACATTATGATCGACAGGCATGAGTTAATCATAAATCACGATCCCTGTGTGCATTTTCAGGCACTATCCAATTTAGCCTCATGAATCTGAAGAAAATAAGTAGCAAAGTTTTCTCTTTGTGGATCATTAATGCAATCCCTTAATTATATGCCGGCCTGGCGGTCCTCAAAGTCACTCAGAACATGTTTCTAAAGTCATCTTCATGTCAAAAGTGACAGTAGAAAAGATAAAAAGCATTAGCATGAAGAAGGAGAAAAAAAAATCAGACAGCGATCAATGGATTTAATTATTTATAATATATTTCGTAAAATGAATAAGAAGAAGAAATGCAAGTCGTCAGATTAAATGGTGAAAGATGTCAACAATGATATGAGACACATGCTAATTACAAATTGCCTGTCTCTTTTTCTTCCAGATTCAACAAAGTCCGTCTAACAGCCGAGTGGCTCAGTTCACCAGTTTGGTTGCTCTGGGGACCCTGTAATGCAGGCATTGATCTTTACTAATTCAGAGTGCACTGTGCTAAACTAAGCTTTCTCAAGAAGGTACAATGAGAGCTTTCAATTTTTAACCTGGTGACGTCTTTCACAGACTAATGCAAATATTGCACTTTTTCACTCTACATATTAAGAAATCATATAATGACAGGTCTTTTAGCCTGGCTAGAAGCCTTACGTGATTTATGTTATTTCTCTGCATTTATTTCAATCACCTTTTTCTTTAAGGAGAAGTGAAAAGAGAATGTCATTAACCACTTATGGACTCAACACTTAATGATTCACAAACACTTATGACCGAAATGTCTGGTCAAGCAAATTCATTACCCAGCTAGTTCTCAAGTGTACATCAAAAGCCAATCTTCAAATACCACCCTCTTCAAAGCTCCAAATCAGCTCAGGGAGAGGGAAAGATATCATAGCAGTGCCTATGAATGCAGGTTAATCTCAATCTTTTTTATGCCATCACATGCTAAAATACAAAGTATATCTTAATCCGATAAAGTGCATTTTTAACTAGAAGAATCCTTCCCAGCCATGACTGTATAGGCATAAAAGATAAAATATTATCCGGTAATAAAGGTAATTCTGTACTTGAATTTTTTTGGCTCTCCTCTCCCCTCCCAAAAAAAACTAAACCACAATAAAAACATTAGATTAATGTCATAGGCCTGAAAATGACCATGCATGCTGAGAAGAAGTAAAACTAAAATCAGATAAAAACTTGTGGATTCCCAACTGAACATGTCTGTGAACAGTAACTAACCAAACCTGTCACTTCACTTCAAATGCACACTTGACTCAACCTATCCAGTGTTCCTCTCACCTGTAATCCAGTCCTAAAGCTTTGCCAAATATCAGAAATGAATTGCAGTTTGATTACTAGTTACTTTGAATCAACTCCCACCCTATGCCCACCATTCCCCCTTGCTGTTTGTATTTCCTCACTTTACCATATTTTTCTTAAAAGACAAAACCTTCAAAATTCGTACTGTATTTTCTGTTTAAGTTATAACAAGGCTACACACCAAGCAGAAGATTGATATTATGCAATTTTGAATGATCATCATGAGACAGTGACAGAAGCCCATAAAAACTGCATTATCTATTAATATAAGTTAGCATGTACAATATTTTCAACTAGCTCTTGACTCTTGGCCACTATCATTCAAACATACATACAAACATTCCAAAATGGCAACAAATGGCACATGACTAACTTTCCTGCTGTACAATTTGTGACTCGTTGTTGAAAGGCTAACATATGTAACATGAAAAAAAACTTTGAATTTATAGTCTGTCTATCATAACTTCAGGATGTCCTAAGGTGTTTTATAGTCAATGCAGTACTTTAAGTGTAATTACTGCTACAATGTAGCAAAAGCAACAGCTAATTTGTGCACAGCATGATTTCACAAACAGCAATGAAATAAATAACTGGATCATCTGTTTTTAGGTTTTGGTTGAGGGATAAATGTTGGCTAGAACACCAGGGAGACTTCAATGCTCTTCCTTGAATAGGGCAGTGAGATCTTTGAGTTCCATTATACTGGGCAGATGGGGCAGCTGTTTAATGTCTTGGAAGTGAGCTAAGGCTGGCACCCAATGGAGTTGAAGCATAGATGGTTAGAGATGTATGAATTTCAATGCTCAACATGAATAATCACTGCTGGGCAATAATCAACAAAGCAAACAGAGTGAACTATGAAGCCGAAACCCTCGAGCTGAAATTGGATAAAGTCTTGTTCAAACTGAGCAGTGCCAGTGTTAATGAGACAACAGTGGAATTAGGCTTCATTTTCATCCAAAAACAAAAATGTTTGCAATTCGAGAAAACAGAAGTAAAAGGTGAAAATACAGGAAACAATCAGCATACCAGCCAGCATCTGTACAAAGCTTCAAGGAAGGAGGGAGATACAATAAAAGGGGAGATTTGCAACAGGATGAAAAGCAAGAGAAATTGAATACCAAAACAGGGGTCAAGGCAAAGGGGGTGTAAGAGGGGTACTGGTATTGGAACACAAAAATCTATGGGCCTGCAGGAGGTGTGAATGGAAATACAAAGAATGTTTGCCAACAGCAAAATAATCAGAGATATTGATCTGATTTTCATTTGTACACAATGTTATGTCTGGAAGGCTGTAAAGTGCCTCAGTGAAAGATGAAGAGCTGTTCCTCTAATGGTGAGCATCATTGGAATAGTACAGGAAGCTGCAAAGTGAGGTAGACAATTGAAATGACAGGAGACAGGCAGCTTGGAGCCACCTTTGTGGACTAAATGTGGATGTTCTGCAAAATCATTGACCAACCTCTGTTTAATCTCCACAGTACATGAAACAATCCATTATAAACAGCAAATATACAGCATACAAAAATGAAAACAATGCAACTATGGTTCCACATTGAAAGTGGAAAGTGAAGCAATAGAACCTCCTGCCCCTGAGAAGGGAGGATCTGTTGGAGGTGATTTAGAAGTGGACCGGGATGGAGTGAGTGATCCCATCAGAATGCTAATAAAAGGAGGGGAAAATGTGTCTGCTGATGGCACTACACTAGAAAATAATAAGCCAATAAACGTAGAGGGGGTGATATGGAAAATGAGATTAGCGCAACTCTTGTGTAGATCTGAAAGGGAAAAGGAATGACTGAAGTAGAAGAAACAGAACAGATAAAGTTGAGGGGCCTGTCAATTATAGCTGAGGTGCCTTCTCACTTGAGGAAAAAGGCAATATGAGATGGTGCTATGACCGATGGTGATCAGACAGTGTGGACAGCGCCATTGTCAGAAGACAGAGATGCTGAAACTTGGAGAAAATTGGTGAGGGTGGTGGGCTGGGAAACACATACAAGTAGCTATTGACTTTCTGAGTTGGTAATGAAAATTGGTCAATTGCCTAACTCTGAAATGAAGGCAATGAAGTCAAGACAGGGAAGCAAAGATTCAGAAATGGGCCATGTAGTGGTCATTATTTGTACTTCTTTGCTTGGATCCATTTATCAAACAATTTATAATCTGAGGATCTCCAAAAAATCTTCATTTCTTGTCAAAATTTCCCAAGGATCTGCCCTCTTATTCATTTAGACTTCCAATGATCATCCACAGGTATAAAGACAACTGAAAACAAACTGTCTACCACTTCTGTCAATGTTGTCACTCTCTCGATACTTTCAGAATGTTTTCTGAAAATTCTCTCTTGGCTGAGCCACGACTTCAGCTAGTTAAAATGACAAGACCAAAACCATCACCTTCAGCTTTTGCCGCTAACTCGGGATTCGTGGTGCCAATTCCAATCCCTGCCCAGGACTAACTCAGGCAGAACTGTGTGGCAATTCAACAAAGTGTTAAACTTACTTGGTCTAAATAGCTACCTACTACTGCTTCTGTACAGAGCTCCCTCTTTAAAAACCTCTATTCTCTTCAAGACCTTTGTTCCTTAAAACCAACATTTCTGATTGAATACTAGCTTCTTTGGTTCTGCATTTGAAATAAAAAACAAACTCAAGCTCCAGACTAGCAAGAGAGCTCCAGAAGCTGGCGCTACCCCAGTTGAAATGTACAAGGCTGGAGGTCAATCGCTGGTGAAAAAGCTCACCGAACTCCTTGAGTCTGTGTGGGAGTAAGGAACAATCGCACAAGAATACAAATGATGCCACCGTCATCTAATTGCACAGGCCAAAACAAACAATTTTGGGATAGTGATGGAGAAATCTCACTCCTCTATATGGCTGACAAAATCTTTACCAGAATCCTTCTGAAGTACTAAGTGTAACATCTTGTTTGTATCTGCTGGCAGAAAGTCAGAAAGGTTTCAGAAAAGGGCAAGGAACCATTGACATGGTGTTTGCAGTTCAACAGCCCCAGAAGAAACGTTAAGAACATGGTCATCTACTTCACATTTATAGACTGAACATGGCCTTTGACAGTCATCTGCCTTTAGAAGGCAATGGAGAAATCTGTCTGCCCTGTGAAATTCATTTCTCTGGTTCAACAGTTCACATGTCCTGATAATGAAGGTAAACATGGATATATGCTAACAGATCACTTCAGCATAATTTGCACTGCTATGCTCTCCATTGCCTTCTATGATAGAGATCCAGACACTGAAATTAAATATTGCATGGACTGGAATTTATTTAATGGGTGCTCACTCCAGGCAACGACCAAGGTCTCCAAGGGCATACTTAAAACAAATGTAACCTTCAGCAGATTTTTAACACCAGTGTGGAAATGAAGAGGAGCATTTCCATGTGCGAAACTGCAAGTTAATAGTGCAATGCAGTCCTACCCATTCTGCCCTATTTATCTGAAGTTTGGACTATTTTCTAGTGTCACAAGAATCTCAACCATTTTCACCTGAGCTGCCATCAGAAACTTCTGAGGATCAGATGGCAGGACAAAACGCCAGATACTAACGTGCCCACCAAAGTCAGCCTGCCAAACTTCTACACTCCTTTCAGGATGGTTATGACCAAGACAGGTGGTCATGTTTTCAGAATAGCTGACTCTTGCTTACAAAAGTAATCTTCTATGGAAAGCTGGAGTCTGGAGAATCTGCCCTTATGCTAGTCAAAGAAAATGCCACAAAGACAGTTAAAAGGCTTTATTTAGTTGTCATATTGACTTCAGATCTTGCGAGCATGTCATCCAGGATCACTGCACCTGGGGTAACCAAATTAAAAACAATGCTGCCTCCTTCAAAAGCAAACACATTGAAACACAGAAAATAGAAACAGAAGTAGGCATTTTGGTCCTTCGAGCATGATCAACTGTTCAATATGATCACAGCTGATATCCAAATTAGTATTCTGTTCCCATTTTCTCACCATACCATTTGATCTCTTTAGCCATAAGAACTATATCTGAACATTTTCAAGAAGGAATTAACATTTTCAGCTCAACTACTTTCACATGCTTGTCACCCTCTGGGTGAGGAGATTTCTCCTCATCTCAACCCTAAATAGCCCACACTATGTCTGTAAACAGTGACCCATGATTCTGGACAAGTTAGTCATTGGGAACATCCTTCCTGTGTTTACCTGGGGTCCAGCCTGATGGAATTTTACAGGCCTCTATGAGATCACTCCTCATTCATCAAGACTCTATAGAGTATTGTCCATGCTGATCCAAACTCTCTTCTCACGTCCATCCTGCTATCCCAGCATTCAATCTGGTAAACCTTTGTGGCACCCCGCCATTAGCCAGACCATCCTTCATTAGACAAGAAGGCCAAATCAGTACCCAATACTCCAGGTGTGTTCTCACCAAGGCCCTGTACAATTTCATTGAGACTTCCCTTGCTCCAGAACTCGAATTGTCATGCTATGAAAGCTAACACAGCATTTGCCTTCTACGTTACATGCTGCACCTGCATGGTCCACCTCACAGATGAAGATAAAATGCAGGTGGAAGAAATCCAGAGCCGGTAACTGTCCAAAACTCATTTGACTGTGATATACTGTCCTATTCACAAACAGAATCTGGTAGGCGCAAATCAGCCTTAGCAGTCACCCATGTACCCAACACAAATCTACCATACATCCCTGAAGATGGACATGGACACCTTTACTTTAGAGGATAAATTAGAAAAATGCATTTCTTAAAAAAAAATTACACTACTATTTAAAGCATTGGGATTTTTTTTCTAGAACGTGAACTTTATGTTCCTCATACCACAGACTAAATCACACATTAATGCATTATTGAGGTATTATAACTTTATGATTTGCGTTAAAAGCACAATCATGAACAGTTCCAATTTGTTGGGAATATGCTTGTGGCTGTGTTGAGTTACAGTAATATTCCAATTAATCAGTTGGTGGGAAAAAAAAGAATTCTTTAACTGCTAAGTACGATAACATATTGTAATTATAGGTCTGAATTTCAATTACTGCGTTGAGTGATTTTGTGGTCAACAGAAGTGCTGTATGGTCAGCTAGCAAAACACAGACGTATTCCTTCTAATAAACAATAGAGAGTCGGTTACTAGCTTTATTTTATAAAAGGAAAGCGGTTTGTGTTTTGTTTCAAAGAAACTGTGCACAGACCACAGTTTGCTGTTGTCTTCCCCTATTGTGGCTGAGGAGTCATAATTCAAACCATACTCGGCTGTAAACTGCCACGTTTCCAAGCCCAGCATTCCACTCTAATCTCCACACTGCCATATACTATTCCATATGCAGTGTTAGGTGTAAGGTCTTCATTTAGGAAAATCATTCCCCCGTGGGCACTGCTTAGATACAATGCAGAACGCAGACTTTGTGGCAGCTGAGATGATTAGACCTGACCCTGCATGAAAATGCTCTGTACTGTACTTCTATCTCAAAGAAATTTGATCACTTACTGCACTATATATCGCTTAAGCCTGACTACTGGCAGTCACGCAATGGTTCATATACTTCTCCCGCCACATACACAATGAGAGTCCATGTTCTTTTCGAAATCTATTGTATTATTTGGTATTTTCTACACAGCCCTCACCCTGACTATTAAGCTAGGCTCACCAGCCTTATCAAAGACATATGGTAAGCTGAAGTTTAACTCTTTGCTCAGCATAAATGTAGACTTTCCTGGATCTACCATGCAAGAACCGTAATCAACAACATTTAATTTCTTTTCAAAAAACAAATGATTAACGTCAATATTCTTTTATTAACTTCTGTATTTTTTTTAAAAAAGATCTTTTTGTTGAAAGTGAAAGATTATATAAAATGCAAGCTCAGAGCTAATAGTTACCAAACCTAGAATGGTATTCAGTTACTTTTATTACTGGCAAAAATGATTTTCTGAGACTGCCTTCAGTGCTTTGTTCTGTCTTATTCTGCTCTACAGAGCTGGGGTCTGTAAAACAGCGGGGTGCGGCTGTACGGGTAGAGAGAACCAGCTTCTGTCCGTCCTCCAGGGAAAGGCTGGGGTTCGATACAATTGTCAGGGAAGGTGAGTTTTAGACGGGGTAGGATACAGGACCCATAGTCTTTTAATCACCTGCAGCAAGGAAGGTGAAAGACAGTCCTTCCCAATAGCAACAATAGAGATGCTTACGTCCCCAGTTAATGGCCCCTTCTAACATGCTACATAGTGGGCATAGGTTCTTCCCCACATGGGGAGAATACTGGCTGAACATGGGCATTCTTTCTGCTAGCATGGAGGTTTGTGGTGATGAGTATCTTTTTCTAACATTCTTTAGCCTATAATAGTAACATTATTGCCACCCGTGCCCTCTCACCAAGACACTCTAACCCAGTCCCGACAGTGATTCACCTCATATGCCTGGTTCGGGATGTAGCATGCTTTCGCAGAATCTTTTCCTTTACATGTACAGTTCCAACACTGGCACCGGCTTCAACTGATCAGATGTTCCTAGGGGTGAGCAGCCACCCTCCAAAGCACTTCCAGCTCTAATGGGAGCTAATATGGTGCCTAAACACAAATGCCCCCCTACACTCGGTAAATGGCGTCAGGGCATCAACAAACAGATGGTGTGAGGTTGTTCTGGAACTTCAGGTCATCATCAGAACTCCCACAAGAGGAATAAACATCAATGCCATCACCAGCTCACTCACACAAACACACACACAAAACTTGTAGCTTTCATCTGAAGGTGACCTAGTGAACCCACTTCTTCATGGATCTTATATTTTGCCAAACACTCAAACTAGATATTATTTTTTTTTGCAGTACCAGAAGTGATCTACATATCTGCCATAGAACAATACAGCGTAGAACAGGCCCTTCGGCCCTCGATGTTGTGCCATCTGCTTCTGAAAACATAAAACTTCATTAAAAGAACCAAACTTGAATCAATATGGGGAACAGCCATGATTAATTCTTGGATTGTTCAGCTTCCAGTTAAATTGGTTTGCAAGTCAACCTCAGTTATGTCATTATCCCTGTGTCCATCTTCCAGGAGTTTACCTTGGATTATTGCCACATTACAAAGCAACATAGCACAGGAACAGGCCTCTCAGCTCACTAAGTGCCAATTCTTAATCCTTATTTAGACCTGCTACTTATTGCAGTTTCTTTCCCTCTGCTCGCCTCCCATTCATGTGTCTATCAAAATACTCCTTAAACATTGCTAATGTACCTACTTCTACCATCTCCACTGGCAGTGCATTCCAGGCAACAACCACCCTCTGCGTGAAAGGTTTTCCCTGCACTTCTCCCCTCAACTTGCTCCTTTTTACCTTGAACATGTGCCCTCTTGTACTTAACCTTTCTACCTTGGAAAAAAGCCACTGACTATATCTGTGCCTCTCTATTGTGTAGCTCTCAAACAGGTCACCCCAAGCCTCCGTCTTTTCAGTGAAAGCCATCAGAGTTTATCCAACCTCTCCTCACAAGTAAAACCCCCCAGATCAGGCAACTTCCTGATAAATCTTCTCTGCACCCTCTTAAAAGCATCTACATTCTTCTGGTGATAATGGGAACTGCAGATGCTGGAGAATCCAAGATAATAAAATGTGAGGCTGGATGAACACAGCAGGCCCAGCAGCATCTCAGGAGCATAAAAGCTGCCGTTTCGGGCCTAGACCCTTCATCAGAGAGGATGATGAAGGGTCTAGGCCCAAAATGTCAGCTTTTATGCTCCTGAGATGCTGCTGGGCCTGCTGTGTTCATCCAGCCTCACATTTTATTATCTTACATTCTTCTGGTAGTGTGCAAACCAGAACTGCATACAAATTTCCAAATGTGGCCCAACTAAAGTTTCATACAACTGTAACATATTCGCTAACTTTTATATTCGATGCCCCAGCTGATGAAGGTAAGGGTGCTGTATGCTCTCTTGACCACCTTATCCAACCATGTTGCCATTTTAAGGGATCTGTGGACCTGTGTGCCCAGATCCATCTGTATGTCAATACTCCTGAAGGTTCTGCCAATTATTTTATAATTTGCACCTGAATCTGGTGTTCCAAAATGGATCACCTTGTCCAGATTAAACTCCATCTGCTGTTTCTCTGCCAAAATCTGCAATCTGTCTATATCCCTTTGACAATCCTTCTCACTATCTGCAACTCTGCCAATTTTGATATCATCCGCAAACTTAGTAATCAGATCACCTACATTTTCTTCCAGATCACTTATATACATTACAAACAACAAAGATCTCAGCTCTGATATCTGTGGAATACCACTAGTTACTGATCTCTATTCTGAAACGCACCATTTCCACCATTACTCAGTCTTCTATGACCAAGCCAGTTTTGTATCCATCTTGCCAACTCATCCTGGATACCATGAGACTCTACCTTTTGTATCAGCCTGTCCTGAGGTACCTCAGCAAAAGCCTTACTAAAGTCAACGTTGACAACATCCACCATCCTTCCCTCATCAATCATTCTTGTCACCCTCTCAAAAAACTCAATCAAGTTGGTGAGACATTCACCCTCCCTATATAAACCAATGCTGCCTAACACTAACACGCCCATTCTCTTCCAAATGTGAATAAATATGTTGTACTCTGAGTAACCTTCTTCGCTGTCCACTACACCTCCAATTTTGGTGTCTTCTGCAAACTTGCTAACCATATCTTCTATGTTCACATCCAAATCATTTATATAAATGATGAAAACCAGTGGACCCAGCACCGATTCTTGTGGAACACCACTGGTCACAGGCCTCCCGGTGTCAAGAAACTCTCCACCACTATCCTCTGTCTTCCACCTTTGAGCCAGTTCTGCAGCCAAATACCTAGTTCTCACTGTATTCCATGTGATCTAACCTGGTTAACTAGTCTACTATGAGGAACCTTGTCGAGCGCCTTACTGATCACGTCCACCATTCTGCCCGCATCAATCACTTTGCTACTTCTTCAAAAAACTCAAATACTTTCGTGAGACACAATTTCCCATGCACAAAGCCATGTTGACCATCCCTAATCAGTCCTTGACTTTCCAAATACATGTAAATCCTATCCCTCAGGATTCCCTCCACCAAATTGCCCACCATTGATGTCAGGTTCACCGGTCTACAGTTCCCTGGCTTTTCCTTACCACCTTTCTTAAATAGTGGCACCATGTTTATGGTCAGTATTCCCAAAATGCTCCCCCACTGAAGCAGTCACCACCTGGCTGGGCTCATTTCCAAATACCCAGTCTAGTACGACCCCCTCCTTTGTTGGACTATCCATAAAGCATTTTTAAAAACCTTCCTGGGCACACCTAACAAACTGGTCCCCATCCAACACCCCAGCACTGAGGGAGTCCCAGTCAATACACTGGAGATTAAAAATCACCCAAGCAACAACCCTGTTATTTTTAAATCTTTCCACATTTGTCTTCCTCTGTCTCCCGCTGGCAGCTGGGAGGTCTGTGGTACAATGTCAGCATTGTGACTACACCTTTGTATTCCTGAGCTCTACCCATAATGCCTCCAGGGCTTCCTTCGTCAACACAGCTGTGATACGCTCCCTAACCAGTAATGCAACTTTCCCACCTCTTTGCTTCTTCCTTTGTCTCGTCTAAAGCAGCAATATCCTGGAATATTAACCTGCCAATCTTGTCCTTATTTCAACAATGTCTCTGTGATAACAACATCATAATTGTAAGCATTAATTGAGGCTCTAAGTTCATCCGTCTTACGTGTTACACTTCTTGCATTGAAACAAATATAGTCCAAGCTTCCAGTTTTGCTGAGCTCAATAACATCTTCCTGACTGCTGTTTCTCTTAGCTATACTTGCCTTAGTCTCAAACTCCTCCCCAGTCTCTATACTGACTAACCTGCTGCTTCAGTTCGCAACCCAACCACAAAATTTAAAGCCTAAGTGGCACCATCAAATCTCCCCACCAGGATTTTGGTGCCCCTCCAGTTTAGGTACAACCCGCCCTTCTTATACAGGTTCCAGCTTCCCTGGAAGGCAACACAATGATCCACATATCTGAAGCCCTCTCCCCCCAATACCGGCTCTTTAGCCATGTGTTCAATTGTACTCCGTCTTTAGACTCTTTTGCACATGGCATGGAAAGTATGCCTGAGTTTACTACTCTATTGGTGGCTTTTTTTTCTTATCCACTAACCTGAGAATGCTTAGCCAATGTGGTCAGATTCAAATGCAATATCTTTGGAAATATTATGAATTGCACCGCATGCATATGCTCTTCATCTATTAGTAATGTACTAATCCACTGCCAATAAACTGCAAGATGCAAAACACTGCCGATCCTTCGACTGCAAAGGCAGATACCCTTCCCTAACTGATGTCGTGAGCAAACATTACACTAGGCATAGAAACAAAATGGCTCCGTAAAAGGAATTGTCACTACCCAGAAACAGTCCTTGCTCTTTAGTACTACAATGCTTATTTCAATGCCCCATATAGTATCCAGAATCATAGTTGGAAACATGTTTTGCATGAGATAAAAGGTCAAAAATTCTAAGACTGATGCACAAATTTCTGAGGAATTCTAAACTTCTCAGTGATTTGCAATGATTAATAAAAGGGTCAAATCATCACCAAACCATGCAACCAACACAGCCACATGAGACATTGAGTGAATCCAACAAAAGGTCGCATGCAATGCTCCATGAATGTTTTGTCATCTATTCTCATGTCACCTATTACAAATATCCTTTTTCACAACTACTGGCTGGTGTGGTTTCAGTGGGGAAGCATGTCAAACAGGTGCCCAGTCATCCACCTGCTCACCCACTCCCGAAATCATCATTATTTTGTACAGAGTGAGTAGGTGCCAAAATCAGCAGCCTGTTTTACACATGGAAATAAATAATTAACAGTCAATGGATCTTGTTAAAAGCTTATTTGTTAAAAATTCATTCATGGGATGTGGGCACAGCTGGCTGGCCAGCGTTTATTGCCAGTAGGTAGTGGTGAGCTGCCTTCTCGATCTGCTGTCGTCCATGTGCTGTAGGTTTACCCACAATACCCTTAGGAAGGGAAATGTTGGAACGATGATGTATTTCCTAGTCAGGCTTGGAGGGAACCTGCAGGTGGTGGTGTTTCCATGTATCTGCTCCCCTTGTCATTCTGGATGATAGTAGCTACGGGTTTGGAAAGTGCCACCTCATGATCTTTGGTGAATTTTGGCCTGATTTTTAAGCCTGCAGGCTTTTAGAACTGCAGAATGTGAGTAACCATCTTCAGACAGTGCACTTTGCATTTTAGCTGCCTCCCCCAAAAAGACAGCTACTTCCCTTTCCTTCCTCCCATTCAGGATTTTAAAAACAGTACTCTTATCCCTCCAATAAGGTGAACAACCTGTTCCTGCCTAATGCCCCAACTTACCTGGGTCCACTGTTCCAGAGGGCCTCCTCCATGGGACTAGTTGCAGTCCTGGAGTTTCATTAATGTTCACCAATAGGCTCTGATGCTAGGACTGCTACAGTCTAACAGATAGACCTGCAGTTCCGGCAGGTAGCAGTTCCACCATGAGCCAGACGTTACACTCTCCACCTATTTGTTGCACCCACATCGTGTTAGGGCTGTGGGAAGTGCTTTCTCTGGCCTCATCAACTGGCTACCAGCTTGTCCCTCACTAGCAAATTCTGCATGGATTTGACATCAGTTTAATTTGGTAGCTATTTAGTATTGCTGTCAACTAAAACGTCACAGCCCCCAAACTAATCTTTTGCATTAACACTACTCTTTTTCAAACATCATGCAATGGGATCTACCATAGCCGAGAGGATAGGCAAGGCTTTGATTTAGTGTCTTCACTGAAAGACAAAGTCTTCAACATTGTACTATTCCCTCAGTACTGCAATGGAGTGTCAGCTTTATTTTTTTGCTCAAGTTCTGGAGTGGAATTTGAACACACAACCTTCTAACCAAGAAGCAAGGTGTTATTAATTGAGCCATGGTAAACATATTTACGATTGCGTAAATGTACGATTGCTGTGTCCTTTTAGTTTGACAGATTTTTGGATCCTAATACCACTGTCTCTGATTGTAATTCAATTCCAACATCATGTATGTGATGTCAACTTTGACAAAGGAGATCAAATATGTTTGATCAATGCAATTAACATGCATCACATACAAAGAGCCATCTAATCGGTACACACTGGGACCCATACATAAAATTTAACCGAATAACACCGAACTTATTCAGTCTCCACTGGTTACCAGACCCAGCTACCTGTCACTTCCCATTGCTCTGGACCAGGATCACTATCATGCCTCACTGGTCCATACTCTACTCTCCAGCACTCCGCATGACTCCGGTACTTGGAACCCCATCATTCCTGACACCTTTGGATTCTGAGTGTGTCATTCATACTGCTAAGGGACCCACATCCCTTCACTCCCATTGCTCTGGGACTCTGATCTCCATCACTCCCCATTAATCCGAAATCTGAACCTGTCACTCCTGACACCTACAGGGCAGGCACTGGATTCTGCTTCCTGTCACTCTCTATTGCTCCAGGTCTCTCGTCTCAGTGACTCTGGGGTCTGCTTTGTCACTCTCTACACCTGTCAACTCTGACTGTATCACTCCATGCTCCTCTCGGACCCTCTCCCCTTCACCTCCCATTGCTTTGACACTCTGTTCCCTGTCACACCACAATGCTGCAGGACTCTGCTCCATCACTCTGCCCTGGCATCTTCCCGTTTGTTAGCTCCAAACTCTCAGCCAGTCACTCTTCATTGGTCCATGCTCTATACCCTGGTCTGTTCAGTTCCGGGCCGCATATTTCATTCTTACACAGTGAGAGGGAGAGCCAGATCACGAGCAAATGCTGGTTCAATCACTGAAGGGCTGTGGATTAAAGACCCCAAAACACTTATAACATCACATAAAATCAAACCATGCTTTCATTAAATGAAGGAAAAATTATGTAAATACACAAAACTGGAGTGCTAATACTCAATGAAGTCTCCCCCTCTGTCATTAGGGGAATGCTGCACACTGTTGCTATCTCTTAGCTCCAGGCTGATCCCAGCACTGCACATGTTCACTTCCACGAGGGGATTAGATCAGTTCCACGAACAACGAATTAACACTCAGAGCTGGAGTCTTGTGAGAGCATAAGCAAAGAATGAATGGCTTATAAGTAGTAAAACAGCAGCATAAAGGAAGGAGTAAATATTGAAGCAACAAAGAATAAGAAACTTACAAACACAGGAAAACAAGGGTGATCCCAGGAAATTGCAGATATGCAGAGGATGACTTTCTGACAATTAAAATCAGAAGAAAATGCTGTGGTGTTGGCAGTTAGCTTACAATTGAGCACTGCTCCTTGTTAGAAATGCCAGAACGGCAAATTAACTGTGTGGTGTTAGAGAGATACATAGGGTGGGAAGAAACAGTTGGAAATACTGATATTTTTCCGTGAAGAAATAAAAAAAATGCTCATAGTATTCAAGCAGCAGAGCGAGGGCAATAGTGAGAACAAAGCTCAGAGAGAAGTAGAGAAAACAGAACCTGAGAAAGATATTGATAATGATAGAAAATATTAAGGAAAAATGGAAATCCAGCATGAAAAGAATGGTTCAAAGTAGAGTGCAAGAGGAACCTGGGGTAGCTGCAACCCAGGATTAGTTCTAAGCCAAAAAGAGATTGCAGCAGAAGACAAACAGCACAGAGTGATCCCACTATCAACAAATCAGGTATTAACCCTGTAATCCTGCCTCATCTGATCATGAATGGTGGTGGACAATTCAACAATTCACCAGAGGAAGGGACTACACAAACATCCTTTTCTCAATGATGGGGGAGCCTAGTGCATCAGTGCAAAAGACAAGGCTGATGCATTTAGTTTTGTCTTTATCTAGATGTGCTGAGTAGATGATTCATTTCTACCTCCTCTCAAGGTTCGCACCATCATAGATGCCGATCTTCAACCAATTAATTTCCTTCGCAAGGTATCAAGATATTGTTGAAGGAACTGAATACTGCATATCTATGGGTCTTGACAACATTCCAGCAACAGTACTAAAGACATATACTCCAGAAAAAATCAGACACCCAGCCAAGCTGTTCCAGCCCAGGTACAAGGCTGGCATCTCCCTGATAATGTGGAAAGTTGCCCACTGTGTCCAAGCCACAAAAAGCAGGACAGATCAAACCAGTCCATTCTGCCATATCAATCTACTCTCAAACATCAGCAAAGTGATAGGACTAGTTGACAGTGAGGCTGACAAACTTGCAGAGGAATAACATGCTCACTGATACTCAGTTTGAAACAGCCATTCAGCTCCTGACCTTTGGTTCAAACAGGGGCAAGAAACATGAACTTCAGAGGTGAGATGAGTGTGACCTGTCCTTGATGTTAAGGCAGCATTTGACCAAACATGGCTGTGTTGTTGCAGATCAACCATCTAAATCCTAGGGCACCTCTGCAGAAATGTGTCAAGGTACTGCCCTCAGCCAAACCTTCTTTAGCTGCTTCAGAAGGCTGGGGGTGGGGGGGAATAGTTACTGATCATGGCACAATGGTCAGCACTAATTGCAAAACCACAGATACTGAAGCAGTCCAGATCCATATGCAGCAATACCTGGACAACACACAGGCGTCGGCTGCCTACAGTCTGCCACACAAGTGCCAGGTAATGGCCATCTCCAATACGACAGTATCTAACCTTCATCCCTTGACATTCCATGACATTTTCATTGCGGAACCCACAATAATCAATATCTTGGGGCTTACCTTTGACCAGAAACTGAACTGAACCAGCTATAACAGCAGGTCATAGACTAGGAATTCTGTGGCAAGTAACTCACTCCTCATCTCCACAATGGCTGTCCACCATTACAACACACAGGTCAGGAGTATGATTAATTCCTTTCATTTGCCTGGATGGGTGTAGCTCCAATAACACTTAAGGAGCTTGACATGAACCCACAGCAACCCACTTGATTAGCACACCATTTTCCAACATCATTCACTCACTTCACCACCAACGCAAAATACATTGTACTGACTCCCAAAGTTTCCTTTGAGAGCACATTCCAACTCATAACCTCTACCATCTAGAAGAACATGAATAACAGATGGGTGGAGCACTTGTTTCCATCAAGTTCCCCTCGAAGCCACACGCCATCCAGACAGAAAACTATATCATAATTCCTTCACTGCCACTAACTCATAATTCTGGGATTCCTTCATTAGCAGAACAGTTGGTGTCCTTACACCCGAAGCTAGGCAGCAGTGCCTGCATCCCATGAATGAATAAAAATGCACATAAATTTATAAGATGATCAGTTTTAAGATGAAACAGATTTTAAAATATTTCTCCTTGCTAGGGGACATTAATCAGGACTTTAAAATTCTGATTCTGGAGTTACAGTAAAGCAACACTGAATGTTCCATGGAGCCAATAATGTTAAGTAAAAAGCATTATGTCAATTATACGAGCAACGAAATCAACTTTGATCGCCTGATCCTTCAGGAGTTCCAAGAATACAAGCACTTAAATATGAATAACTGAACAATGTTTTGTCCACAAAATCTTAAAAAGGGAACAGGGTATTTTCCAGTCGTAGCTGTGCCAGATTTAACATCTTAGTGAACAAATAAATAAAGTAGAAATAAACGTTGCTCTAAAGGATTTCTTTTATTTAAAAAAAATCAACAATGAACCTCCAGTACAATCCTGGCATAGCTCTTCACAGTTGAAATGAAGTATCAATAGACAAGATGTTATGCAAGATGACATTATCTCTTCATCTTCAACATTTCATTCAACCATTTCACTATGCTTATTCAAACATTTCTGTTCTGACATTAACTTTGATGTGAAGTTACTTTAAAGGTGTAATTAGTTAATGTGAGGTTTTGTATGTTTTCTGGGATTCTCAAGGTAGAATTCATATGTTGAAATATTTTATTCAGTGCCTTTCAATACTCTTCTTAAAATGTAATTGGCCAGCTAACAATTAAATAAATGCAAATTTTGCCAAAATACAAAGAACTTGCATAACAATTCAAAGAACTCATGGTATGAAGTTCTGGTAGATATCTCTGGTGCTGAGACTAATATAGTCATTGAGGAAGTATCAGTCCTGGCTGACTTTTACTCTGTTGCACCTACTTTACCTGTTTCTATAGTTTGAGCCAATATTCTTGAAATTCCAGAACAAAATCCAAAATTTTGATTCCAGTGATTCAACAGTTCTCTTTTTTGGTGAGTTTGAACTAAGTCAGAAGTCCAAGCTTGAACCTAGAAAACTAAGTAATACCTCAATTGTGCCAAGTTGGAAGTTTGATAGTAACAATGTTTGAGCTCAACTGTTTTGTTCAGCATTACAATGATTTCATTATAAGGAATAGGACATGATTGTTAGCCAAAAAAGTTTGACCTTGGTTATAGGTGTTACATTCATGCCCAGCAGGAGACAAAAGGCCAAGATTAAAAAGTTCTGAAAATTGTAAGGTTTGCATTGCCAGAGAACATCTGGCAATGCAAAATTCGGCACCTCAGTAAGATGACTGATGAATAAGTCTTTTGCAAAATACAGAAATATTTGAGAAGCTGAATAAAAGTACAGGAAATTATAACTCAGCCCGCAAGTGTTTAAATTTTAATTTTCAACTTAAGAGGGGAAGAGTTTCAAACTCTTAAAAAAAAATCTCATTGGATGATTAAATAGACATTGTTCTGAATCATCATGTCTCCACTGGTTTATTGCCAAAATGAACGACTATTTCACAAAATGCCAATTTCTTGACAAAGTAATCCCCAAGTAATTGTTAATCCCTTTTTAATTACAAACTTTACCAATTCAATTACCTATCTTGTCTTAAACACAGGCAGACCTCAAATAAGATTTAATCTTGTGTCCATCAATATTGTTCTATTTTAGATCAAGCAACTTGATAACACATTGTATTCAGATATTTGGGACTTGAGAAGAAGTTAAACAGGCAATTCTAGCTGATCCATCAAGTAGGAAATCAGCAGCTGTAGATTGGTCCATGCCACGGTATCATATACTCTCTCTCTGATTTTCGTGGACCACAAATGCCGTGGTACAAAATGGGCACTCGAGCCTGCCCATTTCCTAGTAAGTTGTTAAAACTACCTCCAAAATGTTTCGCCTTCAAGTCAGAAAGCTGAAAATCATTCATCTACTCCAAGACCTATATGCATGAACTCCAACAAAACCACTGTACAGTCTGAGGAAAGCTTTGCTTTATCAAAAGATGGTGTTTTTTCATTGAGACGTGCCTGATCCAATGCCACAAAAAAGCACATTTGATGACTTGAAGGAAAGCAGCAAGCACTCCAGATTTCCTGTTCAAAATGATTCCCTCAGTTCTCACTCCAACAAAAGTTAATTGATCAGTCAAGCACAATAATTACTTTTAAAAATCCCTTTATAATTCTGTAACGTTTTTGACTTTCCACTGAATAAATACTTTGTTCCCAATTTTTTCCACCAATACTTTAATATCATGTAAATACAACTAACTTCAGTGTCAAGATAATAAAATGTCAGGCTGGATGAACACAGCAGGCCAAGCAGCATCTCAGGAGCACAAAAGCTGACGTTTCGGGCCTAGACCCTTCATCAGAGAGGGGGATGGGGAGAGGGAACTGGAATAAATAGGGAGAGAGGGGGAGGCGGACCGAAGATGGAGAGTAAAGAAGATAGGTGGAGAGAGTATAGGTGGGGAGGTAGGGAGGGGATAGGTCAGTCCAGGGAAGACGGACAGGTCAAGGAGGTGGGATGAGGTTAGTAGATAGCTGGGGGTGCGGCTTGGGGTGGGAGGAAGGGATGGGTGAGAGGAAGAACCGGTTAGGGAGGCAGAGACAGGTTGGACTGGTTTTGGGATGCAGTGGGTGGGGGCGAAGAGCTGGGCTGGTTGTGTGGTGCAGTGGGGGGAGGGGACGAACTAGGCTGGTTTAGGGATGCAGTAGGGGAAGGGGAGATTTTGAAACTGGTGAAGTCCACATTGATACCATATGGCTGCAGGGTTCCCAGGCAGAATATGAGTTGCTGTTCCTGCAATCTTCGGGTGGCATCATTGTGGCAGTGCAGGAGGCCCATGATGGACATGTCATCTAGAGAATGGGAGGGGGAGTGGAAATGGTTTGCAACTGGGAGGTGCAGTTGTTTGTTGCGAACTGAGCGGAGGTGTGCTGCAAAGCGGTCCCCAAGTCTCCGCTTGGTTTCCCCAATGTAGAGGAAGCCGCACCGGGCACAGTGGATGCAGTATACCACATTGGCAGATGTGCAGGTGAACCTCTGCTTAATGTGGAATGTCATCTTGGGGCCTGGGATAGGGGTGAGGGAGGAGGTGTGGGGACAAGTGTAGCATTTCCTGCGGTTGCAGGGGAAGGTGCCGGGTGTGGTGGGGTTGGAGGGCAGTGTGGAGCGAACAAGGGAGTCACGGAGAGAGTGGTCTCTCCGGAAAGCAGACAGGGGAGGGGATGGAAAAATGTCTTGGGTGGTGGGGTCGGATTGTAAATGGCGGAAGTGTCGGAGGATGATGCGTTGTATCCGGAGGTTGGTGGGGTGGTGTGTGAGAACGAGGGGGATCCTCTTAGGGCGGTTGTGGCGGGGGCAGGGTGTGAGGGATGTGTTGCGGGAAATACGGGAGACGCGGTCAAGGGCGTTCTCGATCACTGTGGGGGGAAAGTTGCGGTCCTTAAAGAACTTGGACATCTGGGATGTGCGGGAGTGGAATGTCTGATCGTGGGAGCAGATGCGGCGGAGGCGGAGGAATTGGGAATAGGGGATGGAATTTTTGCAGGAGGGTGGGTGGGAGGAGGTGTATTCTAGGTAGCTGTGGGAGTCGGTGGGCTTGAAATGGACATCAGTTACAAGCTGGTTGCCTGAGATGGAGACTGAGAGGTCCAGGAAGGTGAGGGATGTGCTGGAGATGGCCCAGGTGAACTGAAGGTTGGGGTGGAAGGTGTTGGTGAAGTGGATGAACTGTTCGAGCTCCTCTGGGGAGCAAGAGGCGGCGCCGATACAGTCATCAATGTACCGGAGGAAGAGGTGGGGTTTGGGGCCTGTGTAGGTGCGGAAGAGGGACTGTTCCACGTAACCTACAAAGAGGCAGGCATAGCTGGGACCCATGCGGGTGCCCATGGCCACCCCTTTAGTCTGTAGGAAGTGGGAGGAGTCAAAAGATTTTGACTCTCCCCACCCACTTCCTACAGACTAAAGGGGTGGCCATGGGCACCCGCATGGGTCCCAGCTATGCCTGCCTCTTTGTAGGTTACGTGGAACAGTCCCTCTTCCGCACCTACACAGGCCCCAAACCCCACCTCTTCCTCCGGTACATTGATGACTGTATCGGCGCCGCCTCTTGCTCCCCAGAGGAGCTCGAACAGTTCATCCACTTCACCAACACCTTCCACCCCAACCTTCAGTTCACCTGGGCCATCTCCAGCACATCCCTCACCTTCCTGGACCTCTCAGTCTCCATCTCAGGCAACCAGCTTGTAACTGATGTCCATTTCAAGCCCACCGACTCCCACAGCTACCTAGAATACACCTCCTCCCACCCACCCTCCTGCAAAAATTCCATCCCCTATTCCCAATTCCTCCGCCTCCGCCGCATCTGCTCCCACGATCAGACATTCCACTCCCGCACATCCCAGATGTCCAAGTTCTTTAAGGACCGCAACTTTCCCCCCACGGTGATCGAGAACGCCCTTGACCGCGTCTCCCGTATTTCCCGCAACACATCCCTCACACCCTGCCCCCGCCACAACCGCCCAAAGAGGATCCCCCTCGTTCTCACACACCACCCCACCAACCTCCGGATACAACGCATCATCCTCCGACACTTCCGCCATTTACAATCCGACCCCACCACCCAAGACATTTTTCCATCCCCACCCCTGTCTGCTTTCCGGAGAGACCACTCTCTCCGTGACTCCCTTGTTCGCTCCACACTGCCCTCCAACCCCACCACACCCGGCACCTTCCCCTGCAACCGCAGGAAATGCTACACTTGTCCCCACACCTCCTCCCTCACCCCTATCCCAGGCCCCAAGATGACATTCCACATTAAGCAGAGGTTCACCTACACATCTGCCAATGTGGTATACTGCATCCACTGTACCCAGTGCGGCTTCCTCTACATTGGGGAAACCAAGCGGAGACTTGGGGACCGCTTTGCAGAACACCTCCGCTCAGTTCGCAACAAACAACTGCACCTCCCAGTTGCAAACCATTTCCACTCCCCCTCCCATTCTCTAGATGACATGTCCATCATGGGCCTCCTGCACTGCCACAATGATGCCACCCGAAGGTTGCAGGAACAGCAACTCATATTCCGCCTGGGAACCCTGCAGCCATATGGTATCAATGTGGACTTCACCAGTTTCAAAATCTCCCCTTCCCCTACTGCATCCCTAAACCAGCCCAGTTCGTCCCCTCCCCCCACTGCACCACACAACCAGCCCAGCTCTTCGCCCCCACCCACTGCATCCCAAAACCAGTCCAACCTGTCTCTGCCTCCCTAACCGGTTCTTCCTCTCACCCATCCCTTCCTCCCACCCCAAGCCGCACCCCCAGCTATCTACTAACCTCATCCCACCTCCTTGACCTGTCCGTCTTCCCTGGATTGACCTATCCCCTCCCTACCTCCCCACCTATACTCTCTCCACCTATCTTCTTTACTCTCCATCTTCGGTCCGCCTCCCCCTCTCTCCCTATTTATTCCAGTTCCCTCTCCCCATCCCCCTCTCTGATGAAGGGTCTAGGCCCGAAACGTCAGCTTTTGTGCTCCTGAGATGCTGCTTGGCCTGCTGTGTTCATCCAGCCTCACATTTTATTATCTTGGAATTCTCCAGCATCTGCAGTTCCCATTATCTCTGATACTAACTTCAGTGTCATCCACACTGAGGCAAATATTGGTCCTGAAGCGAAGAGTTGGGCTCAAGTTATCCTGCCAAACAACATCCACATGCAGATATTGTTATTAAGTGGTTAGCCATCGGGGCTAGTAACCTCATTAAGTACTCTCTTCCCCAGCCCAGGGTGCTAAAGTAAACTAATGAATTTCCAGAAATGACCTCATTTACACCAAATAGTACAAACGGTTTCAGAACGTGAGAACAAATCTGCTTCAACTACACCACCGCTGACTTGCGAAATTAAAAAAAAGAAAATTAAATAGAAGTATTTGCTTTGGCACTTGTTTAGCAAAATGATAATAAATCTGTTCTAAATATTTAGGTAAACTTGAAGATTTTAGTCACTTAAATGTAATTTTTAGGTAAATGAGGCCAAATGAAATTTGTTACAAATTAGCAACGTGTATCATGACTTCACACTTGAAGGCAGACAGAATACTAACTGCTTATGGAGTTTGCAGATTGAGTTGCTTAAATTCAAGAAGCTGAATAAAGCATCAGTTTGGCACTTGTGCATGGTCAGTTCAGGCAGATAGGCATTCAGTTTGACACCAGATGACGCCGTAAAACGATCAATTCAGATTTCACCCCACTGATTTCAATAATGCACAACAAAACTGGTATGCTCAATGGAAATCAATAAAAAGATTCTTCATCAAATGAAGGAGAGATTTATACGACATAAATATGATGTATGAACTTTGTCACATAAGAAAAGAAATAGTCAACGTGCTGGCAATCATCTTCCAAAGTTCTGAAGATTCTGGAAAGGTTCCTAAAGGTTAGAAATTAGCAAATTTTTAAAATGTGGAAGCGAAAAAAAATGGGGGATTACAGACCTGTTAGCCTGATATTGGTCAAAGGAAAATTGTTGGAAGCTTTTATAAAGAATTCGATAACTAAGTAATTATAAAATAATGGCAGAATTAGGCAGAGTTATCATGGATTTATGAAAAATAACTCATGTTTGGCAAACCTGTTGGTGTTCCTGAGGATGTAACTATGGAATAAATAAAGGGGAAATAATGGATGTGTAGAATTGGATTTTTACAGGGCTTTTGGTAAGGTTCCACACAGGAGGCTAGTAAGTAAAATTAAAGCACATGAGATCGGGGTGTACATATTAGTGTGGGTTGAGAATTGGTTAATGGATAGAAAACAAAGTATATTGTTCACAAGTTGACAGGCTGCGACTAGTGGGATATCATCAAGTTCAGTGCTTGGGTCACAGCTTTTAAAATCTGTATCAATGATGGGGATGGGGGGGTTGCTTGACTCATACCATACTTTGAACGTTTCAACCTACTTTCTCTAAGGTTTCAAAGAATGAGACGTGATCATTCAAACATAAAACATTTTACAGGACTCAACAGGCTTAGGTACAAGATGCAAAAAAAAAGGACTGTGCATGTTGCAAATCATTAACAAAAACAGAAATTGCTGCAGGAGCCCAGCAGGTCTGGCAGCATTTGTGGAGAGAAAGCAGAGTGAATGTTTTGAATCCAGCGACCCTTCTACAGAACTGACTCTTGCTAGAAAAAGCTATATATGCTGGAGATGGGTAAGGGGTGCTGCAGTGCTTCAATGAGGCTCATTGCAAACAGGAAGGACATCATTCCATTTTCCACTTTTATACCCTGCAGCTTTCGGGGTTCAATGATTTCAGGGCCAGAGCACCCTCTTCCAAGTTCTTCATGCACCCCCCCACCCATGGCCCTGGCATCACATTGGCTGGTTTCATCACACCTGATCCATTTTCAACCACTTAATAGCCTTTCATTCTCTCTGGCACACCATTATTCAGTCCTCTTGCTGTTCTCTCTCTCCCAGGGCTCAATCTGCATCTATTGTCTACTTATTTCCCCTCCGGCCCTACATACTTCCTCCTCCCCATACTCCTCCCCGCAAGTCTTCAGCATATCTACCATCTTTTCCTCACTAAATCAGTTCTGAAAACTCTGCCTTCTCTCCTAAGATGCTGCCAGGCCAGCTGAGCTGCTTTTTTTTTGTTTTAGGTACAGGAAGGGTGTTTCTCCTAACTGGGGGGCTCTAGGACTAAGGGGCGCAATGTACGCAAGGCAGAGTTAGGATGTGAGAAGGTTGAATTTCTTCACTCAGAAGGTTTTGAATCTTTGGCGTTCTCCACCTCAAGTGCTCTGACAGCTCAGAGAATGTGCATGCTCGAGCCAGAGATTATGGAATTCTTGATATTGGAGATATCCAAGAATATAATATGGAAAACCGGCAATGAGGTAAAAGATCAATCATGACCTAAATGAATGGTGGAGCAGGCCTGAGGGCTAAACCTTGCTCTTATTTGTTCTGCCTCCACCTAACCATAACCCGATAAGTTCACAGAACGTGCTATGCTGTCTCCACGCCACCCCTTATTCACACATGGAGAGCTCTTGATATTGATCCAGCTCCGGCAGAGCCAGCTCTCAGACTGAATAGAAGCTCTGACACTCCTGTTTCTACCCGTCAGACAGATTAATAGCCCCAATCAGGGAACTCATATTCGATGAGGTCCACTTGACTGATCTCGTTACTATCACTACACACTGTATGTTCAATCATTGCAGTCACAAAATGGAACGCTTTGACAGCATACATAATCTTTGATTCTTATGTGTGAAAGTATACAATCTTGTATATTCAAATGGCTGATGGTTATATTATGCTTAAATTTAAGGTAAAGTTATCACTCTGTATAAGTTGAACAGGGAAGAGTCACTGTGAAAGCCCACAGTTCCAAAGCTTTTAACAGCATCATATTTAAATGGAAAAATATACTTTGGAGATAAGCCAGTGCTGCGGACAGAAATAGGTGACTCATGCACTGCACAAGCACCGCAACATCATCATAAATAACATAGTAGCTTTCAGTGATAAACTGAAATATTCTGTAAATGATAGATTAGATATATTAACCTGTGTGTCCATTTCTGATGCTGAAATATGCCTTCTGTGCACTTCTGGAATTTTCTACATTTCAAACTCAGGCTTTCACTACGCACACAGATGTTTTTCAGCTTCTTACCTTGTTCACAACAATCCCAATTTAAAAATACAATAAATATGTTTGAAACAGGATTCGCAACTTTGAAAAGCTCAACATCAAATGATTTACACCACGGATGTGAGGAAATAATCAGACATAAAGCATTTTTGAAACATTATTAAAAGTTTTTGAACCAAAACTATTTTGGTTTCTCAAGATGATCATACACTCGAGTTACAAATAGATATATGTCACTGCTATCTGTTAAATAGAGTGAATGTTTGTAAAATGGTTCAATAGGTTTTGAGCAACTGTATCCGAAGTGTGATTTCTTGTCCAAAGTGCATTTTAGCAAAACAGTCCTATTCAGACCCAGAAGTAATTAAAATACTGAGCTGTTTAAAAATTTGGAATACTCCATTTCCTATTAGGAGGTCAATTTGAAAAAAGGAACTTCATGCAGCTCCATTCAATCCTCTGGAATACAAAGCCTACCGTCTCCCCACTGCAGCAACTAACCGCTATTTAAAGGCATCCAGTGTCATCCTTTGTTGATTACACCTGTAAATTATAGAATGTTTCTCCAAAGCAAAAATGTTAAGATACTCTTGAGGCCTATTATATGCTAAGTATCACTAAATAATGGAAAATGACCTCTACAAAAGGGCAATACTACTGCATTTGGCCTGTACTCATTGGAGTTTAGAAAAATGAGAGGCGACAAACTGAAAAATATAAGTTTATTAGGGGACTTAACAGAGTAGATGTGGAAAGGTTGTCTCCTCTTGTGGGAGAGTCTAAGACTACAGGCATGATCTCAGAACAAGGGGTCACACATTTAAGGTACAGATGAGGAGGAATTTCTTCTTTCAGTTTGAACAGCAACCCATCTGTAACCATCATTCATTCACTTCACTACCAATGCACAGTGGCAGCAATGTATATCATCTACAAGGTATAGTACAGTAACTCAACAAGGCTCCTTCAACAGCGACTTCCAAAGCTACAATCTCTACCAGCTCGGAGGACAAGGGTAGCAGATGCATGGGAAGATCGTTAACTGCAAGATACACTCCAGTCTGCACATCATCCTGACTTGAAACTATGTCACTGTTCTTCCGCTGCCACTTATTCAAAATCCTGGAACTCTGTCTCCAACAACACAGTAGGGTTTGCCTACACCTCAAGGAATATAGCAATTCAAGAAGGGAGCTCGTTACCACTTCCTGCAGGGTTATTAGGGCTGAATAATAAATGCCAGCCTATACACAATGTCCACATCTCATGATCAAATTAACACAAAAATGCTTTACGGCCCTACTTTTGCTTGGCTTTTTAAGACATTTAATAACAAATTAAAAAGTCTGCACAATTAAAAGGATAACTCTACACAGAGCAGATGCTAAATGGAAGATAAAATCAACCAGTGACAATGCACTTGAAACCAAGAACAAACCACTTAACTGGAATGAATGAAAGAAATTCTTTGATTCCAGCCATGAAGCATGCAGTGTGTCTTCAAAGTGGTTGAGTTGGAAATGTGTAAAACCTTTCTGTGGGCCCTGACTATTCTAGGATAGTCCAAAATGCTTCCTAAAATACCTTGGAAACAAATTGTAGTGATATGTTGCAGAGCATGTCAACCTGATATGGACCTTTTGAAGATTCATACCAGCACTTTTTGAAAGAAACACTATAATAAAAATACTTCTAATAGGAGTCAAGATGTTGAAGCTTTTCACCTTGTACTCATCAGAACCATGATGCACTGAATGGCATTTGAAAGGCAGTAAAATCACAATACATCTGGGGGTCCATCCACAAATTCAAACTAATTGGAATCTACAAGGTAAGCAAGGACACCTGTGCAAGCTGATTCAGTAGTGCAGTCAATGCAATAAAATGAAAACAGTGAACCACTATATGCATGAAAAGTGTTTTTAATCTTCACTTTGTTCACACTTTTTAATAGCTTGACCTTGTACAGTAAAATGCATTAAAAATACTGGGAAAAACTTAATAACCTTTATTTGTTTAACATGCTGTCTTTGGTAGAGCGCGATGCCATCTACCACATCGCCAATGTAGTGAAAAACATCTCTATGGCCTTTGTGGCTTCAGTGAGGGAAACAGTGAACAGGCAGGCACTCATTACACTCTCCAGGGTCATTAGTTCCCTTAGTCAAAGATCATAATGCATCTATGACTGGCTCATTTGTCAGTTCTGTTGTGCACCATATAGTGTTTGTTGGAATGTCCATGCTGGCCTCCTACACGTAAGTGAAGAGAGGCCACTCATCGTTTTACACTGCTGCTCCTCATTCTCAAGCATCTTGCACATTCATAGCCCATCTTAACCTGCATGGTGTAAGTAACTGGCAATTGTGACTCCTGTCACCATCCTCCACATCAACTTAATCATGAAAGGTCATCTCCTCGCTTATCAATAGCTTCAATAACCTGAAAGATCAGTTGCTGGCTGTAACTTGTTTTTGGGTTCCTAATCACCTCCTAATTCATCAGCAAGAACTTGGCCATGACAAAACATCAGCTTGATGCCTTTCTGCCCAGCAATGTAGGGAAGCACAGAAGAGTTGTCTGTAATGATGATTATCTTTGTATCTCCCATTGAAACATTTTGCTCACTTTTCTGATCCATAATCAAAATGTTGGAGGTCATCAAGGTGCCCTTGTTGGTCTCATACTGCTTGGCACTCTCTTGACGCAGCATTACATGTTTCATGTTTAAATATTAAAGAACAATTTTGTCAAAGACTGTAATATAGTATTACGGGGAAGGGGAGGTTAAATGAAAGAAAATCCCTGATAGTCACTTTATAACTGACGAGTAACAATTTATTTGTTTAACCCAAACAGTGAACAAATTTACAGAACTATGAAAAAGCCAAAACAATTCCCTCCAACTCCTAAATATTCCTTAACTGAACAAAATTCTACGGCATGCTATTCCAATAAAGACACGTCCCACTTATATAACCCAAGTAGTAAGAAAAAAAATGAAAACTTATTCTCTCAAAGTCCACACAGAATGTGTCTTCTGGAATGCCTTGCCTTCTCCACTTTCTCTCCAGTCATAAACGACTTTCTTTCACTGATCCTGCTATCAGGGATTTTTCTCTGTGAGGATTCTTAGCCAGAAGAGCCTTTCATTGATAAGATGGTGTTTTCTTAGAGAGTTTAGTGATTTCTTGTGAGATCTAAATGTTCATTTCTCAGATGGCGGTTCGTTCTTACACCGATTTTCAAACATGCTCTCCTTATGTACCTTGGATGACAAATCAATGTTCTTACAATAGCATTGGTCCAAGGTTGTCAAAGCCATCTGATTTAAAGTCAATTGGCTTTCAATTGCTAAGTGCTCCATTTAAATTAATTGGCCAATTCCAGGTTGTTGCCAAAACGTCAAAACAAGCCTAAGGTTTCCATTCACACAGCTAATTGATACGTGTTTCGATTTCAGAACTGTCTGTGCCCCCTTCTGCTACTTAAACACATTTTTGTTTAAATTTCCAAGCTTAGAAAAGCACATCACCTCTTAAAGGGATTACACACTCTTCCCCCACCTTACCACTTTTTCACAAACAAATTCTACCTTCCTGCCTTCCAATTCACGATTACACTGCACAACTTTGTAACAGCAGTCCTACTTCTTCTGTGTTAAGGGTATCATTTGATGCACATTTATTCAGGGCATGGGGTGAGACCATTTAGTAGTCAATCACTTATCCTTGTTGCTGTAACTGCTTTACCTGACCTGCTTACTGCATGGAGGATGATGCCATGACTTGCCTGTAATGGATCCAACCATCCATTGCCGCAGTTTAACTGCTTATGTAGTGAAGCCCAGCCTCTTCAACAGGGTGACTCCTCTTTCTTGTAGGATTGGACCAGAGATGGGAATGTTCTCTGGTCAAGATGCTTTGCAGTCATCTTAGCAGGGCTTTTTTGACACTGGGACAGGCAGCTGTTCTCGTTCTCTGTCTTGTCTGAGACAACACCTGCTTGGCGAACTATTCAAAGTTGTTCACAGTGCGTGTCATAATAGTTAAATCTGGGATGGTTGTATCTATGATGAAGTAATCTCCTACTCCTTAACAAGATTCACTTTTCCCCTTACACCACAGTCTTCCACTTGCAACATGACCTTCACTTAGTCACCAGTCAAAAGCAATTTGAACTTTCGTGCAGATCTTTCTTACAGGGTTTGAGCAAAGAGGTCTCAATTTTGAGCGATGGCTTGCCTGTGACTTCACACTCCAGCACCTAACCCATGCTTAAATCAACAAATGTGCATGAGTTTGGCTAATCCAGAATTGCTAGTTTGGAACTTATCACATGAATCCGTCTATCAGATGTCCTGTTCTGCTGATGAAAATGACTGACAGCTTCACCATGACTTATCTAAATTTGACTCCTGATGATTTCACAGTCGTGTTGTTTTATCAGGACGGAGGAGAGCGGATTTGTTCAAGAGTAGGCCTGTTAAAAGATACTGCCCCTCAAGAAATCAGAGGGGTCACACAAACTGATATACAACATACTCTCCAGTTTACTCAATAATGTTGCACAGCATGCAAAAATCTGCAAGTAACAGCATACTATAACCAAATTAACAAGCATATTCACACACAGGAAGTAGTCTTATGAGCATCCATTTCAATGATAGTATTTTAAAAAAAGAAAGACAGGGAAGGAATGTGCTCAAGTTCCCAAAACAGCCTCAACTTTGAAAATGCACAATCATGGAATTCATCATGTAGTACTGCATCTGTTCTCATCACCCAGGGGTCCTCCAAGCAGCTTGAAAATAGCAGCAGCATCACCGTCCACACTAATTTAAGCATCTACATATAAACAGCCATTTCATGAAAATTAGGTAGCAATGCGCCCGAAGACGCACAAGGTGAAGAACTGGTGAAGATGATGCAACAATACTGGCTGGGAGGATCAGGAGGTGTCACAGGCAGATTCTTCATGCTTAACTGTCTCACCTGTGTCTGGTTTTTTCAACCTGAACATGACTGAGCTGTTACATGCTTCAATCCACATAAGAATGAACAGCCACTTGTACTGTTCTTTGTCATTCATGGTCTTTCTCTTCCCCTTCAATTCTAAGTGTTGACTATTTTAGCAATTTCAGCAGATGCATTCGAGGAACTTTACAATCACTCCAAGCTAATCAATTTACTTCCTCACCTATGACTCATCATTTCTTTTGCCAGAAACATTATCACATTTCATGAATTATAACTTTAATGGAATTCCATAAATTGCCATTAGCTCCCTAAATTTAGATTATAATTTATAGACTGTTAAGTTCTTTAACAGAACAGAAGTAGCATAGCTAAGCTTTTACTATGCTGCACGTATAAAAAGTGGACATCAATATGTAGATAGACATTTACTGGTATAACACACCAAATTAGTAATTAAATCAGATTTACCCATTAGCTCCAGTCAGAACAATTTATTAAAAAATTTCATTTGGCAAACCTGTCACAAATCATGATTCCACATCACTGGTATTTGATGCATGTTTGATGCTGTTGTTATTTCAGTTCAGTACTGTGTACATGTACTATACCGTATTTCCCAAGTAGTCAGCAAAGTTCATGATGATGTTCTGAAGACTTAAGTTGTTCTGATACTTGATCAGATTAAGGAAAACTTTAAAGAAAATTAATCAAGGCGGGTCAATACTCCAAAATACTTCTGTAAGCGATAATACAAAATGATGTAACTGTTCTATGGTATGGTTTAATTTAGTTTTCTAAGGTTACAGATAATATTATTATTGTACAGGTGAAGCCTCGAAATCAGGTTTGCGCAGTTGAAGAATTGACATACTTGATAATTTTGGGTAGCACCTACTTAAAAAGAATATGATTTAATTGTTTTCCACAACTGCATAGTTTTTGTGTGAAGTAACACATAGGGGACAATTAGAACATTAATACTTATGTCTGAAGAATGAAATGAAGACTGCAGGAGGGAAGGGTTTCACAACAACACTCAAAATATTTCGGGCCGACTGGTGGCCTTTACGTCAATTGTGTGTGAATCAAAGAGCAAAGAACAAAGAAAAATACAGCACAAGAACAGGGCCTTTGGCTCTTCAAGCCTGCATCAACACATTTTGCCCTTCCGTACTAAAGTTGTCTTCACTTACAGAATGTGCATCCCTCTATTTCCTTCTTATTCATGTATTTATTCAGGTGCTTCTTGCATACTGCTATTGTGTCTGCTTCCACCACATCCTCTGTGTGAAAAACTTGCCGTGTACATCTATTTTAAACTTCCACCTTCACACCTTGAACTTGTGTCCCTTAGTAATTGACCTCTCCACCCTTAGAAAATGCCTCATACATTCCATTCTATTCATGCCATTCACAATCTTATAAACTTCTTTCAGGTCGCCTCTCAGCCTCCGGCGTTCCAGCGAAAATAAACCCAGTCTAGCCTACTTTTCTCCATAGCTAAAAACTCCATACCAGGCAAAATCCTTTTCTGTACCATCTGCAAAGCATCCACTTCCTTTTATAGTGTGGTGACCAGAACTGGATGCAATATTCCAAATATGGCCTAACTGAAGTTCTATAAAGCTGCAGCATAACTTGACTATCCTTGCAATCAGTGCCCTTTCCAACGAAGGCAAGCATGCCATAACCTTTTTTACTACTTTATCTGCATGTACTGCCTCCTTCAGTGATCTGTGGACCTGCACACCACTGCAAATCAATACTCCTAAGAATCATCTAGGAAAATTTAATTACAGATTTGACCAATCAGAGAAAAGCAGCAAACATACAACCATTGAGTCATGACCTCATGAATCCATGTAAAGTGTGTTTATGATGATTGTATTTTGTATATAGGCCTATGCCGGTTATTTGTCAGGACACCAGGGATAACTGCCCTAATCTTTAAAATAGTGACATTGGATCTTTAAGTCCACCTCTGATAGTACACAGGGTTCTGGTTTAATACCCATTTCTCTGGCAGTGCAACACCAAACTCTCCAGGTACAGGACCTGTGCACAAAACACTTGTGTTTTGAATGAAAGGCAGGATTGCTATATTTGGTACACTCAAGAACATTTGCTTTCTAGGTTGTATTGTTTCAAAGAGTCATCACATGCAATTCAAAACAATGGAAGTTATTGAGCTGTGAAGATTTTATTACACCTTTCACTACCTTTTTTTGGTGCTAACCTCCAAACTAATCTATTGCAGTTCATTGAGGCAAGCTGTTGCCTTTTACCTGTCACTTGTTTCAGCTTCTGAGATAAGTGCTTTCATAGATCATGCTTGACAGTGGCTACTGTTTAAATATACTTTGCGTAGACTGGAGGATTAGATTGTTGTCCCTCTTGTGTAATCACATGGAGTTTCAACAGATACCATTACATTTGGGAATCAGCTCCTCTCCCAGGAATGTTTCACTTGCTCTTTCAGTGATTGCAGGTAGTTTATGTTGTGTAAACATGCCGGCTCCAATTGGGTCTCTTCATTAGTTTTGAAAAGATACAAATTGCTCTAGTAACAGACTACCCACAACCATCCCATTCTTCCCTCCACCTCCCCCAATGTGCAAAATAACTCAATCTATCAAAGCTTTGGCAAAATTGGGTTCTCCTATTTCTTTATTTTTATGATTGTCAATAATCCAATATCATCTGATAGTGAAAAGTAATCTTATATTTGGGTGCTCAATACAGCTAATAATTCCATCTTGCGCAACTAAGGCTATTGATTTTTCAATTAGAATCATTAATAGTTAAGGAATGTATCCTACAAATGACGTTTTGCGAAACTAATACTCAAATGTCCATATGGCGTTTTTCCTTTGTTTTAAGAATGAAACCTCAGTACGTCCATTAAATAACCACTTAGGAATACAACATGAAAACATATCAATGGCTGCAAACTCTCAACACATTCTGAAACTATATGCTCAAACTGATATTAAAATATCGGTGCCAATCAGTGTGTTTGTTAAAAGGCCTGTGTTGTCCCACAATATTTAAATACAGCATAATAGATTTATGGCCTAGAACAAAGAAATGTGTTACATACTCAAAAACTAAGTGTGGTGTTTAAGTGCAGTGGGTTTGTAGTAGAAATACTACAAAATTCTGTTGAAGAGCCACTGGACTTAAAAAGTTAACTCTGCTTTGTCTTCACAGTTGCTGCCTGAATTTTGCCAGCAATTTCCGTTTTCTGTTCAGAACTCCAGCATCCGCAGTGCTTTGTTTTATAGTATTCTAGTAAGGTGAGCTGGACTAAGATACAAAGTTTTTATTCTGAAGTTATGCATTGCCTTTATTTTACAATTCCAGTATAAATTCCTAAGCCCACATACATAATGAAAAATGCCACAAGTGAAGTCATCTCTTTGTGATTACCAATGTCGTTAATGTAACACCTCGATTGGCAGGAAGGTGAAATTATAGTGTGAAAGGCTTATGCAGGTAGTATACATAATAAACATAGACATAGGGATTAAAACAGAAAAAGTTGGCAGGAATCATGTGCAGAAGTAAGACTTTTCAAGGCTGAAAGAAAATCTCTAGTTGTATTTATGCTAAAAGATGCCTGCAGCTGGCAACTGCTTGTGATCAGATCTTACTTGGGTAGATTTGCTGCTCCCAATCCATCTTGTAATACTAGTCTACAGGGTTTCCTAGAATGAAATGGCGAATGATTATTAATCAATAAGTCTTCAGCAGAAGCTGCACATACTTGAATAACAAGAACTGGCTCACTGTTTAATAGGAAGGTAACAGTTATATTATCTTAAGACTTATTAACTGCTTTAAGATTGGGGAAGAGACATTGTTATCACCTAAGAAATAGTAACTATGCCCATGCTACACAGTAACAGACAGCAGAATTAAGTAACAGCAAACTAAAACAGACCCACTCATCCCAGAAACAGTTTCATTTATACATCAGTGGGTAAAGCTAAGTTAAAGCTTCTGAATTAATACTTTCAGGTCAACTGCCTTACACAGTAGTATTCTACATAGGACATTAAGGCTAACAGTAGTCTTCTGGTACAGGGGATTTAAAGGTGAGATACAACTGAATCAGGGGAAAATTGTCAGTCACTTGAAAAATAAAAAAAAATTAAAACTTGAACAACGTTATTTATTGTTAAACAACAAAAAATAATATATGTTATAAAGCAAAAAACTAGAGTTACTTGAATGACAGAGTTTTTCTCTATGGTACAGGTGGAGGAACTATAGGTGATATTAAAGTTGATCAGAACAGCTGCAATTTTGGCAGAAGAATGTAATTACAACAGTAGTACATGTAGGCAGTTTTCATTATGAATTCGGACCTGGGAATATCGAAGCCTGGAAAGTTGGCATAAGTGTGACAAAATGTCACAGTATGAAGTAAACACAGGCACTCTGGTTTTAAATAACACAGATATACCACAAATACTAAAACAAAACTATTTAAAAAGTACCAAAAATAGAAATTGCTGGTAAAGCTCAGCAGATCTGGCTGTATCTGTGGCAAGAAATCACAGTTAATGTTTCAGGTCGAGTTCTAAAGTTCAGAAGTTCTGAGGAAGGGTCACTCAAAGCAAAATGTTACCTCTGATTTCTCTGCACAGATGCTGCCAGACCTGCTGAGCCTTTCCAGCAATTTCTGTGTTTGTTACTGATTTACAGCTTCCACAGTTCTTTCAGTTTTTATTAAAAGAGTACATCCTCTACTGGGGAGAAAGCTGATGGCTTGTCCAGTAAATAAAGATGCTGCAGCTGTCTTCGTACACCATAGAGGTAGGTTGTACAGTTTTTCATTGGTGATGGGGGCTAATTAGTGGCTCCAACTTATATCAATGCATTTAGCTTACCACCATGGGTGCCAAAAAAAACTTGCCTCACCCATCTCCTTTAAACGTTCCTCCTTTTCCCTTAAACCTGTGGCTCCTATTAATTAACATTTCACTTTGAGAAAAAGACTCCAACCATCCATCCTAGCCATGCCTTTCATAACTTTGTAAACATCTACCAGGTCACCCCTCAGCCTCTGACATTCAAGTGAAAACAAATGGAGTTAAAACAAACCTACATTCTCCTCCAAGTCAATTATACATATTTCAAACAGAAGGGGTCCTAGCACTGATACCTGCAGCGCACCGCTAGTCACAGATCTCCATCAGAAATACGGCCTTCCACCCCTACTCTTTACTTTCCATAATTAAGCCAGTTTTTTAACAATTTTACCAGTTCACCATGGATCCCATGTGACTTCACCTTTTGTATCAGCCTGCAATGAGGGACCTTGTCAAAGGCCTTGCCAAAGTTCATATGGATAACATCCACTGTTGTGCCCTCACCAATCCTCTTTATCATTTCCTCAAAAAACTCAATCAAGTTTGTGAGGCACCACCTCCCTCGCACAAAGCCATGGCTCCCATCACTAAGAAGTCCATATTTTTCCATATGTGAGTAAATCCTGTCACTAAGAATCTTCTCCTATATTTTCCCTACTACAGCCTCATGGTTTGCCGGCCTGTAACTTCCCAGATTATCCCTGTTGCCTTTCCTAAGCAAAAGAACATTAGCTATTTTCCGGTCCTCTGGAACCTGTGACTGAAGAGGATATTTTGTAAAAAGCCCAGCAATTTCCGCCCTTGCCTCTCTCAGTATTCTAGAATAGATTCCAACAGGTCCTGGGGACTCGTTTATCTTAATGTCTTTCAAAACACTCAACACCACCTCCTTTTTTATATCAACATGCCTTAGAATATCAACAATATCTCTCTCAACTCACTATCCACCATGTCCTTCTCTGGTAAATACTGACACAAAGTACTTGTTAAGTTCCTTAACCGCTTCCTCCAGCTCCAAACATAAATTCCCTCCTTTGTCCTTGAGTGGATGTATCTTTTCCTTAGCTTCCCTCTTGCTCCTTGTACACATATGAAATGTTTTGGGATTTTTCTTAATCTTATTTGCCATGGACATTTCACAGTCCCTTTCAGCACTAACTCCTTAAGTTCTTGGGTCTGATGACCCTTCCTCAGACCCCTTCATGTTACCAAACTCAAAACATTAATTCTGTTTTTCCCTTCAGAGATGCTGCCAGACCTGCTGAGCTCTTCCAGCAACTTTGTTTTTGTTCCTGATTTACACCATCTGCAGTTCTCAGTTTTTCCTTAAGTTCCTTCCTGTTTTCTTTATATTCTTTGAGGGTTCTGTCCGTCTTCAGTTTCCTAATCCTTATGTATGCCTCCTTTTGCTTTTTGACTCGGCTCTCAATTTCTCTTATTACACAAGGTTCCCAAATCTTGCCATCAATTTCACAGGAACAGGCTGGCTGTTAAAAGATTCCCACATAACAGATATGAATTCACCCGAAAACAGCTGCCCCCTATCTAAATTCTCCAGTACCTGTGTGATACTGTTGTAGGTAGATTTCCCCCAATTTAGTACTTTCACCAGAGGACCACTCTTATCCTGATCAAAAAGTAAGTTAAAACTTACAGAATTACAGTTACTATTCCCAAAATGCCCCCACACTTAAACTTTGATCACCTGGCCAGTTCTCAATACCAACTCTACCATACCACCTGCCCCAGCAGGGCTATTCATACATTGCGTTAAAAAACTCTCCTGAATTACAGAAGCTGATTGGAAACTTATCAAACATTCCTTAAAGTAGCTATCAAAATCTGACATTCTGAGTATGCTATTAGAATGGGAAAAGCAGTACATAATAGCTCTTACAATTACTGTGTAACAGAGTACATATTATTGTTTGCAATATGAAAATACACAGGTTAAGGTTAATTAAAAATGATTTCCACGTACTTTGGAAGTTCTTTATCCTTATTCCACTCTGGTACCTAAATGAGGTGTTGAAAAGCCAATTTTGCAATCAAAGATTTTGTTGTCAGACCACATATGTTCTTGCTGATGAAACTAAATGAACGTATCAGATTCATCAGCATCATTAAGAACACAACATCCAAGTTCAGGATAACAATGAAGCAAGAATAGCTTGTGCTAATGAAAGGTTCTTATGTTCTTAGCACTGCTGACTTTACTTCCTTGTGGAAAGTTTCGGAATTAATTTTCACTGTTGGATTACATTTTACAGCTCCTAAAGGTAATCGAACCTGGATGTGCAGGTTTCAAATTCTGACCAAAACTTCTCTATTAAATGCTCCAAAATATACACCAGGTATCATCCTACTCTTTTTGTTTCGAAAATGGCTTATGTTAAAAAAGATACTGAATGTATTACAACCTCTATGCGGAGGCTGCTATCAATCTTCAATAGGAGTAGTCATCTTGGAAGAATCAGCTTACCAGGAAATGACACTAAGCGTTATGCTGAAGGCTAGAATTGAAAATAACTTTAGGGCACCGGTGCAGTCTGCTTCTCATATACTGATTAAGCTTGACATACATTGAGAATGTTTTAAAACCCTCACAGATGTTAAAGTTTCTCCTGTCTTATAAATAGCTGTGGTCAACTGATACGAATATGGTACTGAGATCTACAATTTCCAATAAAATATCGCTGCTGCCATCTGGCTCAGAAGATAAAACATATTAATGGGGACTGTTCTGATATATTAGGTTGCTGGATTTTATGAAATAAGATATAATTTCATATTCAAGCCTCAGAAATACTTTAATTGAAAACAAATTAAAGGAAACATCAATTGCATAAAATAAAGCTTCAAATATATAGATCAAACAAATCAATGGGTGTGGAGACAAAGGTGATGGAAGAAGTGTTCAATGTTGATGTCATGCCAGAAATTCACTGAGGTGGAGTGCAGAGGGATAAAATCAAGGCTTTTGCTCAATACAGAACTTTCAGCATCATACAGTAGAAGGTCAGAAGGAATAGTAAATACCCAAGAAGAGGTGAAGTTTAAGAGAAGGGATGCAGACCGAGGGAGGGGAAGAGGAGGAATGTTCCAAGTGGGCATGTGTACCTTGGAGATGTTGTAGCTTGTGTTCCTTAATGCAAGGCTCACCACAGACTGAAATAATAGCAACTAATTTTCTGCTCGGAGACCCTGCAAACTTCGGGACTCAATACAGAGTTCAATAATTTTAGGGCCAGGTCACCTTCTTCCAGGACCTTACTCAAATACCCACACCCCAAGACTTGTCATCACATGGTAATAAAATGTGAGGCTGGATGAACACAGCAGGCCAAGCAGCATCTCAGGAGCACAAAAGCTGACGTTTCGGGCCTAGACCCTTCATCAGAGAGGGGGATGGGGTGAGGGTTCTGGAATAAATAGGGAGAGAGGGGGAGGCGGACCGAAGATGGAGAGAAAAGAAGATTGGACCTGTCAAGGACCTGTCCGTCTTCCCTGGACTGACCTATCCCCTCCCTACCTCCCCACCTATACTCTCTCCACCTATCTTCTTTTCTCTCCATCTTCGGTCCGCCTCCCCCTCTCTCCCTATTTATTCCAGAACCTTCACCCCATCCCCCTCTCTGATGAAGGGTCTAGGCCCGAAACGTCAGCTTTTATGCTCCTAAGATGCTGCTTGGCCTGCTGTGTTCCTCCAGCCTCACATTTTATTATCTTGGATTCTCCAGCATCTGCAGTTCCCATTATCTCTTGTCATCACATGGGCTGCTTTCAGCTTAGCCAACCCATTTTCACCCACCAACGGTCCCTACTAGTAGCTTTTCTTTCTTCCCAGCTCATCATTATCCAAATCTCTGATAGCTTAACTGCTGCTGTCTCTCTAGGCTCCCTCTCCACCAATCGCTTATTCATTCACCCAGCTCCCCCAATCCCATCTTCAGCACATATGCCACCTTTTTCTAGCTACAATCAGTTCTGAAGAAGGGTTACTGGATCAAAACGGAATACAGTATACATTCATGTGACTGTGGTTTGTTTTCCATAGGTACTGCCAGGTCTGTTGAGTTTCTCTGGCATTTTCTGTTTTTTACTTTAAACGTGTATTGGTTCATTTTGAGCAACCATCCACTGTCGCCACCAGCAACAGTCTTTTTGGTTCAACCTTTTATACCCAATCCTATTGTAGCTGCTCAGCAGATTCCCTGTTTCTCTATTAGGTATGTCTACAACCTCCTTTTAAAATCAATAGATTCATAGAATCACTATGGTGTTGAAGCAGGCCATTCAGCCCATCAAGTCCACACCAAACGTCTGAACAACATCCCACTCAGATCCACCTGCCCCTAACCTATCCCTTTAACTGTGCATTTCCCATAGCTAATCCACCTAACCTGTGCATCCCTGGACACTGCAGGCAATTTAGCATGGTCAATCCTCCTATCTTGCACATCTTTGGACTGTGGGAGGAAACATTTTGCACATAGCGTAGTGTCTCTTGACATCACTCACATTACCAGCTTCATCTCCTTTCAAGTTCTGTTACCTTACTCTTAATCAGGTAGTAACAATCAAGACTACGTGGCCTCAAGTCTTCATGAGCAGAATAATTTAAGAAAATATTGGCAGGAAATTATTAACATAAAATAAACAGGAAAATATTTTGTCGAATCCACAGAATTCCACCACACGCATGTTGGAAATGCTCTGACCTAGGTGGTTGTGAGCTGAAATCCTACTCCAGGATCTGCGCACAAAATCTAGACTGACATTTTAGTGTATCAATGTGATAACAGCTATTTTGCTTGAGGTACAAGTCTTGTAGAAAACAATAAAGGAAACTTAAGACATTAGTGCATGTCATTATAGCATAATTTCAAAAATGGATGAGAAATTGGTTGAAGCTGCATCCATTGTGTACAGAACCAATATGCTCGGTATATAGAGATAATGGGAACTGCAGATGCTGGAGATTCCAAGATAATAAAATGTGAGGCTGGATGAACACAGCAGGCCAAGCAGCATCTCAGGAGCACAAAAGCTGACGTGTCGGGCCTAGACCCTTCATCAGAGAGGGGGATGGGGGGAGAGAACTGGAATAAATAGGGAGAGAGGGGGAGGCGGACCGAAGATGGAGAGTAAAGAAGATAGGTGGAGAGAGTGTAGGTGGGGAGGTAGGGAGGGGATAGGTCAGTCCAGGGAAGACGGACAGGTCAAGGAGGTGGGATGAGGTTAGTAGGTAGCGGGGGGTGCGGCTTGGGGTGGGAGGAAGGGATGGGTGAGAGGAAGAACCGGTTAGGGAGGCAGAGACAGGTTGGACTGGTTTTGGGATGCAGTGGGTGGGGGGGAAGAGCTGGGCTGGTTGTGTGGTGCAGTGGGGGGAGGGGACGAACTGGGCTGGTTGAGGGATGCAGTAGGGGAAGGGGAGATTTTGAAACTGGTGAAGTCCACATTGATACCATATGGCTGCAGGGTTCCCAGGCGGAATGGGAACCCTGCAGCCATATGGTATCAATGTGGACTTCACCAGTTTCAAAATCTCCCCTTCCCCTACTGCATCCCTCAACCAGCCCAGTTCGTCCCCTCCCCCCACTGCACCACACAACCAGCCCAGCTCTTCCCCCCCACCCACTGCATCCCAAAACCAGTCCAACCTGTCTCTGCCTCCCTAACCGGTTCTTCCTCTCACCCATCCCTTCCTCCCACCCCAAGCCGCACCCCCCGCTACCTACTAACCTCATCCCACCTCCTTGACCTGTCCGTCTTCCCTGGACTGACCTATCCCCTCCCTACCTCCCCACCTACACTCTCTCCACCTATCTTCTTTACTCTCCATCTTCGGTCCGCCTCCCCCTCTCTCCCTATTTATTCCAGTTCCCTCCCCCCATCCCCCTCTCTGATGAAGGGTCTAGGCCCGACACGTCAGCTTTTGTGCTCCTGAGATGCTGCTTGGCCTGCTGTGTTCATCCAGCCTCACATTTTATTATGCTCGGTATATAGATACCTCAGGTGGCAGTATACATTATAGGTATGGCACAGGTATTTAGTAAGAATTGAAAAGAAGCTTCGTACCTCCCCTCAAAACAGGTATTAGGTCCTTAACAAATGAAAAACGCGACTGTGATTCCTAGCACAAAACCTGTCCACTCTCAGCAGCACTCAGGAAATTGTAATTGAAATACAACATAATAGGTGGTCCTTAAATAGTGTGGTGAAGGCTGCCACCAATAAGATAGGCTGTTTAAGAAAAAACTCACCAGAATGTGCAGCCTGAACGAAAAGGCATGTAGTGTCAAAGGACTTTTCCTAAAGCCCTTCTTCCCTCTTGAGGCCCCTTTCTTACTGTTTGCGCCCACCTCCTATCAGTTCCTGTGCCGAGGTTTATGCCAAAATGCCATCCTGCACCAATTTTTAAGCAATTATCTTAATAGATTTTATAAAATTGAAGGTAACAATAGCTCAGGGTAAAACATTAATATCAACCTTTGCAATCCTCATTAATGTCAATTAATACCTTATATTTTGAATTAAAGGTTAAAAATAACTAGCTGTAAGTTGTTAAATGAATTAATTGACTTAAGTCAAAATCCACCTGGCACATGCCAGACACCTTTCAGAGCTACTACTTTAGTGCAAAGTTGCTTTCTGATCACAGGTGCAGTCTTTTGGATTAGTTTCAATAATATTAAACTGAGATGGTTATACAGACTGCTAGGTTTCATTCAAATTTGCTTCCCCTCCCTCCACAGCTAATACAAAAAAAATTGGCTAACATCTCAGACTTGTTTACAATGTCAGAAACACTTGGATTGAGGCTAGTCTGGGCAACCTTCATTATCTGGGCAGCCTGACAAAATCTTGAAGTTGACATTCAGTCAAGAATGCTAGTTGCAAACAACCAGAGAGAAACTGACAAGGCCAACAGAATTACTGGCAATCCACAGGTTTCAACACCTGTAAGCGTCAAGAACTGAAGGAGGACTAATATGGTGAGAAATAACACCAATTTGCCGTTGAATCACTAGTTTTTCACACACTGGCATGAAAGTTGCCACATTTTCTTGGCTTTTATCCACAATTTATTTCACATTTTGTATGATATTCCTTTTTGCAATACCAACATTTCTTCAACCTAGATGTTTCTGAAGTACTGTATTTTAAGACTAAAAACTTTCTAGATCCAAACCTTAACCATTTTTTCTGTAGTGACACAAAAGGAAGAATTGCTTTTGTGAATGTCACTTATTTCAACCTACAAAATAAGAGTAATTTATGGAAGTAAAACAAGTCATTTCTTGTTTAATAAGCTGAGTTACAACATGAAAACAGGAAAATCATTATCTTACTGTTTTTGACTAGAGTCTTAAAGGAGTATATATGTTCATGTATTATAAACCTGAGCTAATTCCCCCAATACACAATATTTTATTGTTAAGCTTTGGTGTTGAAAGTTGTCAAAGCAAACCAGCAAAATTCCATTTTGGACAAGTTGAGGTCAGGCAACAGCATTTTTCACTCAAAAACTGAATGAAGAAAAGACACTCAGGCTCTTTTTGAAATCACCTTGAAAAAGTATGGCCTTGTAGTCCATTAAGCCATAGGCTGAGACCCTGATGTAGGGAAGCATTGCCCTTACCAAACCATTCCAACATATCCCTGTCAAACTGATCATCATAAATCATGGCATCGGCACCTTTATGATTTCAGCATTACAGGATACTGAGTGCAGTCTACATCCCAGAGAGTGATAGATATTCAAGGCCCTGTTAAGTATTTTAAAAAGGGACTCTACTGCTGCAATGTCACAGATTGTGCATTTGACTTGAGTTGCATCTTTAGAAGAAGCAATGGTGGGCATCTCAACTAGAAGAGTTAAGTTTCTTAAATGCAGAATATATAATAATTCAAATATTTGCTTTTGCCTGTTCCATATTCTTCAATTAACTAAGTATTACAGTAGGAAAATGTAATTAGTCATAAAGACCAGATATACATTATTACAACTGGCAATCACACATGTACACTGGCTGCACAGAATACTAGTTGCTCTGTGTTCTAAGTTTAAGATTTTGCTTAACTGACAAGCTTTATAGTCTCGCCGAACGTCACACTGAACTTGATGGCATTCCAAGTTCTCACAAAGCAAGAACATCCCATATGATTACACCAGAATCGGACTTTGAGCTCCTTAATATAATTTCATAATTATCCTACAAACTTAAATATAGTATTTGCTGCAATTAAACATTAGAAACATTCAGAATTTCAAAATGCCTGATGTCTGAGTCTTGGTTAGGCATGTTAAAATTCATGCCATATTTATCGTCAAAACAATTCAGACTTCACATTTATTTCCCCTATGTGCTAGTTAATTAACAATTTGATCAACAGTGATTTTGCTATCTTGAGCTAGATTACCTAAAGGCAAGGCAAATGGCTTCCAAAGCAGGCTATTAAATTGTTCAATGGTATGTTTAAATATAGACAATTATGAAAAAGGAAAGCCAAAAGTTAATTCCACTAATTCTACAGTTGGCAACCTTGTGTTTATGGATGCCAGGAAAGCTTTTAGAATACAATAAATTTGGTTAACCAAAGGATCAAATACAAATTGGGGCATTATCTTTTCTCTTTTGCTAATTGGAGAAGTAAATGCTCTGATGATGCAATATACATTTGATCTAGTTGACCTTTTGTTTCAAAAAAACATTCTAAAAATATATCTTTGCATAACCTCTACATTTTGATTCATAGTTATAAGAGAATGATTTTTTTTTAAAAAATCCAATGGTCTTTGTGAAAGAATGTTAGCCAAAAGGCTGCATTACTGAAAAAAAACACATCCCTCCTACAATTAAGGAAAAATAGATCCTAAAAGTACTGCAGTATTCCCAAGGTAATACTGTAGAGAAAATAAGGAAAGTATTATCCTGATGCAGCCATAGTTTGTCAGTTAAATGACTGCTGTCAGAACATAACTACTAGTACAGCAATATTCATGTCTTGAGAATTGTAGGAACATTTTGCATTTATGTAACTAATGGAGCCTATGAGGAATGCACTTATAGAAAGAAGTATCATGAAAAAGAATACAATCAATGAGGGTAAACTCATATAAATCTAATGCTACTCCTTTCCCAACTCTTTAGTGCACAGATTGTTGCTCATTTTGCTATACACATCTATGGATGATGGTAACTCCTGATCAAAGTCCAACAATTCCAAACGCCAGCCTGAACATTTTATTTTACAAAGCTATTATTAGATATAGTAAAACGGCATTGCTACCTCTTTTGGAACCATTTGTCTAATTAAGTCCTCACTACCACAGTGTAACTTAAAAACTGACAATAAAGACAATTGTTTACATCAAAGAGTAGCAAAAATAGAATGGAAAATCTCTTCAGAGATAATGGGAACTGCGGATGCTGGAGAATCCAAGATAATAAAATGTGAGGCTGGATGAACACAGCAGGCCCAGCAGCATCTCAGGAGCACAAAAGCTGACGTTTTGGGCCTAGACCCTTCATCAGAGAGGGGGATGGGGTGAGGGTTCTGGAATAAATAGGGAGAGAGGGGGAGGCGGACCGAAGATGGAGAGAAAAGAAGATAGGTGGAGAGAGTATAGGTGGGGAGGTAGGGAGGGGATAGGTCAGTCCAGGGAAGACGGACAGGTCAAGGAGGTGGGAAGAGGTTAGTAGGTAGATGGAAAATCTCTTGTTGTGTTTGCAGCAAATGTTATGTATACCCTACTCATTTCCATGCCATAGTTTTGGCTCACGAATAATCTAGAATTCTCTTGTAGTTGATAACTAATAATAAGGCCTGGCCCTCCAAAGGCACTGTTCAGGTATCCCTGTGTGTAAAAGGTTAAAATAGGAAGAGAGATCAATGAAGACTTCTCCAGATCGGTAAATGACTTCTCCACTGGCTATCTCAAAAATCAGGAAAAAACAAACATTAAATTGCAAGACTGCTTTCAATACTTTTGTTGTTTGGGTGTAATTTGGTGCTATATATAAGTGTACATCTGCAGTGTTGTAGCTCGAGAATGATTGATGCCTCCTAACGCTTAAAGTGAAAACAGACATAAAACTGACACCTTAAAGAATACTATCAGAGTTCACAATGGTGACTCACTTAGTTCACTAAACCTTCACAATATGGTGAAACTGTTCAAAGGTTTTAGTGTTGTCTTTGTTTCCAGTTCAAAAGTAACAGCCAACCTTAGAAATTTCTGTCAGGCTCACTGAATCCAGACAGGGAAATCAAACTGAAGAAGTCGAATTGAATTTAAGCTTCAAGTTCGGTTTACCAATGTTCACCCCTCCCTCAACTGATGGTGCTGCATCTTACTAGTATACAATTCCACACTTATTGCAAGTACGGGGACACAGAAGCTTCATGAGTGGGCAGGTCAAATTTTTCACTGCCACAAGAAGTTCACCCTAGCCCTAAAAATATTGTGAAAGAACAATGGAGCTTTTTACAGACAGCTTGCAACAGTCTGTTTAAGGATCACTAGTTACGCCACCATTAGGAGTTCCACTGAGCCAGACTTGCAGGAAGATTTTAGTTACGTCTCAGGGTCCTAACTCAAATACATCATATTGATCATTAGGTTTCTGCCTCTTTCCAGCAGGCGCAGTGGTTGTCTAAGTTAAGATCAGCCTGAAAATAAGGAAACAGTTATAGCTCTAGCAGTCATTCATCCAGAAAGCTTTTGACAAGGTGCCACAGAGGAGGCCACTACATAAGATAAAAGCCCAGCATATTCGGGACAATGTACTGGCAGGGACATAGCACTGGATGGCCAACAGAAGGCAGAAATTATGCTAATTAAATGAATGTAAACATTCATTTCAAGAGGGCTAAAATACAAGAGCAGAGATGTACTACTGAGGTTGTATAAGACTCTGGTCAGACCGCATTTTGGAATATTGTAAGCAATTTTGGGCCTCATATCTAAGGATGAATGTGCTGGCATTGGAGGGATCCAGAGGAAACATACAAGAATTATCCCAGGGATGAAGGGCTTGTCATCTAAAGAGCTGTTGAGAATTTTGGGTTTGTAATCCCCGGAGTTTAGTAAGATGTGGGGGGAATTAATTGAAACTTACAGAATACTGAGAGGCCTGGATACAGTGGAAGTGGAGAAGATGTTTCCACTAGTAGGAGAGACTAAGACTGGAGGGCACAGCCTCAGAGCAAAGGGATGATCTTCACTAGGTGCTTAAAGCCGATGACAAGTTCAGGAAAATTGGCACTTACTCATGGAAGTCATGTACATTTTTATTCAAAGATAGAACATAGAACATAGAACAGTACAGCACAGAACAGGCCCTTCAGCCCACAATGTTGTGCCGACCATTGATCCTCATGGATGCACCCTCAAATTTCTGTGACCATATGCATGTCCAGCAGTCTCTTAAATGACCCCAATGACCTTGCTTCCACAACTGCTGCTGGCAACGCATTCCATGCTCTCACAACTCTCTGCGTAAAGAACCTGCCTCTGACATCCCCTCTATACTTTCCACCAACCAGCTTAAAACTATGACCCCTCGTGCTAGCCATTTCTGCCCTGGGAAATAGTCTCTGGCTATCAACTCTATCTATGCCTCTCATTATCTTGTATACCTCAATTAGGTCCCCTCTCCTCCTCCTTTTCTCCAATGAAAAGAGACCGAGCTCAGTCAACCTCTCTTCATAAGATAAGCCCTCCAGTCCAGGCAGCATCCTGGTAAACCTCCTCTGAACCCTCTCCAAAGCATCCACATCTTTCCTATAATAGGGCGCCCAGAACTGGACGCAGTATTCCAAGTGCGGTCTAACCAAAGTTTTATAGAGCTGCAACAAGATCTCACGACTCTTAAACTCAATCCCCCTGTTAATGAAAGCCAAAGCACCATATGCTTTCTTAACAACCCTGTCCACTTGGGTGGCCATTTTAAGGGATCTATGTATCTGCACACCAGGATCCCTCTGTTCCTCCACGCTGCCAAGAATCCTATCCTTAATCCTGTACTCAGCTTTCAAATTCGACCTTCCAAAATGCATCACCTCGCATTTATCCAGGTTGAACTCCATCTGCCACCTCTCAGCCCATCTCTGCATCCTGTCAATGTCCCGCTGCAGCCTACAACAGCCCTCTACACTGTCAACGACACCTCCGACCTTTGTGTCGTCTGCAAACTTGCTGACCCATCCTTCAATTCCCTCGTCCAAGTCATTAATAAAAATTACAAACAGTAGAGGCCCAAGGACAGAGCCCTGTGGAACCCCACTCACCACTGACTTCCAGGCAGAATATTTTCCTTCTACTACCACTCGCTGTCTTCTGTTGGCCAGCCAATTCTGTATCCAAGCAGCTAAGTTCCCCTGTATCCCATTCCTCCTGACCTTCTGAATGAGCCTTCCATGGGGAACCTTATCAAATGCCTTACTGAAGTCCATATACACCACATCCACAGCTTGACCCTCATCAAACTTACTAGTCACATCCTCAAAAAACTCTATAAGGTTTGTAAGGCATGACCTACCCCTCACAAAGCCGTGTTGACTGTATTTGATCAAGCCATGCTCTTCCAGATGGTCATAAATCTTATCCCTCAGAATCCTTTCTAACACCTTGCAGACGACAGACGTGAGACTTACCGGTCTATAATTGCCGGGGATTTCCCTATTTCCTTTCTTGAAGAGAGGAATTACATTTGCCTCTCTCCAGTCCTCAGGTACGACTCCAGTGGAGAGCGAGGATGCAAAGATCTTCGCAAGTGGCGAAGCAATTGCATTTCTCGCTTCCCAAAGCAGCCGAGGACAAATCTGATCCGGGCCTGGCGACTTGTCAATCTTAATGTTTGACAAAATTTTCAGTACATCAGCTTCCTCTATCTCTATCCATTCCAGCATGCACACCTGCTCTTCAAAGGTTTCATTCACTACACAGGTCGTTTCTTTCGTAAAGACAGAAGCAAAAAACTCATTTAGGGCTTCCCCTACCTCCTCAGGCTCCACACACAAGTTCCCTATGCTATCCCTGATCGGCCCTACTCTTTCTTTGACCATTCTCTTATTCCTCACGTAAGTGTAAAAATGTAAAAGTGTAAAAAGATGTTAAAATGTTTCTAGAATAGGTGAAAGTACATATCATTAACAGTTTAACACATTTTTTTAAATATGCAAGAAATGTGAATACATTTCTTGCAAATACAACACAGTTAAAATTCTGGAGGAATAAAAACTACATAAGTTTTAAAAAATTGTTTGACAAGCCTACAGACCATATTCAGTTGGAACATCCACATCGAATTCAATCAAAATAGATTAAGCGTATTTGTCCTTATCAAAAGTCAATACTTCTTTCACTGATTATACATAGCTTTCCATGCTTGTGAGACTCATTCTTTCAAAAGGTATTTCTGGCTCCTTCACCTTTTTAAGTTCCAGTATCATACATTATCTGCAGCCGTGGAAGCACGGCTCTCAAACCTCTACCATTATCACTCTTAAATGTCCACGCTTCCATCAGGGCTTGTCAATAATCCTCCCACCAATTCTGTCGCCTTTAATGTAACATACCACTTAGCGTCCTCAAAGTGACATGACTGAGATCTAAGAGACAGTAGTAACTATCAATGCTGCAGAATCTGGGATAACAAGGTGGAGAGCTGGATGAACACAGCAGGCCAAACAGCATCGGAGGAGCAGGAAAGCAGGCGTTTCGGGTCTGGACCCTTCTTCAGAAAACCTTGTGGACTCGTTTTGTGAAGAAGGGTCGAGGCCCGAAACATCAGCTTTACTGGTTCTCTGATGCTGCTTGGCCTGTTGTGTTCATCCAACTCTACACCTTGTTATCTCTGGCGGAGATCTAATGTGTTTGAGAATTCCAAATATAATTTCATTATATAACAATTGGTCATATGTCATTTCCCAGCTCAAGTTACAAGTGGACAAGTCATGTGCCAGACTTAAATCTGGTTTGTTGATCATATTTTGCTTTTTTTTCACAAGGTAAAACATTGCATAATGCTGCAGATTTGGTTTTAATAAAACCTAAGTTTATTATGTAAAATAAAGGCTAAAGTAGAATAGTCAGGCTACTTACGTATAATGCAATTTGAAAAATGTGGAATCAGACAGCAAATTTACAATTTCATCCATCCCAGCACCATCACTTTCAAGTGCTCAAGCACCAGAGAAAATGTCCTTTTCTGTCATATTATGAAGTTTCACAACTATTTATTTCAATTCCCAGTCTTCAGAGTCTGAAAACCTTTTTTTTTGATCAGTCAGACAACTTAGAATCTCAGCATCAAATGACGTTTTCAGGTTTCCAACCCAAACACATCTGGTCTGGAAATTTTAAGCTAAAACCCTTCCAGCAAGGTAACGTAATTCTTAACCCTTCTGAATACCTCCTTTCTCAGTGAAATCTGCTTCTTATATCTATCCTTAACCAGGAACTATGTGAATGAAACCAATAGCTTTTCAAGCCGTGTTTTTTCTAAATCCCGTGAACAAAAAAGTTCAATTCCTCATTCTTTCCAAGCTGAGAGCAAGAAAATTTTTTTCAATGAAAACGCTCTGTTCAGTCATAAACCTCTCAAAATGGAAAAAAGTTCCCATTATCACATCAAGAACTCTCCCTCACATGCGTGTTTGATTTTTTTAAAAAAACTACAGAAATGCCAACAAGTTAACAGACAAAACTCACAAAGGCCAAACTCCAAAGTAAATTACATTACAATATCATAATAAATATATATCCTTACCCTACAGATAGCACTGCAACTCAAGATATTGATACACAATTTAGTACTTACTTATAAACATTATAAACCTATAACCTACATGTCATGAAAGAAGCCTCAAAGTCTGGTACCTCAATTATGGTGCATTAAATCATAATGATACACTTCTTGCCAATAGCAAAGTCATCTTCTGAGGGATATTTCCTCTCCAAATGCCACATAATGTACCAATTATTGCAAATATTTTTAACAGAATTGGCTTTTGGTACGTAGTTTTCAGCAAAGTGAAATCCATAATTCTGTTATGATACTGGCCACAAAGTTACATACATACTTCTACTCCACAACTACAATTACTCGAATCATTAACAAATATTTCTTCTATAGTAATCACATTAAATTAATTGTAGGTAATTAAGATGTTTTGAAAGATAGCCAGAGTGGAGAACCTAATAAAAGTTTCATTCTACTTATCACTGTTGGTAACCTTAATGATGTAGACTACATACAGGAAGCCAGTAACAAAACACTTTACTTTTGTTTGGCAGAATACTAAACAAAGTATCTATCTTTTGCTCTTGAAATCAGTAAATCAATGGCTTTGTTATATTCACCTTTTTCCTTCCACGACAATATTAAAAGGAGACGTAAAGGGATATTAATCCTCCAAAACATCAGAATTAAATTTGCAGTGTAACAGTTGGGGATCTGTGAGTCAGATCTCACTTTGCCCCAACACCACTGACCCGCTACTGTTGTGCTTTTAATTTCAGTCGCTTTTGTACTTGCTCACAATGCTATTCCTGAATGTTCACAACAGCTTCTTGCAGCTGTGAAACTTCCTCCTAGACCATGTCATTCCCTTAACCCCATTACTTCCAGCAGAAGTTCAAATGCAAATTAAGACATCACTTATTGGGTATATTTTTTGCGTGTCGTGATGTGGTATGCAAACGTTTGGATCTGCCTTGTAGCTACCTAATATCATTTATCCACAACTTTCTGTGCTGAGCAACTACCATGAGGTGAGCTGTTCTTTGTTATAATTATCTCAATTGCTGAAAATTCTTAACATGATCTGTTTATTACAATATTGTGGTCAACTCAAAGTTGCTAAAATAAAGCTTTGTACAATCTGGGCATGGATTCTTTAAATGCTTTGGTACTTTAAAATACAGAACTGGATCTTATACACATCACTATGAATTCTGGAAAATTTAACATTAAACTTTTGACAGAATTGGCACAGTTGGCATCGACAGTCCTTTATGGATGTTGTGTCTAATGTAAAAACACATTCACATTATGAGGCCATATCATGACAATAATACATTTGATGCAGCAAACACACTGAAATCCTCAAAACAAAGATGAGATATTTGAGAAAATCATTTAATAGGCTATTGATTATCATTCATGGTATTGGATTTTATTGACATCAGGATGAATCAAGTACTAAATACTAAACGTAAGCCAAAAGATTAGAGCTAAGTCTGCCAGGAATGAAGTGCACAACTGGTGGATGAAGTTTAGAACTCTCTTCCACAAACTGCTGTTCATGCCACATCCTTTTTAAAATTTTAGATGTCAGATTCATGCCTATATATTTTTATGAAAACAAACATCTAAAGGGACATGGTGGAGAGGGTGGATATATGGAGTTATGCACAAATCAGTCATGTTCACAACAAATGGCATAACAGATCAAAGGTCTGCATGTCCTACTCCTAATAACAGTGTTAATAATAAAGGTGTAACCTTATGGTCATCCTTTCCAGCTGATGGATTGGCAAATAGGCATAAGGTTATAAACAGTGTTTGATTAGGTCTTTTTTCTGATGTTTGCACTGGATTTAGAACTGGCATTTTATCATCAAAATTTGCCAAAGAGTCTATACTAGATTGGACGATTGAGGTCTATTTTAAACTATATGGAACCTTTCTGCCTGAACTTGTCCATTTTAAGACTGAATATCATTTCACTGACTTTACAGCAGTCAAAATATTCCCTGCCACTATAAATAGCTACTCTTGGCAGCACAAACACTGGAGTTCTAGAACACTAGCAATGCCCTTGAATGTTACCTCTGCCAGAGAGGTAGGACTCTGGTTTTATACCCTTTTTCACACTTCGAGTTATCAATTTTTGTACAACTGAGAAGACACTGAGCAGAGTGGAGATTTTACCACAGAAACATGTCAAAAAATTGAGAATCATCTCAGTCTGTACTTCTGCAAGTTATTTCAGTGTGAGGGCCAATTTGCTGCCTGAAGATACTGTACTGAAGATATCCCAAAACAAGAAGAATGCTAACCTAAAAGAAAGTATCTTTTATAAACAGACTAAATATAAAATAGTATCTCAAATTGAAAACTACATGAACAACACAAGATGGAGGAAATTGACGTACTCTAAAACACCCGAAATTCCATGCCAAGTTCACGCCCTTGAACACTGGTCAATGTGACTGGAAGGCCTGAACCAAATTCAGATTTAGGCCTCATTTAAATGTTACTGGCAAGTTACAAGGGCCAACTGGGCACCTCACTGCAGTTCATCCATTGGCAGGCTGTGACGTCAAATGGCTCTCAAGTATCAAAGGTCAGCAGCTTGGATGGAGACTGGTTTTAATGTCTCAACAAGAAACTGGAGCAAAACCTAAACATTTATAGAGCCCTTTGTGAACAGCTTCAGCTCTTGTTAGGCAGCTCCAAATGAGATACCGGGTGATGCATGATCCATAATACTTCTGCTTAGATTTATCCAAACTGCAGATTTGAAATATGATAACCCACAGCACATGGATGAAACACAGAAACATAGAAGATAGGAGCAGGAGAGGACCATTCAACCTCTCGAGTCTGCTCTGCTATTCAAAACGATCACGGTGGATCATCGAGTTCAATACCCCCATCCCACCCTCCCCCATATCTCTTAATCCCTTCCCGCCACAAGAGGTATATCTACCTCATTCTTGAAAACACAATTGTTTGGCCTCAACCACTTTCTGTGATGTGCATTCATTCCACGGCTCACTACTCTCTGGAGTGGGGGAGGGGGGTGAAGAAATTTCTCATGTCAATACTAAAAGTTTACCCCTTGTGTTTATACTATGACCCTTGGTTCTGGACTCCCCCACTGTCAGGAACACCCTTTCAGCATCTAATCTTTCTGGTCCTGTTAAAATGTTATAGGTTTCTATGAGATTCCCCCTCATTCTTTTAAACTCCATTGAACAGTCCTAACTGACCCAATCACTCCTCATGCATCAGTCCTGTCATGCCAGGAATCAATTTGGTAAATCTTTCCTGCACTCCCTCTATCGTGAGAACATATTCTTTCAGATACAGAAATCAAAACAACAAACAATATTTCATGAGTGGTCTCAGCAATGCCCTTTATAGATGCAGCAAGACATCCTTGTTTGCGTACTTGGGGCCTCGCACTGTGCAGGTCAACCACCAGTTAGTCTTCTTTACTGTTTGCTGCACCTGCATGCTTATTTTTAGCGACTGGTGCACAAGGACACCCAAGTCTCAATGAACATTCCCCTCTCTCAAATTACAGCCATTCAAATAATAATCTGACTTCCCATTTTTGCTACCAAAATGGAAAACTTCACATGCATTCACGTTATACTGTACCTGGCAAGCATTTGCCCACTCATTCGGCCTGTCCAAGCCACAATGACAGCTGGAGCAACTGGTCCAGATACATCTCAACACAAAATTCAAAAGCCTAACACCTATTTTACGGATGCAAAACAGGTGGCCATAAACGGAGTACCTCCCCCAAGATATCACATCTACACTGAGTTTATTAGCTGCTGGTTAGTGATTTAATTTTATTTACTTCACCAGAACTATTTATGCATGAATATTTTTATCATCACAAAGGCAAGCAAGCAACAAACTAGATTGCAGTATGCTCTCCCGTTGGTTAGAATTAAATACAAACAGAGGTAAACTTTGCTTCACAACTGCAGGCAGACATGCCACTAACAGTGCATTTAAACTACTAATTAAGCTGTTTAAGCGAGACGCAGAAAATTGTGTTCCCGACAGGCATTCGTCCCAGCATGTTATTTGGCTAGACTTACCAAAATACGAATTAGGAGCAAAAGTAAGTTATTCCAACACCTTGGGCCTGCTCTGCTATTCAATAAAATCATGGATGATCTCTTTTGTGTTTTGATTTCCACATTCCCATTGACTCCTGACTATCTTTGATTCCCTTGCCGGACAAAAATGTATCCACCTCTTTCTTAAAAAATACTTAATTACTCCATCTCCACTGACCTATGAGGTGGAATGGTCCAAAGTCACACAAATCTCAGAGCAATACCATCCCCAGTTCTGCCTTCACCCACACAAGGGAGTAACATTTCCACATGCTACTTATCAAGACCATTCAGGGCCTTATATACATCAACCAAATCATTTGTCATCCTTCTGAAACTCCAGTGAAAGCAAACCCAGCCTGTCCAACCTAAGAAAACCCGATCATTGTAGGTATCAATCGAATGGAAATCTTCTGAATCACCTGTCATGCATTTCCATTCTTCCTTAAATAAGGAGGACGAAACTGTGCACAGTATTCAAGATGTGGTCTCACCTATGCCTTGATTAAATGACATAGCACATCCTCATATTTATGTTCAAATCCTCTCATAATAAAGGATGGCATTCTACTACCTTCTTAAATTACTTGCTGTAGCTGCATATTAACTTTTTATAACAATGCACTTAGGACACCTTGATTCCTTTGCACCTCGGAATTCTGCAGTCACTCTTTATTTAGGTAATATCCAAGTTTTTTTTTATTCTTGTCAAAGTGAGCTATTTCACTTCTCCCACATTATACTCCAGTTGCCAGAATTATACCTGATCATTAAACTTATCTATAACAGTCTGCCTCATCTTGTCTTCGCAATATACTTCACAATCTATCTTTCTATCACCTTGCAAATTTAGCAACCATGCCTTTGATCCCCTGATCCAACTCATTGATATAACTGTAAAAAGCTGAAGTCCTATGACAGATCCCTGCAGGATTTCACTCTTCACATTTTGCCAAACCAAAAAAAAGAACTATTAATGCGTACTCTGTTTTCTTCCAGTCAGCCAATTTTCTTTCCAGGTTGGTATGATACCCTTTATGTCAGGTGCGTCTACTCTGTGCAATACTCTTTAAAGTGGCACCTTGATAAATGTTTTCTGGAAATCCAAGCACAGTATGTCCCCTTATCCACAAAGCACTTGTTTCCTTCAAAAAAATGCCAATAGATGGTTTCAACACAATTTTCTTCTATAAACTATGCTTCCTCTTCCTAATAACTTGATACTTTCTAAGTGCCAAACAATAAACTTCTTAATGGCTCGGTCTAATAACTGATTCTAATTCCTTTATCATAAGAACTGTCAAGCTAACTTGTCTATTGTTTCCTGCCTCCCACCCTACTTGAGTATAAGGAGGCACATTTGCCACTTTCCACTCCAATGGAACCTTGTAGAATTTTGAAAAACTAAACTGCATTAACAATCTTACTAGCCACTTCTTTTAAAACACTGGGGTGAAGACATCAGAACCTGGGAGCTTGTCCGCTTCATCAGTTTCCTCTTATCTAGCATTTGTAATTTCACGAACTTTTTCTTTTCATTCCACTTCCTTTATACTGTTTTTTGAGATTGCTTTGTATCCTCTGTAGTGAAGACAAAACTGAAAATTGTTTGTGTTACCTGCTATTTCCTTTGAATACTACCAACTCCACATTTTCACTAAGAGGACCAACACTCACGTTAATTATTTTTTCTTTTTAGATTTTTGTAGAAACTCTTGCTATCCACTTTTGACATTTTTAGCTAGCTTATTCTAGTTTCCTTCTTCAGAAGAACCTTTAAGTAATCCTCTGATACTATTTACATTCCGATGAATCATCTGACCCTTCCACTTAATTTTGCTCACATACTTCTATTTTCCTTAAGTTTGATTATTTCCTCAGCTTTAGTTAACCACAGAACACGGTAGCTGCCCTTAGAACTTTTCTTGTCATTCTTTTTCCTTCGTATCCCACATTATAATTTTGCCCTCCTACTCAACCCAACTCCTAATTTTCTATGTCTACCCGAGGTTGACAACTTATTTCATTTAAAGTCTTCTCTTTTTCCCTGGTTTTTCAGCTCACTAGAAGACCATTTCCAGCACTGTCAGTCAGTCTAGACATTTCGAGCTTCATTGATCTCATTTTCCTCAGTGCTGGCAGTAATGCCCATGAACCAGCACTCACTTCTCATGCACTGATTTTTCAGCAACACATTTTTCCCTTGAACCTTAATTGCACAATGCCAATTTGCATGTATTTTTATTCACTCATGGATGCGGGTATCAGTGGCTTGGCCAGCATGTATTGGCCATCCCTAGTTGTCCTTGAAAAGGTGGTGGTGAGCTGTCCTGAGCCACTGCTGTCCATTTGGTCTAGGTACACCCACAATGCTGTTAGGTAGGGAGTTTCAAGATTTTTGACCTAGTGATACCGAAGAAATGGTGATGTATCTCTAGGAAAGGATGGTGAGTGACTTGGAGGGGAACCTGCAGGTGGTGGAGATTCCATGTATATGCTGCCCTTGTTCTTCAAAACTGAAGTGGTTGTGGGTTTGGAAGGTGCTGTCACAGGAGCTTTGGTGAATTTCTAGGAATGGCTCATGTAGCAATCCAGTGATCATCAACTTTCAGGCTCTGCTTTGTAATTCAGCGTCTAGTTTCTCATACTCCCTCAGGAGACCTCCTAATTCTATTTGTCATCAGTATCAATACAGACCCAGGCCCCGAATATGCTCTCTCTCATTGTAAGCTCTTCTCCAGCGGACAGCAAATAAACTGAACACAGGCAAGACAAGATAGCTGTCTAGACTCATACTCTTCGTTGCAGAGAATGGTGTTAATCCCCTCATTGTACAATCCTCTTTCATCACTTTAATCTTTTTGCTCCCCCACTTGAATGGCTTCCTGTGCCACAGTGCCATGGTCAGTTGGCTCATCCATCCCACAGCCCAAATCTCTTTCTAACAACCTGAACAAACCACAAACCTATTGGTCAACTGCAAAGGCTAAGGCTCCTGCACTCTGGGCCCCTTACCTACCTCACTCCCAGTCTCACTCACCTATCCATGACAGACAAAATCAGCTAACCCATGCTAAGAGGTCTGACAGCCTCCTGGAATAAACTGTCCAGGTATCTCCCCCCTCCATAATGTATCACAGTGGCTGTAGCTTGTCTTCCAGCCCATCCTAAACCAAAGTTCCTGTAGCTGACCGCAAGACAAAGGAGCTAAAGTAGGCCAGTCTGCTCCACTATTCAATGAGATCATGGTTGATCTGTTAATCCTCAACATTCCTATCATTTTTTCCACAACCCTCAATTCCCTCACTTATTGAAAGTTTCTCTATTTCAGTCTTGAAAATACCTAATGATCCATTCTCAACAGCCTGATGTGGTGAAGAATTCCAAAAATTCACCACCCTTACAGAAGATATTGCTCCTCATCTCTGCTTAAAAGGGCAATCCTTTATTCTAAAATTAATCTCTCTGGTCCTAAGACATTCCCATAGTTTTTATGGGGGGTGGTGAGGGCAAAGGGGATGGAACAACTACTCAGTGTGTACTCTGTCAAGTCCCCGAAAAATATTGTATGTTTCAATTCAGTCAACTCTCATTCATTTAAATTTCAACAAATACAGGCCCAAACAACCTCTCCTCATAAGACAATCCCTCTGTATTTGAGATTAGTCTAGTGAGCATTTGTCAGACTGCCTCCAATGCCAATATATCTTTCATTCAATAAAGGGCCCAAAACTGTTCAAACTATTGCAACTGAGGTCTGACTATTGCCTTGTAGAGAGTATTAATAAGACTTCCCTGTTTTGAAAAGCCATTCCCTTTTGAAATACCTGTTGAACTTGTACGCTAGCTTTTAGAGATTTATTCACTTAGCGTAGGTGTGTCTTTATTCAATTACACTGCCCATCAAAAGTTCCACACCCTGTTATCACAGAACTTCACCTGCCCTGCTAATTTTATTCTAATATGTAATCATTTTAGTGAATTATGATTAATAACTGATAAACCTCCCAGTCAGTTTAATATTGCCAGTAATCTTCACACATTATCAAAGAGCTTCCAATTTTTTTTAATTTTGTGGGATGTAGGCATCGCTGGCTGGCCAGCATTTATTGCCCATCCCTAATTGCCCTTGAAAAAGTGGCAGTGAGCTGCCTTCTTGAACTGTTGCAGTTCACCTATGGATTGACCCATGATGCCATTGGCGAGGGAATTCCAGAATTTTGACCCCAGCAACAGTGAAGGAACACCGATATATTTCCAAGTCAGGATAGCTTGTGGCTTGGAGGGGAACTTGAAGGTGCTGGTGTTCTCATACATCTGCTGCCCTTATGCTTCTAGATGGAACTGGTCGTGGATTTGGGAGGTGCTGTCTGAGGATCTTTGATGAATTTCTGTAGTGCATCTTTTAGTTGTAGGCAGTCAAGGGCTTATAAACCATTAGGTAACAAGGTGTAGTGTTGGATGAACACACCTGGCCAAGCAGCATCAGAGGAACAGGAAAGCTGATGTTTGGCGTCTACACCCTTCTTCACAAAAAGGGGTCCGCAAGGTTTTCTGAAGGAGGGTCCAGACCCGAAATATCCGCTTTCCTGCTCCACCGATGCTGCGTGGCCTGCTGTGTTCATCCAGCTCTACCCCATGGTGTCTCAGACTCGAGAATCGGCAGTTCCTACTGTCTCTTAGAAGCCATTGTTCTTTTTAAATGTCAGTCATAGATAGACATACAGTCTATAATAGCAGTTATCTCACAAACAAATCAATCCACCACTTTACTGTGACTTCTGTTTCCGCACCCCACCCCTCTCCCCCAAAAATCACATGTTTTCTAGAAGCAGTCCTACCTCTTTTCTTCAGCTTACATCTAGACTCATTGTACAAGCAAAGTCATTCACTCAAATATCCTGGACAAATGCTTCTGAAAGGTCCTGATTTACTTTATAAAGGTTGAGATTTAAAAAAAACAGAATAAACATATGTTGACATGTTGCTTAGGAGTCAACAAACATTTAGCAACGGACACGTCTGGATGTTACATCTGCTGTTAATTGAAGTGAATAAAAGACTCTTTTCAAGTTCATATTATGAACAACATTTTGGTCTCAGATTTAGAAATGATAATTGCAGATTTAAAATCTTGTTTACTTCCAAATCTGCCTGTGTGTATCACATACACAAGTCTAATTAACAATGGACTAAAATGTTTTCTCATGACTAATGTTCAGATTTGGCTGGGTTACCAGACTACTAAATGTGTGGGATAACAAGGTGTAGAATTGTTTTCACATCATTGTCAATTTCCTTTATATCAAATACATTTTTCCATTTTTGCCCTTATTAATTATGGTTTTACCGTGTTGTACGCTGTCCACAATAACACTTCTTCTTCCTTCTCTCACTACAAATGGAGGACCAAATGCTCCAAGACGTTATTCATGGCTACCATCAATGAAGTTTCATAATTGCATTGACTTTTATGAGGCCAGCTGTACAAGGTCAGTTCTATGTTTAATTGCAATGTTGACATGGCAAAACAAAAGACAAACTAGATTTGTACTGATTAGCATGCAGATTCAACTGCAAATGGCAGAGACTCATCTTATGCTTTCATTGGAGGATGGAGTGAGGTAGGGTGTGGGAGAAAGAGGAGGGACCAAATAGAGGGAAAGAGGTGAATAGGTAGAGCAAATGCTTCCCAGGCTGCACACTCCCATTTCAGGATACCAAACAGGCTCTCCAGATACAGTCAAAGAAATTGTGAACATGATTACATCCGACTTAATTGCTAGTAATTGGAAGATTAAATTGAGTACAGTTACAAAGTCGTTACTATGTAAGTAAGATTGTGGGTGGTTAGACATTGGTTGATTATAATGTTGTTGCACTGAAACATATACACACAATACCTTCCAACAGTAGTAATATCTACTACTTGCTTTGTCAGAACCTTGTTTCTATAACAGTACTTTTAACAAGGATATGAGCATTTGATTGCCCAAAGAAACTGCATAAGTCAATGATCCTAGAATAAGACTGAGGACTGTGGAGCCAAGTCAACATGCATACTGGAGTCACTTTGATTTGATAATAAAATTAAAATATGCAAGGAAGCTTGACTGTGGAGAATGCTATGATGAAGTGACAATGGTGGCAGACACTTTGAAAGACAACCCTATGACAGGCTTGTATTTCCACAACTGAATATAGTAAATAAATTGAAATTGGCTCAGAGACAGAAACGGGAAAATCTTTGGAGTTGAGCTTAAATAGAAAATATGGAGTTGTCAAATTAATTGCAAGTTAGTTGACTGACTTTTTAGACAACTTCAATCTGTCAAGCTTCTCTCATCTTTAATCTTTCTGGGGAGAATAAAATTTCAAAATTATTCTTTACATATCCAGCTATATTATGCCCATAACATTTTGCCTGACTTTATTTTGTCTTTAAATCAAACTTGTTTGGTTTTAAAGTCAGTGTGATATTTCTGCATTTTACGTAGTTTTGGTTATTCATCATTACATTGGCAGATTTTCCTGGTGAATACTAAAACTGCATGTCAACTAATTTCAAATATTCTCAAATTGTTGTTTAATTTCTTGAACACTTTCACTTTATGCATTGGCAGATTTCCAGATTCCAACATCCACAGATGATAAAAATTGTATCTAATAAAGGGGTTGAAAATAAGACAGGGCTTGTCATCAAGAAATAATCAAAAGGTTGGGTTGAATTTTCCCACATTTTACTGAAGTGTTATTTTCAAGGAATATCATGAAGTGTTTCCTGCCATGGCCCGAGGTGACTCTTCTTCTGCAGCTTACCTCACTAATTATGCAACCGCATTGTACGGTATCCTTCTCATTCAATCCTGCAACAGCACAGGCAGAAGTGCTTGCAGCCAATGGAATCTGTCATTCATGCCACAGGCCCCATATTTAAACCCCATTTAAACTTCAAAACACCACAAGCCAGAAACTGCCTTTTCTAGTCGACTGCTGCAACAGTCAACTCTACAATCTGTCCCAGATAGGGAATCCAGCACTCTGCTTGGAAGAAAAGGACTGGAGGTGCAGATGGGTAGTTGGGTGGTTAAGAGGAAGGTCATTCTCATGAAGGAGGCTTTCACACAAGATCCAGTCAGCCTGAACCAACGGTCAGTACCATTTCAAGGACCAAAAGAATTAACTGCAATGCTGGAAGATGTTTAATGATTTTCTGCATTTCATGAGGGTACGTGCAATCATTTTCTCCCTGCTACCTCACATTCACTAAACCTCTGTCACTGCACACGCCTCCCAACCGATGCTAATGGTTTACAATCTTGCTACAGCATACAGCTTCTCTACTCAAGAGCTCTGACCCACCTCATCTCTCAATTTTTGTACCAATCCTGCCCTCTGTGCTTCCTACCCACTTTCTCTGGAGACCTCTCTTGTTCGTACACCGCCACTATCTCATTTCATTCAATTCCTCCTTTTGTCTCTCTTGCAGGACAAAATATTGCATAACTGGCATTCGTGGCCTCACCTACCATGAGAACATCCTCAAAACAGCTGCAAAGAACAGAGATACCGCCTGTCTGGAGGGACCAAAACCTCCATAATGAGGTAGCTATGCAAACTGTATTATAATATACTCAACTCCTTTCCAATTTCCTCAAGCATTAACTTATTCTCAAAACATTCGAGGTTCTACCCCTTTTATATAACTCACTTCCTCATGTCTTAAACTGACACCAACGAGCCCCTCAACCCATCAACTCCCCGTCCAGTACCTCTGAGCAAGGCTTTTTCCGAGCCCGCCACCAACTTAGAAACCTTCATCTCAAAGGGTTCTCTCAGGACAGGAACACAGTCTGATGGGTACAACACTGGCACATCTCTCCTGCCTATTGTGGAAGGAACACCATAGGCTGCTGGTAACCAGGAGCTTGCTCAGTCCTGGTAGACAACCTCATGATGTTGGTCATCAATGATTTTGTACAGATGCACAGAAGCAGCAGGTTTATCAGAGGCAGTCGATAAACTGGATCAAAGTTTGGGTAGGCCGCCAATGTTATCTGTATTAGGCTGACTTCAGCACAAATGCATCTAGGTATCTCCATGGATAGGTTAGTGACCACCACGGAAATGTGGGTCTGGCAGACTGTTCAGTCACTGCCAGAAACGCATGAAGACGCACACTCCCTCGTTTTAGCCATTAGTGATCAGCATCATCAGGAAGACAAGATTTGGACAAACAACCTCAACCTCAATTCAGGTGCCCCCTCCCTTTCAAGGAGTCAAAGTGGTGCCAGCAAGCAGACAGACAGACAGGAACCACATACAGGTTCCCCAGAAGTTTCCTCTGCAGAGGTGCCAGTCTATTTCATCTCTACCCGCCTGCCATCTCCCAATGCTGCTGCAGCTGTTTTGCCAAGGAAAGTGAATCTGCATCTGGGCAGGGCAGTCCCAATATGTCAGCGTCTTCTAGACACTAACAGCCTGGAGTTGCTGGCCAAATCTTCCAAGCCAATAGGGTCCCTCTGCTCCAGCTGTGGTCCCTGGGAATGCACGTAGATGTAGTGGAAAGACAAGGAAGAAAATGCTCCAGAGGCAAATAGTAGCACAAAAACATAACAGCACAAATACCTTTACACTGCTGTAACTAATCATGATCTTTCAAACATGACACGTCTGGCTAACAGTCATTTTCGGCATCAGACATAGCCATGTGGCTACTATGTCTGCATTAAGCAGCCTTTACTTGCATCCCAAGGAGGTTGATGTCATTATTGGTGAGGCATTGCACACCTCGGAGAAGCATTCTAGACAGCAGCAGATTTCAGGGATCCTTCAAACCTGATGCTCACCAATGCAGCTCATTCACTCACCATCTAGACTTGGGAATGTATCGCTGTTCCTCCAGTGTCACTGGATCAAAAATCCTGGTACAACTTCCTTAAAGGCACTGTGAGTGTATCTAAATAAAATGGGCCACAGAGGTTCAAGTGAACTGCTGGCCACCACCTTCTTAAGGGCAACTAGGGATAGGCTGTAAATGTTGGTCCAACCAGCAATACCCTCTTCCCTTGAATGAAGGAAAAATAAAAATCAAGAGCTAGCACTTTAATGAGGGGATCTCTGAAGCCAAAGGTAATTTGAACATCTTGCCTCTATTCACACCCAACACTTACAACCACCTTGTGTGTGTGACTGAGATCATCCAGGAATGTTCACAACTCTGGAGACAAAGAGCAATTCTACCTCTGTATTTAGCAAGGGACAGCATACACATTCAAGGATTGGTGATGATCAATATTCAACTACCATTGAAGCTCAGTCTCAAAGTGCAAAAATTTACACCATGCCCTTGCAGACAAAAAGAAGAAAGAAACTTCTATTGACCACTATTAATGTTTTGGCAGCCATGTTTCTTCATTGTACAATTGAGGTTTCATCAAAGATAGCACACTATCCAGGTCAGTCTTCTGTGACTGAGATCCATCAAGATACCCCTGTTTCCAGCTTTCATGTCCCCCATTTCAGTACGCGGCCCTGTCAAGCCCATCAACTTTCAGGCTCCCCATGCACTCAGCCAGCCCTTTCTTTTAGATGACAAATATTCCCAATTCTCCCCTTCAACCATGTCCTCTATCGCTTATCTATTGTTTACCCAATGAGTCACTGAAGCCAGGGCAGCTATGACTTGGGAACCATTCTCTCACTCCCCAATACATTCTCCCACATTTCTCACCATTGGCAAGGTGCTGCGAAAATACTGCCCTCTGCCTCACTAAGGAACCAATCCCCAAATAACACACTCTGCTATTCTGTAGGCAAGTGCTGAGTGCAGCTATGAATCTCTTGGCAAAATGTTTACATATCCTAACAGCTAATTTTATCAAATTAGTATTATCGAGGGAGGAAAAAAATCAAAACACGTTTGTAGAAATCATAACTTTGAAATAGTTGAAAAGCTAGAAATAATAAAAAGGGTGATGCATTAAAAATCCAAATTTTTTGTTGTCCTATTTTAAATATTTTGTCACAAATCTTTATAACAACTTGTCCCATGACCGCCAGCAAGCAATCTGCACTGAAATTTAACAAATCTCTTGTTTAGATTAAACAATCTTAAAATTTACAGTTTAACCAAGGCAGTCAATGCCATCCCATAGATTGCCTTTGGAAAGCAAGTGCAGGGTCCATTATACTGCGCATCCCACAGTGGAAAAAGAAAGCAACATATCTTTAGACAAACACAAAAGAGAAACACTAGATTACAGGCCAGCTCAATGTGATTCTAACCAAGAGTAAATAGTAAAACCACAGATTACATTTGTTGCTAAGCCAAGTAACTGACACACTACTCGTGAAATGTGACAAAGATTCTCAACACTGTTGTGCTTATTTAGTTAATCCTATTCTGTAGGCAGGAAATCATAGAGACAGAGAGAGGTACAGCATGGAAACATGTCCAACTCGTCCATGCCAAACAGATATCCTAAATAAATTAGTCCCATTTGCCAGCATTTGGCCTGTATCCCTCTCAACCCTTCTTATTCATATACCCATCTACATGCCTTCCAAATGTTGTAATTGTACTAGCCTCCACCACTTCCTCTGGCAGCTCATTCCATACACGCACATCCCTCGATGTGAAAAAAGTTGCCCCTTAGGTCCCTTTTCAATCTTTCCCCTCTCACCTTAAACCTATGCCCTTTAGTTTTGGATTCCCATACCCAAGGGAAAAGACTTTGTCTATTTACCCTATTCATGCCCCTCATGATTTTATAAACCTCTATAAGGTCACCGCTCAGCCTCTGATGCTCCAGGGAAAATAGCCCCAGCCTATTCAGTCTCTCCCTATAGCTCAAATCCTCCAAACCTGGCAACATCTTTGTAAACTTTTTCTCCTTAACCCTTTCAAGTTTCACAACATCCTTCCCAGAATAGGGAGATCAGGATTGCACGCAGCATTCCAAAAGTGACCTAGTCAATGTCCCCTAGAGCCACAGCATGACCTCCCAACTCCTGTATTCAATGCACTGACCGTAAAGGCAAGCATACCAAACACCACCTTCACTATCAAGGAACTATGAACCTTCAATCCAAGGTGTCTTTGTTCAAGAAACACTCAATCTGTGAAACCAATCCATTTTCAGGGCTGTTTTGTTCTTTCTTCTCTAAGTAGTTTTCCTGGGCACTTGATTCCTCAATGTTCAGGAGCCAACATAATGGTTGGTATTAAATGCAAGAACTGGATCCAGTGGTATTTTTCACAACCAAAGGAACCAAGCAAGACCAATGTGGGGGAAAGAATACTTTTAAGTAATTATTTGGAAATGGCAAGAGAAGTGATGAGGGAGAAAATCTATTTTCTAACCAACCTGTTCAGGCATGTTATAACCTTTGGCACAGGTGGGACTTGAATCTGAGTCACCTGGTCCACGGGTAAGGGCACTACCACTGTGCCACATGACAGCCCCACAAGAGCACTTCTATGGAAGGGAATTAATTGGGTGAATTGGCCCTGGGTGAAATTCATTCCCTTCTCTCATTATCTTGCTAATTAAAAAGTGAGCAGGTCCATCAACAACTATATCTACCCATCACCAATTGAGGCCCTTAAATGATCAATTAATAGCCACTCTAGGGCCTCAACTTGCCACATTCCCAACAACTTGCCCCCTCCTGTAGGCAAGAAAGCTTGCTACCTTCCCTACTGGGGAACCACACTGATCTGCATGCCAGGTTACACGTGGACGCCACCAACTGTACTAATCAGGGGGAAATCTGAGGCACAGTTAAGGAACAAAGGGATGACCTATGAAAGCCAAAACCTTTGCCCTTGCCTCCAAACCTTCTCTCAACAACACCTAGCCCATGAGAAGAATAAAAAAAACTTAGCTTCTTGTCACTGGATTCCACAAGGAGTAGGCCTTAAATGAGTAGAAAATAAGGCCCAGAGGATGCTGACCTCTAAATGACTGGCAAAGTTTGCCAACCTTGGATACTAGCGTCCAGGCCTGTGATGACTTGTAGACAATAAGTTTTCTTGGCAAATGGGGGTGACATGTTAGTCACCTCCTAAAACACTTGCCCCAACTTTTAAAAAGGGAAAACTTCACCCTTCATTATATTGAGAAGAACTGCATAAAATTTCTCTCTAATATTTCATAACCTTAGATTTTCAAAATCAGATCCAAAGGCGACATCAACATTACATTGTGCTTCTGTCTGGCACGGATTATCTGCCAGGTTGGATTGTTTCTTCACTCATTTCTTGGACCCCAGACTCAACAACTACACCAAAGAAATTAAGCCAGCCAAGTGCTACACAACTTCTTGAACCATGATCCATAAGAATCAATGTCTGGCATATTGCCAGAGTTCTGGTGATAGGATGGGGATTGGGGGGGGGGGGGGGGGGGGCGGTGCCAAAGAAAAACATCTTTGACAAGATAACAATGAAAAGAAAGGTAGTCTATATCCTCCAGGAGGGGACAGATGGATGTGGTATTAGATACATTTTCGGAGAGTTACTCATTGGTAACTAGCATATCTTGACAAAAAAAATGTTCTCTTTCTCACTCTGAACTGTGGGATTACAGCAACGAGCTGTGAACAGGCACTAACTGACCAGCTTCCCGTCTAACCGTCCCTTCCAATAACTCCTTCTACAGATGGCATGCGTAATGGACAATCAATCCATTCTCCCGTCTACTAATCTCAAGCAACACTGAATTTTACCCCTGCCTATGCCATCCAATGTTGCCCAAACTACATGGACAACTTTCCCTTATTAACCTGTCCTACCTTCCAGTACTTTGAGACCAGCTAGAATTGCAATTGCTCCTGACATGCAATTTTCAAGCAAATTTAAACATCACTAATTCTACACTGTGTTACTGAGACAAGAACTGTGCGTATGCAAAATGTAAAGGGGTAGCGGCAATGAAGGGAAAGGACGCAAATTTCTCACTGCCACACCTCAGTCCATATGTCAACACTGCAACACATCTAACATAAAATGCAGTAAAGGTTCGGACCACGTCTGCCCACTGCTGTACCAGCACTGCTGCATGTTGTATGTGAATGGGCGGAGCAGGTAACAAGCGCAGAGTATCTTTCAGGCAAATGGAAGTGCCTGCTATGTTTCCATTGGCTCTGAGCATGTCACCTCTCATAGCAAGCCCCCTTGTGGCAATAAAAGGCATCCTGGGCTAAAATAAATAGCTTCACCTGCTACTTGGGCTCATGGCAACCTAAATGTCTGTTTGGAATAACAAAAATTAAACTCTTTAAATGGGGTGAAAGCACTTACCTTAAAAGTGCTTGAGCTCCTAAATGACCTTTTGCCTATGGCTTTGGCAAAGGTCTTGCCAACAGCCTGGCATTGTAGTCCACTACCCTGCCTCCACCAGCCTCACCACCCCCCACACCAAACAGCCTCTCAACAACCCCCCACACTGAAAGACACATCTTCTAAATGCAGTACTAAAGCTTCTGCATTCCACAAATGAGTAACGTTTATAAGACATTTTCTATGTTCTATGTTCTATTCTAGTGATTTACATAAAACACGTCTCAGTGAACCACTCTTCAGATTTACAGGACAGAAAAAATCTCAGAAGCAAGTTGCCTATTTTGGACCATGTGGTTCACACACAGTCAATGAACCACTTTCACAAATGCAGTGCATGAGCAACTCAATTGAGATGGTGGGATAGGCTGTTCTTGAATACATTTTGGGAACAAGTTGGCCCAAAAAGCTTTGTTGCAAAGGACACAGTCAGAAGTCTGCAACTCAATGTACACCAGCCATGTCTATTGTATGTGGTATACAGAATAATACTATATCAGTCCAATGTAATTTAATCCTCATCAAATGTTGCCTTTGTCTCCCCTCCAACACTGAATACAGTGAACCACACTTGGCCATAGAACTATCAGCAACTCACCGTACGTGTTCATCCTTCATGTCAGTGACGTCACTGGCAATTCGCCAGGGGAATATTCAGTCGCTACTTGGTGTGCATGTGGTCAAACATCGCAGATCGTGATGAGACGTACCTGACCTTTGGGCACTAAGTTCAAGTGCAATATCTTCAAATAGATTCATTAGACAAGATCAGCAAAAAACAGTCAATGCCATGAATTTGCCTGATAACAAATTTTGAGTGTCCACTTCCATCATCCTTTAACAAAACAGAGTTAGCCACAAAAGCAATGCACCATCACATTAATTTATTCTTCACTAAGCATACATGCGTTAATAATCCTGGTAAATCAGCTAGATTGCTGTTATTTTGAAACTACTACAAATCCTTGTGTATCAATGCTCATTAACTGTTGGCTCCTAAATTTCTGTGCATGTGATACACTCATCACAAGCAACAGGTCCTTCGTGTAAAATGCAGCGAAGTCTTTTTTTTAATCCCCTTCCCCTTCATCTGACTGTACTTTTGGTCCTTTTGAACCCCTTTCATCTGCTGAGTTTAAGCCATTCCCAGGGTAGCTACTGGGTTGCGTATAATTTGTCTAATTAAATTTAAAGAAGGGCTATTTTTAGAGCACATTTTCATCATTCTCCCCCTTCCCCCTCCTTGCACTTCAAGCTGTGGCCTTTAATGAGGCTTCAGATATCACTTTAGCTCAGCTTTGGTTTCAGTTAAGAAGGGCCGGCCTTGTTAAGAGAGTCTTCATTTGTCAGGAAAAATTGTTTTATTGGAATCAGAGAATGCAAAAGCTTTGATTAAAGCTAATCAAGAGGGTAAAAAGAATGGGACCCAAAGCATGTTCAATTGACCTTTCATAAAATCTATCATTAGAACCCTCCTGCAGAATCTCCCAGTTAAACAGTCATAAATAATATCAGGTTTCTTTACAGTCACAATTTACTGCATCTAGAAGCTGTCAACCTCCAACTGCTCTCACTTCTTGGGAAACCAACTGATACTGAAGTGCTTACTCTTAAAATACCTACACTGTATTTTCAGTGGGGATAAGCAAACAATCTGGAAAGTTTTCATTTATCAACTGAAAGCCAAGGCTCCATTTCTGTCTTGAGATATATTTCATATACGTCAGTCAACTAAATATCATCAGTTTGAAATAACTGGAGATTTTTTAAACAAGCCAATAAGGCGCTTAACTGTAAAATAACATTAGTATGTATATATTTGCAGAGAGAGAGAGAGAGAGAGAGAGAGAGAGAGAGAGAAAGTTCTGTTTAGTAGACTAACTTGAAACTTAAACCTACCGCTTTGGGTTCAATTTTTACCTGGCTCATCCATGGGCAGTTAAAAAGAAGCAGAGAATTTACTTGTTTCATATTTTGAATGGTGCGACATTTCCCTGTCAAAACCTCCTTCATGCCACAAACCTAGAAGCTTGAACAGCAGCCAAGGGCGACCCGATCTTTCTTCGCTGGCAGTATCTCATCACACCTGCTCCCAGCCAAAGGTGTATGGCCTGGGGCATGTAAGGGAGGCTCGGTGGATTTGGATCTCCATGGCTTCATGCTACCGCTGCCAAGCAGGAGGTCAACTTGCCATCAGAGTTTCCCACAGAAGGCCAACTTGGAGGTAAAATATAGCCCTCGATTTATTCTGCTAACGGACGCTTTGTGTATTTAAAGCACACTCTTTTATTCTAGATTATCAGTAGTTGTACTTTTTCTGTTTATCACCACTTGTAAAGTGTTTATTTTGAACAGTGCTATATAATAGTGAAGTAGAGAAAATTCACAAAAAACAAAACAAACTGAAATTATTTCCCAATAACCTTAAAGGGACGAATACACTTTGAACATTAATTTAAACCTTCCACTGATATTGGAGCATCAATTAATTAATTTTAAAACCCAGGATGGGGTTTGCAGGCTTCCTAGATACAGCAACATCCGGAGTGGGTAAATTTATTTCAACAAAGGCAAGTGCTGTTATACGAAAGCTTAATTTGATGATCACCAAAATATCAAAAGGATGCAACGGTTTGGAGAATGCTCAATGTTAGTTACAAAGTGAGTGGAGCTCAGCCTCCAGACAAAATCTACACGCTGTCACACTTCTGAATAAAATAAAAATTAATTAAAACTAAGTGGTCAAAGCACAACAGTTCTTACTTCGGTGTAAATGCACGGGGCCAATCTTCCAACAGATCTCCAGGAACTTGTAAAATACACAAGGATATCCTGCTCCGAACCTTTCAGAAATGAACAACTCCATAGCTGCTGTGCATTTCTGACTGTGCATACAAATGAGAAGTCTGCAGGAAATTAAACAGCAATAAATGGAGAATTTCTTAATTTCTTGCTGATGTAATCTAATGTAACTTGAGAGGAGTTAACCCACAAAAAATACTTTTAAGTTTCAGAAGATGAAATTTGCATGTCCCACTCACAACTGTAAAATGTAATCATTAATATTCATGAAAGGAAACTAAATAGAGTAAAACAGACACGAGTCCTTTGATTCCATTCTCCTCCTAAATTACAACGAGTACAAGTTTCCTCTCTTTTTTTCCGGTGCCTGCACCTGTAGAGGGTGCAGCATTCCCATGCCAACAGTAGAGAGGTCTGCACATAGATCTATAGCTACAGTTACAGTTTAGACTTAAAACTGTCCCTCTCCAAAAATTAATCTCCTCTGACTTTATAGGCATTGTTTAGGTGCTGCCGGAAAGGACAGATTGGTATTAACATCTTAAATCTTTACTTTGAGCTTTTGGAATATTCAAGAAATTGTATTACTTCTGACAAAATATTGCAGAATGTTGCTAGCCTATTATATTTTGTGATATTGTTTTCATTACTGTGGAAAATCTGCTTTTACAATATGGCTTAAATAGAGGATGATTAGGGCAAATAGAAACAGACGGTTGTTTCCATTATCACAGAATAGAACTTCCACCTCCAGATAGCAACAGTTACTATCACTGCCAAGACCCCATGCCCTTTCCCAACCAAGTCCCAGAACACACTATCATCAGGAGTTAAATCTTACTGTATGACATCCAAATGAGATATTGAACAGGTCGCACAAAGAAATGCAACATCACATTCCTAGTCTTTATTGAAACCACAAGTGCCAAGATGAAGCTACAGCAAAACATTTCATTAATGTTCATAACTTTGCTTACCTCAGCAATTCTACAAAAATTCTATATCTGCACAATGACACCGAGAATTTTACATGGTAGCAGCAAACGAAAGAATAAAATGTGAAAGTCTCTGTCATTACTGAAAAGCTTTGAGCAGGTCACAGGTTCCAATCACGCAGAAACATGGCTGCATTGATGCTGAAGGTTTGAAGCCAAGCAGTGAGCATGTCAGTAAACTCCTGAATGCTATCTGTGGCTGTGTAGACATTATCCTAGTCAGGCAAGGAATCAAAGAAAAAGCTATGCATGAGGAATTAATAAAAGCACTTGATGTCTATTTAAACTGTGAAAAAAGACCATTATTGAGCCAGTTAAATTTAATAAGCATAACCAGCAGCAAGTGAAAATAATTAATACATTTATCAATGATCTAAACAGATTTGCAAAAAGCTGGGAGCATGGAAGCTAAAAGAAATGAAACAGGGTATTTATTGTGGTTAGAGTCTTAGATGAAGTATTACCTGATCACTTGCATACAAGGAATGGCATAACATTGGCAAAGGTAATTCAACTGAGCAGTCAAGTTGAGACCATGAAGCAAAACCAATCAGTGAGTCAGAATGACTGGGAGAACCATATTCCAAAAGCATCTAACTCAATGCAATATGTTAAGTTTAAAAGCAGAGATGTGATTGTACAACTAAAAAAAGGTGAGGCAGGAACAGCGTGTATTAACTGCTCCAGATAATTATTATTGATATTTCTGAAAAAAAAGAAGCAAAGTTTGTACCACCAAAAAAGTCGAACACCATTTTTGGATGACGTGTCACTTGCAAACTGTGTGTGCCAATAATAAGTGAAAAGGAATGGTAAGATCCATGTAGTATAAGATAACAATAATCTGAAGATGCCTTTCCTTGGCAAGAACTAGGCAGCAAACTGCTTTAATTTGAAAGAAACAAGACATGCTGTAAGTTAGACATGGGTGGAACAGTTTTGGTTCTTTCAGATACTGAACTGGAGTTTAAAAAAATTATCTTCAGCCATCCCATATAAAACCATTTGGGCCAGGAGATGTAGAATGCAAGGTAACAGGATAACTATATAGAACATAGAACACAGAACAGTACAGCACAAAACAGGCCCTTCAGCCCACAATGTTGTGCCGACCATTGATCCTCATGTATGCACCCTCAAATTTCTGTGACCATATGCATGTCCAGCAGTCTCTTAAATGTAACATTTCAATTTATAGAGAGAATTATATGATCCTAAACAAGTTTTGTTCACTCTGAGGCAGGAAAGCCTGTACCAATTTAGATCTGATTTGCAGAGAAGAACTGGAAAGCTAAGCAAATCAGCCTTAAAGTTTCAAAGTTGGATTCCTACAGTAGTTCACAAGCCTCATTCAAAAACTGATTTTTCTGGGGGGAGGGGTGAAAGCATCAAGTCTTTTGAGAAAATTCAACCAGATATTGATGTCACCTGATATCCTTGTACACTCGAACCTACTTTCATTGTAAGTTCAGATACATACAGATGATACATACACATCCCATTCGTGGAAAAAAATTGAGCAGAGATATGTAGGGGACAGAAAGCAGCATTCGCTGCTACATGGGCTCTTTAAAGTTTGCAGATTATTCTCTTGCTATTCACTTCAAAATAGACACAGATCAAAAGCCCTTAATGACACTATAAAGTTCAAAGGATTCAACTAAATGATTCCACGAGTACAATGATACAGAATGAGGACAATGAGGTTTGGTGTGAAGATAAAGCCCTGTCTGGGAAAACAGCACATGGTAGGTGATGAATTGTCCCATATTCCTACCACAAGGCCTAAACAACAAGACATCATTTTGTTGAAGAGATGGAAATCTTTACACTGATAACAACCACAGCTCTACTTGTAATAATTTATGAACAGAATAAAGTCAGGCAGGCACAGACCCTTTTTAAGAATGTGCTCAGACAGTCCTGCGTCACAGGATAGCCAGCATACATGCCACACAGTTCCGTTCTGAGTATATAATGAAAAGCGAGGCAACATAGTGGCCAATGCATTCATTTATAATACATACTAGTCATTTCAAGAGTCCTGAGACTGAATTCCTGTGATGATTGCACCAAAGATATCTGAATATCACAAAATATTGAACCAGAGCAAGATGTTCTGTTTGGTGGCTAGGTCTTTAACATCATTGGGTGAGTGCGCATAATGCTGTATTACTTACACTGTTCATCATCAGGAGACAGGAAAACCATTAATTTCATCTTTCTTCCCCTCAAGACCATGGGAACATCTTGGAATGGATTTCTTTGAACACATGAGTAAAACGTTCTTGACAATACAAAGTACTACTCCAGACGAGTGCATGCCAAAGCAACTGTTGGGCTACACATCTGCAGCACATCTGCATTCCTAGGCCTGGTAATGTCAAATAATGAGCCACAGTTTGCCAATAAGTAATTTAGTGAGCTCATGATATACGAAATTCTCCAAATTAACAGGGCACTAAGACACACTTGACCAAACACTAAAATTAAAGAGAAGCACACACAGTGAAAACACTACAATAAAGAACCATAACTCAGCTACCTTTCAACTACACTCCAAAATGGGGAGCTCCTTGTGAGTTCCTCATGAGAAAAAGATGGGACTGAACTGTTTATTCTCCCACATTCTCTCATACCACATACAAAAGATGATGAGTTGGAAAAAGTGTAGGAGAAAGAAGATGGGTGCCATTTCAGTCAGATGTGGAACTACGACAATCATCGCAAAATATGCAGTCTACTTTACCTCCAACCAGAAGAACCAGTTTGGATTTGAGAGCAAGCTCATATAAGGCAAATTGTGAAACTGACACCAAACGCATGTTCTTACCTGATTCGAACCAAAAATGCTACATTGCAACTAAACAAAAATGCATGAATTTCTACACAGAAGCAACCTACAAACTTGAAGCAATGACCGACACAGTCAAACAGACTAAAGATGCTGCATTCATTGACAGATCCACATGAATGCCTGATTGATGACTCCAATTCAGCAATAAGTTCTCCTTCTGCATTGCAGTGTCCAAAAGACCCTACAAAGGACTCAAAACTGCCAATCCCCAACACATTCAGATAGGACACAGAAACCACCCAGCATGAATCCTTGAAAACAAAACTAAATCTAGACACTTTCTTTTGTTGGATACAGGGAGATGTAGTATATTGTATGATTGATAGGCTAATGAAACAGTATACATCACCACAGAAGTGATGTAATGTCACATAATCTTGCTTTCTCTTACAGCCTCATGACAAGATGAAGCCACAGTTAAATGTTTCTTAAATCAAGGTAATGTTTCCCTACCTCACCGGACTCTCAACGTTTTGTATCATGAGACCAAGAATATTATACACACTTCCTTTGTAACACTCCATCACTGTCTACCCCCTTATATTTTAACCTGCTGCATGCAACCCAAAATGAAAAAATGAAACCTTACAGTCAAACTAGCACCCTCCCTCTATTACTGTACAATCTCCATTAATTTACTTTGTCCTTCCACACAATGCCCAGCATTGTTTTTGGCACCAGTTTATCAGCTCTCAAAGGGACAGATGACATGGGCATTCAGTGTTAACATGAAGAGAGTGTGCAAAGGTTCTGGAAAGCACGCATTGATTTAAGAACTTTCTGTTCTTTATGGTGCAGTGCTCAGACAAAAGCCTTAAAAAGGAAGCTCCTTACAACTCTCACATGGGACATTATCTGTATCCATTTTACAACAGTGCTACTACCTTAGGGTCAGGAGAACCAAGACTTCCTCCCGTCTTCTGGCCAAAAACATTCCCAAGTTGGACCTCCTTTATTTCAGTTCAACTCAAAACTTAGCGTGTGCATTGTGAGGTCTCCACTAATTGTTCTCAGGTGACAGGAAGATCTGATATCTCAGACAATGTCATCTTTATAAAGAGGCTCCACCATATTCTTCTGCAAGGCTTAAGATTTTGTTGTTGATGATGGTGGGGGGCGGGGGAGGGATTGGCTGTGGTAAGAAGGTAGAAAATGGAGACTAATGTTCACCATACCATTACTTTGTTGTACAAAGACAGGGTTTTGCACAACTCATCCACAAATACTGTTCCAAATTATCATGTAGCAACTCATTTGTCTGCTAGAACTGTTTGCATCCTGTCTCTCAATCCAGTATGCTCTTTGTAAATTCTCTGGAATCAGGGAGGTAAAATAAAAGAATAAGGAAGATCTCCATAGTTGAAAGAAAGACATTAATATTATTTATCTTAAAGTAAGAGAATCAATGTTTTGTCTTTAATTTCATTTCTACCTAAAATAGTACAACAGAAAATGTGGCTTGCATTTTGTGACTTAAATTTAAAATATATGACCAGAGAAATTAACAAAGAATACTGCACAGTAAATGAAGGATTCGGATGTACTTTACCTGACAGAATATTCGCCAATACCAACTTTAAACAGAATTAATTTTCAAAAGGAGTATAACAGGAATTGATTTAAAACATGAATTATGGAACTGCCTCCTTTACTTCTTAGGTCAGAGTGTAAATCCAGATTGGGATTGAGGGATGAATGTCCACTGTTCCTGACAGCTTTCTGGGTATAACTTAAATGAATTTCTGGCTGACACAGAACCACCTTGATTAAGAAATATTTGCATTAAAAGTCCTGAAGTAATAAGGAAGAGAGTGCAAAGTATTAGCCTGTGCTGGATAAACCAAGCTGAGCATTTCACTCACTAGTTCTTTTAGAATTCAAGTCTGCAGGCCATTTGTACTAATTAAACCTTCACATTTTAGATCTACAATTAAAGTGTATTGATGTATTTCGCAGTATTTTGGAATATCCATTGGGCAAACTAATTTTTAGTCATCAGGCTTACAATATGATTCATAACAGTTGAAAATGTGAGGATGCAAACACAAATGATTTCTGGATTTCAAAATTACAAACAAGAAAAATAGTTAACTGTCAAGAAAATAAAACATAACTTTCACAGCTAAAACAAGATTCAAATTTATTCTGTAAATTGACTTATGAAGCAAATTTAAGGTGCCTACATATGTGTGGTATGATAACTATATCCTGTTCTGCATTACATGCATTATACTATTGTAATCAAGAGATATATTTGCTTGTCACTCTTGCTCGTATACTACCATGATAAATTCCATAAATATTGGCAAAATAGAAATGTATAAACAAGCTGTGCTTTATTCAGACTGGTATAAACAAATTATCACTGACCACATTATTAACCGAGAAAGTAAATCACTTTTACGGATGGTTTGTTGTAGCTGAGCATCCCATTAATGGTTTCAATAACTTAAGAGTATTCAGTTACCAACATTAGCAGTTGGCATGTCCCAAGAACAAAGGCACTTTGAATTGTGAATGTTAAAATTTGGTAACCGCTGCAAATACTTATTTCCAATGTAGATCTGTGGTTAAATTATTTTGAAATGAATGCCTATCCATTTGGTTAATAATACTTGCATCTGCTGCCCTTGAGTTGGGTAAGTAAAAGGGTCCAACTGTTAATGGTTCTGGGATATTCTTCTTCCAGAGACCTCACCAATTTCCTCAGTCAGCTCAGCAACCAACCAACATGAAAAAAAGTACAACTATTTTTTTAAAAATTCTCATCAAATGGAAACATGTAAATCTGAAACTGGTAAGCCAGCTGCTATAGTGAAAATTATGGTAAGATGTAGTACAGCCAAGCCACACCAAAATCACAGGTAATGGCCCACTTCAGAATGTTCACTCCACTGACTCAAATGGTATATTCTCTACTGGCATTCACTAATTTTCTAACTGTTCAGAATTTCGGTTACAATAATAAACCATCTATCAGAAACTTTGAAACACTATGACTTTAGACTTCCAGGACCAGGTTAGCTCTGAGCAGCTTCCCAACTTTTCCGGCTTGCCATCTAAAATGATTGGAAACAAAGTCATGGTGCTTTGGTTCACACCAAAAAATAATGTATTTTGGGCATCTGAATAGGATTCAGTGAACAGAGGGAATGAAGGCCAGCAAGCAAAAGTTTTGGCTATGTCAAATTTGCTGGGAAGTTTCCAGGACCCTACATCTACTTGGCAGCAACTCAGAAAGAGATAGAGTTACTCCTTCGTTAGTGTAAAGCTTTCCCAGGCTACAATATATGAAAAACAGCTTTCTGTATGTTGGGGAAGAGACCAACAGCACTGCATCATACATGTTATTCTTTACACTCTTAAACTGAGCTTAATGTCACATGATGCACTAAGTTTAACAGCTTCTGCTACAGTAATGTCACACAATGTCTCAATATGTCATCTGTCTCAGTTTTATCAACTGAATACTTTATCTTAAATTTGAACACAAGAGGCTTTTACATAAATATTGTTTAAAACATTTTGAAATAGCAATTTAAACTTTTTTTCCCAAAACTGACACTGGCAAATTGGCAAATTAAAATTAACTCCTCGCCTTAAAATAATTTTTTTTAGAAAATACAAAATTAACGCTTTATTCTTTATTGCAGAGCAGAGTTTAGAGACACAGGACTAGGTTTAAATGCAATCAATCCAAATGTAAAATTCAAAGTTCACTAATAACTCATTTACTCCTAGAAAACAGAAGCGTTGCGCATAAGTTCAATCCAAACATATTTCTTAGCAATCCGGTTTGGTTTTTCAATATTAAATTCTATTTTAGATGGTGAAGCAAATATTTATAAAAATGAGCAAGGTACAAGATACAGGTTAATACAATTATTTCACACTTGGAGACAGGGGAATAAAACAAGCATATTCAGCCTGAGCTATTCAACACTAAATTTTGGTGAATGCTTCAATAACCACATTATAAGAGATAAGGAAGCACTGTTTCTACTTGTCCTTTCGGTGAAGATTGCTATGTGAGCATATTGCTAGCTAGAATTGCCTCCTTTATTAAAGACCCACCCATACTTTTGTGGAGGAAGTCCTGCATGATGATGAGCAATACCACAGGAATTGGCAGTTTATATTTGTACGTGATTCAGAAAGAGTGCAGCAGCCAACTTATCCATGGGGACCACCACAGCAGATCCTGATTCCATCCTTACTCGATAACAATGGGCAGCAGGAACCCAAATAACATATTTTACTGAACAACTCAGGGGTGTTGCGGTAGGTTGCAGTACCTCCAACGCCACCACAGTGGAGCTGGACTGACCATCGGTGAAGTATTTAATGATGTTCCAGCCTTATATAGATTAACTATTGTATGGTGAATGGATTTAACAAAAGAGTCAACTCAGCAGCCTTAGCTAGAATTATTAGAAACGGTCGCTTTTTTTGAAAAATCATGACGGGTTACAATGTTGTAAATAAATTCCAGTAACGTATTTGAAGTACTTAACCCAATGCCCCACGTTTGAACAGTAAACTCGGTCTAAAGTTGCATTGCCTAAATAGCATGTAGTAATTACAGAATTTTGCCAATATAGCATTTCATACATCATGCAATATTCCCACTGCACGCATTGGTATAGAAATGTTGAAGCTTACTGCTTAAAATGGAAAATTATAACAATTCATAAACATTATAAAAAAGTCTGGGGGAGTGTAGGGCTGTACTCACACAGCAACTGATTAACCATCAACAGTTTAGACTACAGTGGTGCCAAATCAGGAGTTCTTGTCTGTTTTAAGCAATTTCAGAATTTAAAGAAGAATAGAACCCAATTCTACTATATCCATCAAGGAACAAAATTGTGTTACAAGTCCAAGCTTCTCCTTTTAACTAGTCTTTAACTTAACTTTAAGGCCTTACTAGATCCAGCTGGACTGAACTTAATGCCTAATTCCATACAGGAGCGTAGGTCAAGAAAATTGGATGTGCAGCAAAGGGAATTCTAATGGTTGGTTAAGATTTAGTTTTTTTTAAAAAAGCTGTTCACTTTTGTGGTAAGTTCATGAAATAGCAACCTCCTTTTCATCTTACCCCTCACTTCCATAATCTTTCAACATAAAATAACAGATCTGAAGTCACCAGAGATTCTTAACCTACAAATGCAGTACCTTAATTTGATTTTGGATGGTTATTTTTGAACATTTTCAATGAAGAATAGAAATAAGAAGGCTGAAAGTTTTAGCAACAAAGGTTTGAAGATTGAAACAAAACTTGCTTCATCCCAGCAGCAGTATGAATGCCACATATCTGCTCAATTTGTTGAAGAGATTGAGTGCTATTCATGCAAGGCTTTATGTGACACATTTTGATAGCTTTGGAATTGAAATATAGACACCAAAGTAAGACAATGCAATTGTAATTTCATTAAGATGAGTTCTGTAAAGGTCCAATCAGTAGTTCTTACAGTAGGGCACAAACTGACTTTTTGTCTCTCTGCTGTCCTTTAGATACTTTATGTTGTTAAAAGATCAATGAAAACGATGATGCCATCATTCATATCAGCTAACAAATGTAAAATCCATGGTAATATAAGCACTGTGCAAGATTTCGAATACTTCCAACAAACATCAGTTTAACACACAACTAGCAATTTAGATGTTGGTAATAGTTCACCATCTTTAGGTCTCAGCAATATCAAATAAAACTACATCACCACAGATTAGCACTTATTTTGCTGCTATCCTTCAATCCTTTGCTAGGTGCCATTGTAAAAGGGAGGTAAGTAGCTGCCAAGGTGATGTTAAATTCAGATAAGGTATATTCCTGTTATAACATACACCAAAAAAATGTTAACTTGAGTCTTTACTGTAGTGAGGAATATTAACTTTTTAGGTTACTGTTTTTACAGTTCTACATTAAAATTGAACAATGGCTTTGTTTCTTCACAAATCACGTTAGTTAAAATGTCAAAGTGCCAAACAACAATGCCAAAAACATTCATGTGCTGTGGTTTCTTTTTCTACTCTACTCTGGGAATTAAAACACAGTTTTAATGACAGTACTCTGAATACTTTCCGAATAGACCAGTACTAGCTGTGTTAAAAGATAACAAACAGTATCACTGACAAGGGAGCCCATTTCTGGCAAAAAACATAAATTATGATATTAGGTTAGGTTTCTGCTGAATAAGAGCATCATTCTGTGTGAAATTTGCTTGAAATACTATAAAAAAAACAAAAATGATGCACACTATCGTTCTTTACGTCAGTTCATAAAAATACAGTGGTACCCAAACTCAAAACTAACTGGAGCATTAAAGACATTACCTGATTTTTTTAATAAAATGATTCTATAAGCAAATGGAACATGCTAGGACTCACCACTAAAGGCTGGGTTAAAGAATCAACAATCTCATTTAAATTGAACATTGTATACACATTTCCCCCTGCCATTTGCCCAAGAAAACAAGGTTCTGTTGTGTTGCTTTATAACCCATGGTGGTTGAGTTAGGAAGATAATGACATCAAGTTCGTTTAATGCAAATTGGTGCGGATTTCTTCCTGTCTTATGTGTTCTGGATATGAACATAGTAAGAAGATTTTCTCTGACCACTATCTCTAACAAAGTTGTATGCAGGTTAGTTCTATATGTATTTACAAATTTTTCAACAAAATAATATAGAAAACCTTCCCAGCAGTATTCATTCAAATAATAACTAGAATACCGTCCTTTTCTTGATCCCATATTAAACATCATAATGTTTGTCCAAAAGGTGTTTTTCAAAAAAAAAGAACTGTTGCAAATGGGGAAAATAATCAGTTTTTGATTTGTGTTATACAAAGAGCGAGCTTGCTCAACAGACAAAAGCCGAGTTCACACCAAATTGCATCCTGTAAATTTCAAGTTTGCTATCTTAAATTGTTTGTGTAATTTCCTTGCAAAACAATGTTTTTACTTGATACACAGCACTGTGAGATACTACAAACAAATACACTGCAACATGGGCCGTCCGGACAATAGATTGAAACCTCTCAAGATCTGGCACTCCATGAACAATTTAAATGGCTGTGGTGCTGAATAAGTCATAATTATGTACAATCAACTATTAATAATTGATGAGATTTGAAGCAGTTAAAGATTTATTAACCAAGTCACTCTATTCCTGCCAAAGATGGTGAAATCTTTTCTTACCCTTTGGGCAGTCTAGCAGCATTATGAGTTAAAGTTGGACTTCTTAACCGCCTGGCCACAGGTTGATGCCCCTAGGCCAGAACTTCTTGATAATCATAAGACCAGCAATGACTGCGGTCTTGGAGTTGAAAACTCCTATGGGCCACCATTCTCTACAAACTGTACCAGCCAAATGGACTACATTAAATCTTTAAGCTCTTCTGATTGGTTCAATTGGTTAAGGCAGTTAAAACAAATTGCAAGGAAGACCACGCATTGATTATGTGTTTTGTTAGTATATCTCAACTGGAATGGTGACTGAGACGTAATTCCCACTGATGGCTAATGTAAAACCTCTGTTTGAGTGTGTATCAATAGACAGGTCACATTTGGAAAATATATGTCCAATGGTCAACAAACACACCAGCATTCATTGTTAAGGCTCACAGTTAAAGTGCAGTCATTTGACTGAGGCATTAGTGTAGTCACTTGGGCAGGACGCCACAGAGCAAGAGACGCTGACTGTACAGCTGTTCCCAAAAGAGAAAGAAGGAGATAAAGGAAGAGGGAAAACAGTTGTAAATGCTTAGTCTTTTCTTGAATTTCAGAGGAAGAAGCATAAATGCGCAGAGAAATAGTGCAAAAAAAGGGATATTGGGAGAATACTTGTCGTACTTCTAACTTAATGTACATTGACTACAATCAAAAATTAAGTTAATGCTTTACTTGATTTAAAACCAGGCATGCAAAGCAAATGGGAAAATATTGTAATTATTGGCACAGACTCCGATATAATCTCCATTACACAAAAGTTTGTGATTTAGAACATAGAACATAGAACAGTACAGCACAGAACAGGCCCTTCAGCCCACAATGTTGTGCCGACCATTGATCCTCATGTATGCACCCTCAAATTTCTGTGACCATATACAGGTCCAGCAGTCTCTTAAACGACCCCAATGACCTTGCTTCCACAACTGCTGCCGGCAACGCATTCCATGCTCTCACAACTCTCTGCGTAAAGAACCTGTCTCTGACATCCCCTCTATACTTTCCACCAACCAGCTTAAAACTATGACCCCTCGTGCTAGCCATTTCTGCCCTGGGAAATAGTCTCTGGCTATCAACTCTATCTATGCCTCTCATTATCTTGTATACCTCAATTAGGTCCCCTCTCCTCCTCCTTTTCTCCAATGAAAAGAGACCGAGCTCAGTCAACCTCTCTTCTTTAACGTTAAAAAACTTTCATCAAAGAAACTAGTGTAGCTCTATGGGCCATAAATGCAAAACATAAACATACTAGTTCTCATCAGGCTAAAAGTCTATCTTCAGTACTTTCAGTAAAACAAAAACTAAAAATATCATACTATCTTTCCCTCAAAATTAAAAAAAAACGGAATTTGGCATTGTAAAATGTTCATGAGCAAATTTCAGCCTTAAAATCCAGCCAACAGTGTTCCTCCATAGCACTCAAGTCTAGCAAGTCAGCTAGATCTGATACTGTTGTAGAGCCCCAGACAGGATAACAAAATGTTTTTGTGGTTATGACTTCACAACTATATAACTGCGATTTCTGAAACACCGAAATTAAATTGTCCATTGGTCAGTTACATTCTGCCCTAAACTGTAAAATAGGCTGGTCTTCAGATGAATAGAACTGATTCTTTCTAATTGTTTCCCCAGTTCATCATTTCTTGGCACATAGCTATAATTGTTTGCTCAAGTCGAAAAAAAACTCGCTGATAAACCATTGAAGTCTGCCTGGCAACTGAACTTGCACTTATCATAAACACAAAGAACTGTGGATGCTGGAAATCTGAAATGAAGGCAGAGAGCGCTTGAGAAATACAGCAGGCCTGGTAGCGTCCATAGAGAGAAAACAGAGCTGGCGTTTTAAGTCCAGCAACTCTTCATCAGAAACATTTATCAAGTGCTTGAACCCAGGAAATTCAAGCAGTGAAGTACTCTCCTCCGGGAAAGAAAAAGCCTAGGGAATTCTCAATGTGCTCCTTAACTGCGGCATTCCCGAGCATAATGGGGTACCGCAATGACAAACTCACTGAGATAGGACACAACAATCAGCGATATGAGGTGTTCAGCCTGAGGTTTATTGTTGACATGCCATGAAGGAGTACAACCCACTGTTAACATCAGATGCAAAATGTGAACATAATTCATTCCAAAAACAGACACTGACAACAAATGTAATTTAAATAAAGTTTTCAGTTACAATGGCACTTCCTTTCCAATAAGCTCAAGATAAGCATTAAGTCACTCTACCTTGCTTGATTGGAAAGCTTCATTTTTAGATTACTTAAAAGTGCCACCATAGAAAAAAAAACTGGTGCTGTCCGAGTTGATGGGACTGTTCCACACAGTATTTTAATTGAAAAATCAACAGTGCTGCTCAACATGGTGAGTTCATGCTGCATACTAGATTAGCTACAGCACAGAGCTTCCTAATGGAATCTTGCCCCTCTCAATTTTTAATTGAACTTCAAAACTCTGAAAGGGTAGGCACAGTAATGTTCATGCATATACCTCCATTTGCTAAACCTGCTAACGTGTCTTGGAAGACATATTAGCAAGAAACAATGGTTTCTCTGAAGATAAACAGAGATTGGCCAGGTTCCCAGATGCCACTGAAAAGGATCAGGGCTTTGGTGCAGTTGTAGGCCAAAGCAGGATGAAAAGAGTTAAGGAACAATTCATTAGTCTCAGAAATAAAATATAAATAGACTATTCGGTGCAGCTTGTTCGTGAATAGCAACTGGACCCGTGTACTTCTATTTCAAATCAGCTGCAAAGAACCTTCAGTTTACATGTGAGTACCATAGATTAATAATACTTCTATGGAACGTGAACAGAACAATGGAATTAAAATCCAGGCTAAACCTGATCAAGGTAAAATTTAGTTTCAATAGATTTTGTTTCAACTCCACAGTATAGCTCCCCTTCAGAGATCTAGAAAGCTTCATTGTTACAAGACTTTGCCAAACATATCTTATGTTATGAATTTTTTCCAAACATATTTGCACTGCAAAAGAAAAAAAACAAAATGGAACAAAACGTATAACAAGTAACGTAGCAGACTCTATTTTGAAACGTACTTATAAAAAACAGAAGTTGCAACAATGCAATATTTTCCTTAAATATGCATACGCTGAACCTGTGTTTCATTTTCGCTGCAGACGCATGTGCCTTTTTGCTGAAATAATCCCGAGATTGGTTTGACAATTTGGAATATATGGCTTTTCATTTCTCATTCAAAACTCTAAATTGGTGCTTTTGAGAGTCCCAGTAAATAATACAGTATGTATGCATTTTACTTTAGAAAAGAAACTCTTTATTTCAATTCAGCTCACGACCCAAAATTTGTATACGTCAATAATAGAAATAAGCCCCAAACCACGATGGACATTTTTGCTTAATTTGAACACCACTAATAAGTCTCCATTTTTAATGAAGCATAAGTTTGCAACATCAAATATCATGTTGGCAGTGATACTGTAACAGTACCGCAGGGTCTTCCGACAGCTGACTGTTATCTGTCCTTCCACACACACCCTCTTCATCTCTCTTTCTTCCTGGCCCATATTCACACTCTCCAGATGGACCATCAGTTTCATACCCATGCCAACATCATCACGAACAGCTTGCATGATGCTTGGGAAAACAAAGATGATAGATTAAGTATCAGATGTGATGTTGGAGTGTGTGTGTGTGTGTGTGTGTGTGTGTGTGTGTGTGTCTGTGACACAGTGTGTCTCTGTGTGCGTGAGTGCGCGAACCAGTGTCTTTGCATGACTGCGACTGTGCAGCTTAAATGCAACTTTGAAAGATAGCTTCTCAAACCTGCTTAGCTGGAACAATGCAGGCAGCCCTTTTAAATTCAGACTGGAAAACTGGAAGAGTCTCTGAGCAATATGGTACTTTAGAAATTGTATTGGATGAAAGCCTGCTAAGAGGTACAATCAAAGTCATTGCAACACGCACAGTTACAGCACTTGTAAAAAGGAAAAACTGCAACCATCTTGATGTAGCTTGTTAGTATTTCAAATAAATGGGCACGGAAATTTCAGCACTCAATTTTTGCTGCATTGTCTGAGAACAATAAGACAAATTACTTTTGAATTTTAATATAAACTTATCCCTTTTCTTTCAAATTGTTGAACTGTATTTAATCCACAGCATCGACAGGCGTGCTAAACTTGCAGGATGATCTCTTAACCTCCTCAAAACCCATACAATAGCAGAGTTAAAATTAGACCAGCAGTTTCAGAAATGGTCTGATTCCCTATATAAAATTACTGAGCCCACTGTATATGATGTGGTCAGAATGTTCTGCTGATTGACTTCATTTTTATTTCATGTCACAAGAAACAAGACATTTGCTGAGCTGTTTTTCTTTGATAAAGGGAAAGATTATGAGGAATAGTCAAAGTGTATTCTCATATAAATTCTGTTCACAGTAAAATCTACTGGAGTGGGTAAGATGCTCGCAAAGTTAAAGATTATAGTTATTGTAGAGACAAGGTTCACAGGAAATGAATAATAATAAAAAGGATCGTGGAACATGAACAGTGTTTCGGTATTATTCAGGCTACATGGGCTGTTCCTGGATAATGCACAGATGTCTCCCCCATATTTTTCTGACAGTGAGAGGTAACTTAAGATATTCAGAAACAAATTATAGAGATTGCAAATTTGGAAAGTTTAAAATATTTCTGAATGAAAACTCCTTCCTCCATCTCCAGAACAGTGTGCAGTACTTTTACTATGACGACTTCAAATTAGAAGACATAAGGAAAGCTCTGGCTGAGAGGGTTGAGTGCGTTATACAGACCAATACAAGTTTATACAAGAATTCTAGCATGTGCTTATAATAGCGTAGAGATGTAAACACTGGTTATTTTTCTTTCAATAAATTATCCATTTCCTTATGTTTTTCAGTGGAAAGATAGTTACAAACACACAAGAACAAAATCCCTAGTCAAAACTAACAGATAATCTCCTTTGCCATTTATGTATACTTCAAACTTTAAATACATAGTTAGTCTGCAATTCACTTACACTATATCCAAATTACAGCGTGAAAAATTTCTTATCATAGGCTGGCTCACAACAAGAAAGAATCTAGTTTCAAGATCTTATGTTATGCCTTCAAATCCTAACAGAGTAATGATCACAATTTTAGCTGAGTTATAATTAGATATAGGATCAAGGTCTTAAACTGAGGAAATGCAAAGTGTAACTATTATATTTTGAAAATAAAAATTATTGCAAAATATTTTCCTAATGTTTTGCGTACCGTTTTCATTCAGGATTACTCTTGCATAGTTTGGCTATATTTGAGGTCTGCTCTTTTTTCTGCTCAAGCAATAGAATACAGTAAAGGGAAGCTGTATTGAACAACTATGAAGTAACATGGTTTATACAAGTTTTTGTTCAAACGAAGAAACAAAGTAACATAGCTTTAAATAAAAGATCTACTGTCAAACTGGAAGATAATATAGCAATATAATCTTTTGAAAAGACGCAAAAACAAAGAAATAAAACAAAATGGAAGACAGCGCAAGCAAAATAAATTGTCAAAAAGAAATTCGCTGACACTATACTGGTTGGTTTTATGTCACTGTGGATTTCTTGAATAAACTTCTCATTAATTTTCTACAATAAAAATGCTGAATTCTATAGATGAAAAATCTAAAAGTCTTTATAACTGGATACAGTAATTATATCTAAAAGTAATAACTTTGCATAATGTGCTAACAACGCAGCTCGAAGCTGATAGAGCAGCTTGATGCAAAGACTGAACAATGAAACTGCATGCATCAATTCAAATTGTCTATTCAGTTTCTACCACTGATTTTAAAATAAATGCAAAAAAGCAATTATATTAAGCTACCTTAGCTTCAATTCAGCAAAAAGGGATCATTGTCAATAAAAAAAATTAAATAAGGGGATTACTGCCGTGTAAACATATATAAATAAAACAACTGAGAGATTACAGAAGCAAAGAGCTGATTTTTAGGAGTCATTGTACTGCAATCACTGGATTGGCTCAAATAAACCCAAAGTCATTAAATGCTACTAATAATTCTTGAATATTCAGATATTTTGATAAATATTTGTATGAAATAAATAACTGTGCAATGTAAGAGAACACTTGTTTGTTTGAACAATTTAGGCCTTATTTGCACAGACTATTTAAAACCACATACCTATATTAATGGGAACAGTGATTAACAAAGCCACCTCTACAAACAAATGCAATCCAACTGCAAGTAATATTTATGCTTACGACTAACAATCACGTTCATTTTAAACTGCCTTTTGGAGCCACGTCAAATGCCTGCATTCTACAGCTGTGTTCAGAATTATTTGATTCGGTCATTTTTTTCTTGAAAGATTGAACACAGTGAAACAACATATATATCCATCATTGCTAATTTAAATATTTTTAAATAATTTATTTTCCAAAAACTGTTTAAACAGCATTCCACAAACAGGGTTAATTATTGTACCTATTTAAATTAGTTTGTACAAACGTGCACGGAAAGACATGGATTGCCTGGGTTGTCGTTCTATTTGTGCAATCGGACTTGTTTAGATAAATGATAATCTGCCATTAAAGTAGTAAAATGTAAAGTTTGAATAAAGCTTTGTCGGCTGTTTTCTGCTTTGAAGCAAATCTCTTAAAAATACAAACAGAAAATGCTTGAAAGTATCTAAAAACTTCAGCAAACCCGAACGAAGTATCATGAATAGTGAATACCTACAAACCAGTTAGCAGAAAGAAAACAAACTACCTTTTATATCAAGCTGATCTATTCACTCAATGGGAAAATTAACAACTCATTACTGCCAGAAATTGATAAAATAACTTAATTGTAACCACTACAGGCTGGTAAGAGGAAATCTGAAAATTTGTTCTGAAAAACATGGGAATATCAATTCTCCTTCATAACAAATTGAGGTTCTTTTTGGCTTCAAACTTTATCATAGCTTCCATATTTGTTGAAAAAGAAACAATATGTAAGCCAATAATTCACAAATAATGGAAACTTCTGTGGAAATTACCCATAAATGCAAAGGTTTGGACAATGTATAAGGCCTCAACTTCAAATTAGATGGATTATGTCGAATATTGTGACAATCAAATAACTCTCAGATCCTGTCCACTGAACCCAGAACCTCTTGCATAACCTTTTCAGGGAAAACAGTACAAAATGATTTAATTATTAAACATTTTAGTAAAGTAAAAATATATTTTAAAGAATTTTAAAAAGAAAACTAGAGCATAAAATTATAGTAATATTCCGAAGCCAATAAGGAAGGATAGCCCAAATAAAGTTAACCCTAAATAAGTACCACCTGGTGCTGACAGAAGCCTCGTTAATAGAATAAAAAAGTTCATTTCTTTCCTGCTAAGCAGATGGGAGTCACACAAAATTAGGAAAATAAACTTTGTCACCAAAACAACAAAACAGCAATTCTTTCCCGATTGGCCAAACTGAAAAAATAAATGGTTAATAAAAAAAAGGAGTCTTGTAATAGCAACTGATCAGAAAGCATGCAGCATGACTCCTGTAATAACATTATAGATAACATGGAATAGATTTTTTTGGGGGTGCAGGGTGAGCGATAAGGAAAGAACTATTCCAAACATATTGGTTTTTCATGCAAGGCGCTATCAGTAGTTTTAATTTTTTCTCTTTATTGAATCTTCCTATTTGTAAAGTGCTTTTCTCCACTTACTAATTTCACAATTAACAAGCTCCGGAGATGATTTGAAATTAACTATTCCTGCTGAAAGAAAAATCAGCTCAAGGTAGTATTTTCTCTGCCTGAAAAAATTGTGTTCTGACATTTTAGATTATGTGCTCCAGGACACAAACACAGGCCTCATACTCAATATGTCGATCCTTAGTTATTTAGTTGCAGAATAACCCCACTGCTCAGAATCCAAAGAAGTACACACAGTGCTGATTTAGTTTGATCATTAAAGACACTGAGTTAAGTGCAATGCCAGTAATTGTGATACACAAAATAAACAGTGAAGAGAAGTAAAATCAGCACAATATTTCAAGTAATAAACTCATTTTCCAATTTATTTCAATAATTGTAGCTTCACATTTTTATTTTTAAACAAAAACGGATGGAAAAAAAAATAAGAAAAATGTGTAGTTGTCAAATTATTACTAACCATGTGTTTCTGTTTAAATTTGCCTTAAAATCAAAATTAACTACACTTCAACACAATGGCTTTGGCAGTAAAAGACCTTTTTTTTAAAGAGTGCATTTTCCTTTGAAAGTTTAGAACACATCACTTTGTCAAAATGTTTACATAAAATTATGAATATTTACCAAGCAGCAAGGTATGCAATATATAAAAAAAGGAATGCACTGCAATTTTTATTTTTAAGAAAACTCAATCTCTTCATCCCACCCTCCTTCCAAAGCATTTTATTGAGATGAAGTGGGATTTTAACAACATTCGCAATAATGTGCTATTATTTTGGCGTACAACACACAGACAGTAGAACAAAGCCCACTGTGCAATGTATTTTCCTACAGTGTAAAACTAGTTTATATTTTTTAAAAATACTCTTTAGCCTTAATACATACTGACTTCACTATCTTTCTTGGCTACCAATGTAAAGACTAGTGTGGATGGTGTTCCGTGATTTTACACCTGCTGCTAAGGCAGAACTAAAAACTAGGACCAAACAGAACTAGGAAGCTAAGTTCTGGGTGCAAAACAAAAACATACAAAGATAAACTGGTATGAATATATTTTGTAAGTGTATCCTTTATCAAAAGATGATGGTGGCAAATGTCTTCAAATTTGAAACCAAATGCAATTAAGAGCAAAATCAAAACTTTGCTTGTTTACCAGTATTAAACAAAGTAGCCTCATCAACATCTGTAAATTTTTAATACATTAAAACCAATTCTTAAAACATGCATGTGAGCTGTAGTTGGCTGAACTGTGCTAATGTTTCAAAATAGCAGGGCATTTATTTCAAAATCCATTCCCACTTCTTTTTCTTATAGCAGAGATATAATGGTACATTGGTAGGAGGTAATAACCACACCCTGGCAAAGATGGATTTTTTTTTATGTGGGCAACATTAAAGTGCAGATTGCTTACCAAAAACCCAAACACACAACTGCGCTGTTTGAAATTGAAGCTTCATATATAAAAATGTAATTTCTTTAAAGAAAAAGATTAGGCACCCTGTAAATTTCGCGAAGGACAATGACTGCAACCATTTCATTCTACCAGGCCCTTTTGTTACTGAACATTAACAGGGTTAATTCGTGAAGACGTAGAATAAATATACAACAGTGAAATGAATTTTCTTTTAAAAAATACCATCTCCAGAAAAGCTTTAAAAAATATTACTAAAAATGTGTCATGTGTACTTGTGGATCAATATCTTAGTAGTGCATTTTATACTGCCAGAGGCAGAACAAAATAAGCTTCTAAGACAAGTATTTTAACTTCCACATCCAGAAAGCAAGTACAGATATTTTAAAAAAGTTAAAACAAAATCTAAACCTCCCATCATGAGAACTATTAATATGGTACAATTGGTTTCTTTGCTTGAATGAAAAAAATCAGAATGAACTCTACTAAAAAAAGTATGTAAAAGATTCTGAATAGGTTCATTACGGTATTAAATCCAACGAATTATTTATTGAGCAGAACGCATCATGTTTTGCTGTAACAACATAAACTACATTCTTTTCAATTTGCAAATTCATGATGGTAAAAAAAACATAATTCTTTGCGGTTTTAATCATCAAGTACACAATGTAACTCTTAAACTCTAACACTGAAAGATCACCAGCAAACTAAAGGAAAATTAGGGACACACCCTGAAAAATTTCAAAAAAACCTCTTCTCATTGCTGTATCAAATTACTTAAAATTTGGCATTCAAAGTTTCTTCCCTTTAGAAGTACACAAGGCCAAAACAGACAGGGGGAGAATTATATAACATATTCTTAACTAAACCAACTCAACCGAAGCCCAAACCACATGATGAAAGCTATGTATCCCAGAATTAGTATTTATTGGAGCAGATTACAGAGTCATTTCTTTGGTAAATTGAGGTATTGTTGGAGAGCTCAGTAAATCAACGCAATATTGAGAAGAATCCTTCAATTGAGCTTTCTCTCTAATTTCATCACAGAAGAATGTCACTGCCCACAGATCTGAGTTATGATTTCTTCTGCCATTAGTTCATTTAATGATTGAGTGGTTTTGTTTCATTGGAACTATTAGTAACTCACTTCCACTGTTCAAAAGAATCACTTCAATAAAATGTTAAAAAATCTATTTTAGTTCAGAAAAGTTGCATTTGTACTTGACTTATTCAATATTTGGGCAATATGTAAACTTGTTATATGTAACATCTAAACTCCAGTACACTACTAACTTCATTTACTAACAATGCTAACTGACTACTTTTTCTTTCAGTGAGGTTAAATGTGTTGAAATACAATTTCACTAAGTTGACTGGATTGGTCAACTGTTGCACCCAACACAACATCTTCACTGAATTCATTTAAATTAAGGAGATTTTATTTGCAATGTACGAATCTAATTTTCAATTTGAGATTGCATATCCTTATACATTCTTTATATTCAGAATATAAATTCTGACGTAATCTGGTACAAAGATAAATGCAGACCTGATCTCCTGCACTACGAAGTCAATGCTCTCAAACCCTTTGAGACTGAAATCCAAAGCTAAGGAATCCATTTACTCAGCCTTCAAAGCTCAATGTGTATCAAAATATGTAACTTTAATGTTGGTGGCAGGATATCACATAAAAATTTGAAGAAATTGTTCACCTGTTCATTTTCCTAACCATTATTGCTTAAAGCATATTAATCTAATAATTAAGAATGCCTTCAATATGTGACATCACAATATTAATGAGATGATGGCTAAAAAGTAGTATTAATTATGGGTCATGGAAACTTGATTAGATTTAATGGATTTACACTACTCAGCTGCCCCTTAGAATGATTTATGCAACTTTTATGAAAGCAATAATAATTTTAAAAGGCTATTACCGGTAGTTCAATTGTTACTTTCCTTGCTGCAAACCACTAAACACAAAATAAACACAGACCATTTGGGGGTCCATTTTCCTTTTTGCTTCTGTATACAAATAGACCAAAAGCTGTAAACATCATAAGCTGTTTGCCTTGCCCTTCCATTCCTACAGCACTTTGGTTTGAGTTGAGGTAGGTGGCTGAGGGGCTGCTGTATAAAATTAAGAAAATGGAAGCATGCCTTTGGGTACTTTATTCTTTTCGAAGTGAAGAAAGCCATGGGGAGAAAAGAATTAGCACCAGCTTCTTAACACTTTGCAGACAGCAACTTGGAGCATAGAACATAGAACATTACAGCACAGTACAGGCCCTTCGGCCCTCGATGTTGTGCCAAACCTGTCATACCGATCTCAAGCCCATCTAACCTACACTATTCCATGTACATCCATATGCATGTCCAATGATGACTTAAATGTACTTGAAGTTGGCTAATCTACTACCGTTGCAGGCAAAGCGTTCCATTCCCTTACTACTCTGAGTAAAGAAACTCCCTCTGACATCTGTCCTATATCTTTCACCCCTCAATTTAAATCTATGCCCCCTCGTGCTCGCCGTCACCATCCTAGGAAAAAGGATCTCCCTATTCACCCTATCTAACCCTCTGATAATTTTATATGTTTCAATTAAGTCACCTCTCAACCTTCTTCTCTCTAATGAAAACAGCCTCAAGTCCCTCAGTCTTTCGTCGTAAGACCTTCCCTCCATACCAGGTAACATCCTAGTAAATCTCCTCTGCACCCTTTCCAAAGCTTCCACATCCTTCTTATAATGCAGTGACCAGAACTGTACACAATACTCCAAGTGCGGTCGCACCAGAGTTTTGTACAGCTTCAGCACAACCTCTTGGTTCCAGAAATCGATCCCTCTATTAATAAAAGCTAAAACACTGTATGCCTTCTTAACAGCCCTGTCTACCTGGGTGGCAACTTTCAAGGATCTGTGTACATGGACACCGAGATCTCTCTGCTCATCTACGCTACCAAGATGCAAGAATTTGTAACCACAAAGCAAAGTTCATGTAGAAATGCTATTCATCTTGCAGAACTCTGCATGTCCTTCACTTAAAACTCAATCATCAACTTTAGAGATAAATACTGCCACTCAAGTTGTTTGCCAATAATTGTAACTTTACACCAAATGAACTGTGCCCATTTACATTGAAGCTTGTGATTACATTGAAATAATTCTGTGGCATGTTGCATGTGGTGTTGTTGCTTGCAAAAGGCCTTCAATCCTTGTTTTCTCTGCCCCACACTTATGTATATGCACAACATCATTGGAGGCACAGAATAAACTAGCCTCAACAGCTGACAACTGGCTAAGTTAGAACACTATAGGTTAAACCGTCTAAACTGCTGATAGAATTATTCTTCGTGGCACTGCAGAAAAATTAGTTTTCAAAAAAACTTTATTTTTGGCAATGACATCAGTAGTATGCTGGCATGTGTCCAAAGATATATGTACAAATCATTAAGAGTAGAGGTTGGACAGTAATTGTGCATTCTTTTTGTCAAACTTATTCCAACTAAAACACAACAGCAACTTCCTATGAAAAGAAACAAATTAAAGATAATTATGTCTTTCCTTCATTAAAAAAAACAAAACAAAAATTATAGGCAATAACCGAAGGCTATTATCAAAGTGGAGTGAATAATTAATGTTTACATTTTCTTTGCCCTCAGTTTGCACAACCAACTTTCTTTTTTTTAAAAAAGCATTTAAAAAATTTGAGTGCATCACTTCTGGTTCTATGTTACTACTGAAGTCCTAGAAATATTTAATTTCAAGGAGCTTCATCTAATTCTCCTTTGTGTGGGCCGCTGTAATTTAAATATTCCAGCATTTTTTACTTTTATTTTTCACACGTCATCTCAAGCACAAGTCCCTCAGCCTTTCCTCATAAGACCTTCCCTCCATACCAGGCAACATCCTAGTAAATCTCCTCTGCACCCTTTCAAAAGCTTCCACGTCCTTCTTATAATGCGGTGACGAGAACTAGAAAATTCAATCTGAGTAAGAATTTCACATTTTAACTTTTTAAATTTTATCACCTTACATTTGAGGTGCTGCATTCACCTTTCCTGTTCCTAACATTTCCTATTCCCGTATAAGAGTGTTATAGCAAAACTGGTGAAGTATTCTTTGTACTAAGAAATTATAATGGGTGTAGAAAACCAGATAATCAAAATCATAAATTAATTTAAATTATACATCAAATTGTCAGAAAGTAACAGAATGCATGATAACTAGCAGCACAATATGACAATTATTTCCATTCATGTGGGGTCTAATCACCTAAATTGTGGGCTATTTGTCATTCCATACAAAGGCCAAGTAGCATTTGTTGTGTAGAATCACTGCATCACTGGCCAGACTTTATTTCAAATAGACTGTCTGCTCATGTGGGCATAAAATGCCATGTGGCATAAAGAACAGCAGAGTTTTCCCTGTAGCATGGTCGATGTTCTCTCGAACAGTAGTATCAAAAACAGATTCATTGCGAATACATCATGTCTACTCTTTTGGTGCCTTGCTATGTCCAAGTTGTCTACTGTGCTTGCTTACATTACAAAAGTGACTATGCTTCAAAAGCAATTACTTGACTGTGAACAATGGCCTGATGATAAAACCACTTTCTCCACTACTATCCACGCCATGCACAATTTAAATAAAAATTAACATAGTTAAAATTCAATGTGCATTCCAAGATACTTTCAGCCTGACTTTTCAAGCAAGATTTTCTCTCCATGCCATGGTCAGGAATGAAGACAGATGGGCATGAAAATACCAGCACCAGCTGGCATGCAGTTTCCTGATCCCTTCCCCAGTGTCACTTATTTTGAGCAAAGCAAGTTTGGAGTGGGCAAGGCTACCTGCTCGTACAAGGCTTGTTAGGGAGAGGATGAACAAAATTTTTCAGGCATCTTCTAGTTTTAAGGCGTGACAAGAGAACTGCCTTGAGGGGAGGAGCGAGCAGCATGGTAGCATGCCAGTGCTCCAGGTTATGCCACCTAGCCCTCCCACACTGCTTAGCAGTGCAGCCAAAGATCTAGCTTTACAGTGACTGCCTCCCTCAGTAGTGGCCTGGCTACGTTTTTCCTTCATTTTTAGTTACATTTTTCAAAATGTGGATGACACAGCACCTCCTAGCTGATATACAAACATTGCAACTTGCGGCTTCTTTGAAGTTGGATGGCCTCCCATTGGCCCTTTAGCATTTACAGGCTGCTATCACCCTTAATTGGATACGGAATCTATCTCAAGTCCAAAAGTGGTCAAAGTTCTAACATGTGACTGAGTCCATCCAAGATTTTGAATGAGAAACAATCCCAGCTCTTGTTTCCCATATCTAAATCACAATTTCAGCCCTTCTCATCAGCATACTGATAAATATCAGTTGATCTCAGGTTTCCTGTATAGCCACATGATCCAGGCAGATCACTTTAACTTTTGTTAAAATTAATTCACGGAATGAGGGCATCTCTGGCTAGACTAGCATTAACTGCCCATCCCAGAGGGCAGTAAAGAGTCAACCACATTGTCGATTAGATTCTAGATTAGAGATTCTTTTATTGGGGGTGTTTCCTGCTCTGAGGTAAACCTCCATACATTACAATGAAAAAGGCTTTTGCATGACACAGGTTGATACTAACTCAGGATTTAAAAACATTGATCACGAGTCTGCTCTGCCTCCCTTCTGCTTTGCTCCCCAAAAGCAATTTCAGACCCAGCCACCTGAGATTTACTTATTGGTATCTGGTTCCATTCCCATTGTTCTCTGTTTTAAATTGGTCTCAAAGAAGGAGAAAGGGTCTTTCATCATTGAGGCATGATGACTATTTTACCCTGTAGCCTGGAAGAAGCTGCCGACGTGGCTTTCCTGTCAATTGAAGAACTAAATGAGGATTGGAAGCCGCACAAAGTCCATAGAGACCAACAGATTTAAATTTTTTTTATAAATAAAATAAACCTGATTCACCAAATACATTCCCGAACACTGAGTAGCTGCTAGCCTCCATGTGTTTGGCACAGGCAACAGCCAGATGACATAAACTGAGATATGAGAGTTACAGTAATCTGAGTGAATACTGCCATGCTTGAGGAGGTTTGGTCCACCACCCCCAGCCAATTTCCACTCCAGGTTAAGTTACACCCTTTGAAATTCTACTGAAATTAACAAAGTTCACCTGGATGCACAACACAAAAGTTAACCATTGAAATTCTGATGCATCACCTGCCATATCAGATATTTGAAAATCTTTCTCAACTCTTACATTGTCCGTGTTTTGGGAGACCTCATCAATGGCCTTGACACATCAAGCCTGGATTACAACCTACGCAATTCCGTAAAGATAAACTCTCTGTTGAAGCCTCTGATCAACACTTATTGCATTTTGTTTCAGTTATTTTTCACCAGTCTGTGTGTTATCCTGTACAACTTCATACAAAGTGGCCTGTGCTGGGGTCGCAGTCCACCCAGGTTTGTAACAGAAACACACGACAACGTTCTTGCCGGTTCTCCTCCTTTCTGAACAAGCACCTTCACAAAATTGACGGAAGGGACAGTTTCTCAGAAGCTGGTGTCTGGTGTGCTTAGGAAGTCACAAAAAGCTTGTGACTGCTGCGGATGAAGGGTAGAGGTCGGATGGGACTTGATGGAGAAGGGGAGGTGTTGTTTCCTAGCTTAATGTGTTTCAAGTTAATAAATCAAATCCAGTGAAGCACACTAACCAGCTTTCAGATAAAACAGCTATTCCACGCTGCTCTAACAAAATTGCTACAACTTTTGATCTATGATCCAAATTCCAGTACGGTTAATTGCTGTATAATACTCATACTAAACACCTGTTTACATTCTTTGTTATTTACAAGCATGATGAATGAAGTTTGTAACCAACAACTTAACTTTTGTAAATGACAGCTAGTGGTCTTAATAACATATTTTATTAATTAGAAGAATATATGTTAACTGTGCCTCAATTTTAGTTGTAAACATATGAAGGACCAGTTTGAAATTAACTGCTGAAGTTTCAGAGCACATTGCAGAGAACAAGTCTATGTTGTACAGGGTGTCACATCTTATGTAAATTAAATGTTAATTTGGGGAACTCTGAATTAAATGTGCTTGTGTACACTGGTCTATTAGTAGTGAGCTGTGGGAATCTGGACAACTGTGTTTTTTTAAAAAAAAGGCAGCTGTACTAACTCCCACTGAAAGCATGGTAGAGATCGCTTTCATGTCTTTATAATTTGTGTTTATGAGGTGATAACATTTTTACAAATGCCATCATTTTTGCTTTTTTATATTGCAAGTGACAGACTGACATTTTACAACAGGCTTACAGAAAACAAGAATTGAGCACTCTGTCTGTAACGGACATTAACTGTTGAATAGAAATTCATATGCAAATAAGGCAAGGGTCGAAGAAACTTTCACTCAGGGCTGCATATCAGGTCTGCCCAATCAAAGAAGTACAAGAAAGTTTATAAAAATTGATACTGGGGACAAGCTAGATTTAAATAACTAGAAGTTTTTCAATGAACAGTGTTCATTTCCAGCGAAGAGATATCTCCCAGAATGCGATTATTTTCAACCAGTGTGCAATAAACATGGATCAATGGTTAAAGATCTGCCAACTTGTAATCTCATCTTACACCAAGTTTTGAAATAAACCTTTTTTTAGGATTTGAGATCTCAATCATTGCAACTAATTCATTTACTTTAAGTCTTTCCTGACATCAAAAGCAGACTCTGCCCATGGTAGGGCCATTCCACAACAAAATTCTGATCAGTCATCCACTTTCAGTCACAAAATGAACCAAATTGTCTTTGAAATTCAGAGTGGGCTGGGAAGGAGGAACACAGTAAGAATGTGCATGGAACATACAAGCAGACTCTCAACGCATATGGTTTTACATTGAAAATTCCATCTGTTGAGTGTGTTGTCCATAAATTTCTGAAAGTGGTCATCAGATCCTAGAAATCGTACCCAGGGTATCAGAAGGTATCAATTTCCAAATCTTCCACATTTACTGCTCCTTCTTTATCAATTCTACTTGTTACATCCTCAAAAAAAAAATCCAACAGACTTGATAAACATGACATCTCTCCAGAAATCCAGGTTGACTTTTTCTAATCCTGTTGATATTTTCTAAGCATGGTTAATGTTTTGAATCTGGTGACTCTTCTCCAGAACAATTTGATTACAATAGTGTCTAGCATTTTACCTGCCACTGATGTTAAAGTAAATGTCTGTAATTTCCAGTTTACCTCATCCCTACTTTTTAAAATTGTGAGATTACATTTGACACACTCCAATCTGCCAGGGTTGTCTCAGCATCTACAGAATTTTGATAAATGCCAATCAATGCAGCCATTATCCTCATGGTTACTCCCTTTATCAGCTTTCATTTCCATTAATTTCTGCTGGAATTATTTTTAAAAATGGTGATAATTTCTTGTAATTCCTCCTTCCCAATTGACCCTAGCTCTCCTAACATTTCAGGGAAGTTATTTGTTTCTTCTTCTTCTGGGTGAAGAAAGCCTTTATGTTCCTTTACTCTCTATTTTCCTACTCAAACAATCTTTTGGTTCTCCTTTGCTCGATTTTATGTCACAGTTGCATCCACTTCAAATCTAAATACAGAAAGGTAGATGCAGGCATATACTTTTACATTCTCAGAGTATTTCTATCTTGGGGGTTGTGAATGTTATCTATACACGAAAGACGATGAAACTAATATCAGCAGGCACAGAGTGTATTTTGTAACTACTAGTGCTCAACAAACAACAGCAAATCCAAAAGAAATCAAGTACCATAATGGGCTCTCCCTTAATGTTAAATTGTTCTGAAAAAATGCTATCCCACCCCAATGCTCAAGCACATTCCATCTTTTGTTCTCCTTCCTGCAGCATTGAGCTGACACTCTAACATCACATTGCTTCCATGAAGCAGTTGTTTGCTTCAGGTGTGGTCACCTCATCCCATTATTGAAATAACGTTTTCCCAATACTGAAATGAATTATCTTTAACAGCCATTGCCATTTTGATGTTGATAAATTTGGTTGCAAATTTACGAATAGCCAAGATCTATTCATGGTAAGTGTGAAGAATAGCCATTTAACTGCTTTTGGTGGCATTAGTTAATAGGTGAATGTTGTCCAGGACTTGGATAGAATTTTCCTGTCCTTCTTCAAACAGTAACCTGGGGACTTTATGTTCTTTTAAGTGAGCATATTTGGAAATGTCATCCGAGGAACAAGTTCTATTCATGCACAGAGATGTAGGTATGGGCTGTATGGTCAGATCCTAGAATTGAATTTGAACTCCATGTCCCTCCAACTCAGGTAAAAGTATTATTACTGAGGCAATGTTAATGTAAATTATCTCTATTTATTTAATTGTTAATACTTTTGCATCAAAATATAACTGCTTTCAGTTATTTTTCAAATCAGCAGAAAACCAAGCCTCAGAACAGATACCATAATCCTATTTGCTGCACATTCCTAATTTACCCCCATCTATTATAGACAGCATCAACTGACGTATTACTCCTGTTCCATTTTTCAATGTGATGCATTCCTTCTCGGGGTTATTTTATTCTCTTCGTTCGGTATCAACCATCTCAGTCTGTCTCATGTAGTATGAGAGTACACTTGTTATACAATTGGGCATGTTAACCTGGCCATCTAAATGATCAAATAACACGTTTTGTTTGCTTTGAAAAGCGAAGAATAACCGACATACTGAGGAAATGACACACAAAAAAGTTAAAATACAGAACAAAATTATCAGTGGATCAAGCACATTATCTGTGGAATAAGAAATGTATAGAACTGACATTTTAGGTTTACAGCCCTTGTTTAAACTGCTGGATGTTTCAGGTTGCCAAGATCTGTAGCACTCTCATTTTAGGTTAATTGTAAATCACTATATATTAGTCAATTATGGCAAAATTAATAATCACTCTTGAAATCCACATAATTGTAAACTTGAAACAGTTGCAATTTTTGAATGAACCCCTGAAATCTCCATGTTCACAGAGCAGCAAAATGGTTACAAAGCTCAAGGAAGAGTTATTCAATAATAATCCAGCAAGTTACAACAATTATCAAAATACATCAAGTAATTTCAGAAAACTAGTTGATCCAATGTATTAATTGAAAAGAAATTAGTTATTTTATGATATTGTCAAAGTGAGAAAACGTGTACTGTAATTTATATTCATTAACTTGTAAACCTTCACAGCTTCAACAAAAATAAACTGGTATCTGGATACATCAGTATAAGCCACAAATTCAAGATTTATCACCCAAACATTACTTGAAATGAAATCAGAGGATGCAAAATGATATTCAAGATTTCTTTGCTACTTAAGGACTGTTTAATTTAACAAGTGAATGTAACCTGGGACAGAGTAAGCTGCTAATAATGTGGTTTCCTTTACTCTGACCCTGATCATCTAGGTGGTTGCCATTTCAAAACAAAAAAAACTTGTCGCTGGTAAAAGATCAGTCCTGGGCCTGCTGCAAAATTCCAACAAAGCTCAATGCAAGCTAGAGGGGAACAGCACCTCATTTTCCACCGAGGCATTTAACAGCCTTCAGGACTCAACATTGGGTTCAATAATTTCGCAGCATAATCTCAATCCTCCATTCTGATTTCAATCTATGCCCCGCCCTTAACTCACGTTGTGACCCCATATCTTCTTGTTTCAATAAAGGGGACTCATTTTCTCATTTTCACCTCTTTCATTTGCAGCTATTTGACATCTCCATTTCTCTTTTACTACTGTTAGCACTCCCTTCGTCTTTTGCTCCGATACTCTCGTCATCTGTTCCACCTACTCCTTCTCCCCCTCAGTCTATAGCATAAAAGCTCCCTTTTCCCATTCCCTTCAGTCCTAAAGAGTCATATCAGACTCGAAATGTAAGATCTGTTTCTCTCACCACAGTTGCTGCTAGTTTCTTTAACACTTTTGGGTTTTATTTTACAGTAATGTTTCTTTAAATCTAAAGACTGGAACTTATGAAGAACTATTCAAGTTGGATTTGCAAATAGACAGTTTCAAACTCCATGCTTTTCCAAGAATTCTCACTAAATAACGGTCAATAAATGCATCCAAGTCCTTGCTGAGGCAACTGCTTCAAACTAATTAGTTTAGAGGTCAATAAAATTAAACTAGACATCACTACCATGAACCCCAGGCCAGTTAATAAGCGTGATTTCCTAAAGCGAAATTATTCCTCTATCCTTTGGATGAAATTCAATCCTCAAAGTATGATGAGATTCTTGTTTACATAATAGAGTAATTATGAAGAAAACCGTAAAATGTTAACATAATGATGGTAACATTCAAATGCTGAACACACCAGCATCAATCCTTCCTTTGCTGATTTAATGGAGGTGTTGGCCAATTTGTTTTAGGTGAGTATGATGATGCCTATCAAAATAGAACAGGAAAAATTGGACACCACACATTAAACATTTGCATAACACCACTCAATGACTTCCAGACTAATACTGTAATAGTGTACTTAACATGCCTTTATGCATCAGCTGCTAGTTTGACTCTAATACTGTTTTATTAGCAGCAATGAGTGATACCACAATTCTATCTTCTTGTGTACTCAAAGTGCCTCTCTACCTCATTCACTAGAAGAAACTCTCATTATGAGAGGAAGTGTGGGCCTGTCAGTGCTTAACTTGGGCTTTCCCAAGTGGGATCGCAAGCTGAAATTTTGGAGTTGTTAGCAATGGCTGCTGTGGAGCTCCAAGTCAGTCATGACAGCTGCAAGGCCCCTTTAAATCTTTTTCAGATTCTGATCCTGAAAACCCAGTCAGACAGTAGGTGTTTTTCATTCAAAAGACTTATCAACTAAACATCTGCCTCCACCTCCCCACCCCACACTGCCAACTACCAACCTCTCCAACCCAATCAAACCACCAATCATTCTTATGCCTCTAGTCCCTCACTTCCACTCTGTCTTCCCATTCTCGTGGCTCTGGGGCCAGTGCAATTTTAAGCCTCAAACTGGGCCCCCACCAGTGAACATTTGGGAAGCACCTATTTACTAATAGTCTTATAATCAATGGTTATTAAGTTTCATGCTCAAATCTTCATTCTGCATAACTGGGCAAGTGATAGAAAAGGAAAGCTCTGCTTGGGAGCACTAGCAAGAGAGATCTGAACCATTTTCACAGTCAGTGAGCTGCCAACGCTAAATGAACAATTTGCTGACTAGTGAACAGTAACAAGCTGGAAGTAGTTGAAGTTGGGCAGGTGCAAGAAAGCCAAGCATGAATAACACAAAGGAGGTAGCAGGAAAATCTAATACATCGCCCGATCCCTAAAAGGGGAATGACACCGCTGTAAGTGACTTTTCACAGCGACATGCTGTGGTTCCTCTATAATTGCTGAATTGGTGTAGCGGTCGCTTACCTCCATACTGTGTTGGGATCCCAGATGATGTCAGACTCCTATCCTGCCAGTTTTGGACAGAAGGTTTGCTCATCTGCTTCATGGCCCACTCAAATAAAGTCACAGCAGGCCAGGTTTCAGCAGGAACGGACTGATAAGTAAATCGCAGCTTGCTGGAGAGAAGGGGCGTATGTTAGTCTCCATTTTGGAGAAGATCCTTTCCTCTCTGATGAGGAGGCCAAGTGACATCAGAGATGGCTTTTGCAGAAATAATCTCTCTTTGTTGAGGATTTCTTCTATTTAGCACGCTTATACTTGAAAAGCTACAACACTGGCATCTTTCCAGCAATGTGAAAAATTGCCCAGGTATGTTTTACACACAAAAAAACAAATCAAATCCAGCCAATTACCATCCCATCGGTCTACTTCCAATCATCAGGAAAATCATGAAAAACGTCATCAACACTGCCATCAAGGGGCACTTGTTTAAAATTAACCTGGTCACTGATGTTCAGTTTCAGTACTGAGAGGGCAATTCAGCTCCTGACCTCTTTACAGCGTTGGTTCAAACATGGACAAATGAGGTGAATTCTGAAGGAGATGAGAGTGACTGCCCTTGATATCAATCATAGAATCAGAGAATACCTGTAGTGTGGAAGCAGGCTATTTGGCCCATTAAGTCTACAATGATCCTCCAAACAGCAGATCCACTGCTTTTCCCACAGCTAAACCAACTGGCCTGCACATCCCTGACATTACAGGCAATTTAGCATGGCCAATCCACCTAACCACATGTGACTGAGTGTGGCATAAGAGCCCTAGCAAAATGGGAGTCAATGGGAGTCAGTGGCAAAATTCTCCAGTGATTCCAGGAAGATGGCTGTTGAAGATCAGTCATCTTAGCTCCAGGGCATCATCACAGGTGCTCCACAGAAGAACTGAGACCCAACCACCTTCAGCTACTTTTATCAAAGACCTAACCTCCATCATAAAGTCAGAAGCCCCGATGTTTGCTGATGATTGCAATATGTTCAGTGCTATTTGTGACTCCTCACAAACTGCAGCAGTTCATGTTCAAATGTAGCAAAACCAGAACAATATTTAGGCTTGGGTTATTGACAAATCACATCCATGTTACACAAGTCCCAGGCAATGACCATCTCCAACAAGACAGAATCTAACCATTGCTCTTTGACACTCAGTGACATAACCATTATCATGAAATCCCCACTATCAACATCCTGAGGGTTACCACTGAACAGAAACTGAACTGGAATAACCATATAACAAAGTGTGAAGCTGGATGAACACAGCAGGCCAAGCAGCATCTCAGGAGCATATGCTGTGGCTACAAGAGCAGGTCAGAGGCTAGGAATCCTGCAGCAAGCAACTTGCTTCCTGACTCTCCAAACCTTCTCTACCATCTACAAGTCACAATCAAGAGTATGATGGAATACCACCCCACCCCCCCACCACCACTGAACTTACCTGGATGGGTGCAACTCCAAAAACACTTCAGAAGCTTGGCAGAATCCACTATGGAGCAGCCTGTTTGATTGGCAACACATCTACTCCCACCACAGCACAATAGCAACAGTGTGTACAAGAAGCACTGTAAAAAGTTACTGCAGTTCCCTGAACAGCGCCTTCCAGCCCAGAACCACTAACACCAAAAAGGATAAAGGCAGTCATCACCTGAAGCTCCCCTCCAACCAACTCAGCATTTTGATATTGGAAATATATTACCATTCCTTCAGTATCACTGGGCCAAAAACTTACAAATCCTCCCTAACGACAATTATGGGGGTAGTTATACCAGACTGTTTTAAGGAGGACAGCTCACCACAACATTCTTAAGGGAAATTAAGGACAGGCAATGAATACAAAAAGTAAAACACTTTTAAAACTTGGGTAGGAATATAAAGTTCCCAGATAGTAATATGAAGGAGTTACATGTGCGGAAGTGCTTGAACATCATCAAAGTGAGAAACCAGAGGCCATCAGCCTACGACAAAACAAGACAAACAAGTGAATTCACAAGGTGTTTCAAACATTCTTCAGGCGGCCACTAGCTGTTCTGCTTCTTAGGTTCAGTTAAGCTTCCACGTATCCCTGTTGATGCATACCTTGACTCAGACACAGTGATTGGAGTTGGCCGAATAACACCTTTACTTCAAATATTTGTTTCCAAGTGAAGGGTTTAAATGAACATAGAAGCATCAACACTCTAGGGATGACCAATAACTTTAACGGAAATCTGTCTTAGATTTTAAAAATCACTTTATCCACAATTTGAATTTACATACAGAGTCAAGGAGCGAACTATTCAGTTTCAGGAGGCAATTATATAATTGGACAAAAGTAAGAAATCAGACAATCTGGAGAAACAAAAGTTATCTCAGTCATAGATAACAAGGTGTAGAGCTGGATGAACACAGCAGGCTGAGGAGGATCAGAGGAGCAGGAAACCTGACGTTTCAGGCCTCGAGCCTTCTTCTGAAGAAGGGTCTAGCCCGAAATGTCAGCTTTCCTGCTCCTCTGATGCTGCTTGACCTGCTGTGTTCATCCAGCTCTACACCTTGTCATCTCAGATTCTCCAGCATTTGAAGTTCCTACTACCTCATTATGTCAGTTATGACTGGTTTAAAGCTAATGGTAGTACAGAGTGTGAAATATAGACCTGTAGTGTTCATTTTCTGGGTGATCACCTTCCAAGCGCAAAGACATGTAATAGCACACTTTCAGCTAAGTTAGCAAATCACACCCAAGCCTTGGCAATACCATTCTATAACACAGTTCAATAAACTGTGGATTAGTTCTTGAGTTTGCATGACTGTTTCAAACACATAACACCAAACTGGCATCTTTCTTGATCTTTATTGCCATTAAATTCAATGGGAAAAAGAAGCAAGAGAGATAGTAAGCGGACTGCTAAATTGTTATCAGAACTTTTATTCTATTGCACGCACGCGCGCGCACGCACATGTGTGAGAGAGAGGGACAGAGAACCATGCATTTTCTCTCCTTCTCCCTTTCCTTGCTGCATACTGATAATTCTGACTGAACTCACAGCTTGAGGAGGTCACCAGCACTAACTGATAACTCACTGAGCTCTGGTACAACAACAACAAGTTACCATTTGACACCCTGTGCGGTCGAACCTTCCATTCAATTCAAATATTAACGCCTCTTATATTGTATGAACTTAGCTACATTAAAATATCTGTTCTTTGGAAATTAAAAGAAAATAATAACTTTTATGAAAAATTCTGTGTACTCTTACGGCAACTTGAGCGCTACATGTCAGGAAGCCCCAGAACTGACAAGAAGGCATTTCACTGAATCAGTAATGTTAAAAAATAATTATGCTTCATTTTCTTTTCCTAAAATGTTATTTAAAAAGATATTTTGTTAGTGCTCATACAGAATTTAAATTAGGGACTATGGAAAAATCGAATGTTGTTGCAAATCATCCCACAGAGACTGCTGCAACGCACATACAAAAAACGAGACATTAACATTTCCAATGTCTTATGTAAATGAGCCCTAAAGACAAATCAGTGGCACAGTAGATCTTAACTTATGGAATGTATAGTTTGTGAATTTGTCTGAGGGACCAGATCCAAATTTATCATGTTTGATTAAAAGTCCTAATAACAAAAGGCAATGTGCTTTCAAGCAGGGCCCATTCTGTTCCAAAATTCTGCAAGTGTCAATACAAGGTACAGAAAAACTTCAAACTCATTCACATCATTGTCATAACACTGGGGAAATGCTCAGCAGAGGCAAAGACTCTCCCAAGGAAAGAGGAAGGGGTTGGGGTAAATGAGAAGAAAGCAAACTCACTGCAGTTAGAACATATTTTCCTGGTTACATTCATGCTAAAGAAATCCCAAGTTTTGTCAGATAAAGGTCATTGGCTTGTTTCAGATATTTTCTAACTCACCTGAGAAATATCTGGATTTTTGTGTTGCAATTTGCAGAAAACCAGGGTCCAGCAGAGGAAACCAGCTTGAAAACATAAAGTGCCTGCTGCCCAAGCCAGACTCCATTTTGCAGACTTTAACCTTCTTGCGTTAGCTGATGCAAAAAGAACAATTTCTTAATATAGGCCTGATTCTTTATCTCTCCATGACTTGAAAGTACAGCAAAGCAGCAACTTTGAAAAGAATGGTTAATCCAGTGAGCTCTTCTCACACCAATGAAACCTGGCTGCAAGTCTTAACTCATTTTGAAAGACATGCATAGGAAATCTGTCAAAGGAGCCAACACAGTAGGTGCTATGAGGGGACTCATTCGGTGCAGAAGTTGTACCACCTGTCATAATGGACACGGCTCCTCTGTTGGCATTCAGGGTATATATCAGATGGATTAAAATGTTCATTATAAAACTTATAACAGAATCCTAAGGAAGGTTTTTGTTAACTCATGGTATGAAAGAAAAGCAATAGTATGGTAAGGAAAGCAGCCACTGTTCAAAAAGAACCAAACTCATCTCTCTCCATTTAAGAGACAAATAGTAAGGCATAGCAGAGGGTAATCATTCCACAGAATGGGTTAGGTGAGGAAACAGGTACCCCATGAACTACCATTGCTAATACAGACATCAAACCAGCACCACAGTTTTTATTATCCACCACATTATCTTACCAACAGAGTTAACTAACCACAGCAGAGAGATAAATGACTGCTAAAGCAGCTTCAGTTTGACATGCAAAGTCGCAGAAGATTAAAAGTGAAGCAGGGCCTGAAAAAACCATAAATGATATCTCCCCCGTTTTACTATCTGCCATGGCCATGTCTTCACCTCTACCCACAACAGCTAGCGTGTCTTCCGCCAGAGAGGAAACAGTTTGCAGCTGAGTCTAGCCTCCTTCTGCAGCCATCTCCATCATGATGTGTGTCCTGCCTCGGTAAAGAAGGGTGTGTGTAGCTGATGGCATCATGAGCTGTTTTGAACATTTGCCTGTTATGTTCAAATAGCTTCATGTGCAAATTGGGTGGCAGTCAGGGTGCAACAGTGTTATGTATATAAATAGAAGATAATTATGTGAGACATTTCAGGGATTGTACGAGAACAAACACAAGTAAGGGTTTATTGTGAATAGTGAAGGGGTAGATGATGCAGGTTTGAAGAGAGAGACAGGATTTTTATCATGAAAACTTGAGTGATGTCAATGAACTTTTCCTGGCATTGCAACTAACTCTTGACAACTAGGTTCATAGCTCTGGCCTTCTCAAAAAATGTCCTCCCATTGGCAGTAGATGTGTTGCCCAGAAGATTCTCCTGCCCCTCCACTGAGGGAGAGGACAGGATCTTCCACCCCCAGTCTACCAGCTCAGTCAGCTTCCCGTCAGAAGATACCATGATCAGATGTAACAAGATCCCATTAATTCATATAAAGTTCTAATATTTATGCCAAACCATCCTGTACCATTTTAACCCAACAACACTGCAACACCGGAGATCCAAGGGGGTCTCTTCTTTGGGAGAATCTAGAACTAGGATTGACTTTTAAAAATAAGGGGTGGCCCAGCTAAAATAGGCAGGAGGTGAGCTTTTCTATTCTCTCAGAGGCATGAGAGTCTTTGGAGCACTCTCCCTTAAACAGTGGTCAACGCAGAGTCCTTGAATATTTTTAAAGTAGAGATAGATAGGTTCTTGGAAAATAAGAGGTTGAAAGGTTATCATGAATGCAGACTTAAGTTTACAGTCAGATGAGCCCATTGTTATTAAATGGTGTAGCAGACTCACAGCCTCAATAACCTACTACTGTTAAAATAAAAGGCAAAAGAACTACGGGAACAAAATCAGGAACAAAAACAGAAGTCGCGAGAAAAGTTCAGGAGGTCTGGCAGCATCTGTGAAGAAAAATTACAGTTAACTTTTGGGGGCCAGTGATCCTTCCTCAAACCTGGCCTTAGTTCTGAGGAACAGTCACTGCACTCAAAACGTTAACTCTGACTTTTCTTCACAGATGCTGCCAGACCTTCTGAGCTTTTCCAGCAAATTTCTGTTTTTGAGCCTACTGCTGCTCCTAGTTCGCATTTTCAAAATTGTCATTTTTAGGAAACATTAAACATAGGTTAGAATTTGTAATGGCAAATATTTTTTCCAAGAATCATTTGATGAACCAGTTGATACCACTGTCAAGCACATCTACATTCATTTTTGTTCCAAAGCCAATCTTGAACAGGCTACTGGACAATTCCAATAGTTGCTAGCATGACTTGTCATCTGATATTGTCTCTCCAGTTGAGAAATTCCTGGTGACCAATAATACAACATGACAAACTGAACACCTGTGACACAAACAATACCAAGAAATGAACAGAATATTCTAAAAAAAATGCAAGCAAAGACGATGGAAAAGACTGATTTAGTAATGATGACAACTCTCGTGTGTACGTCGTAAAAAGACTTAAGCATTAGAAATACTTCCTTAATTACCTAGTGAAATGGACAAAAAGTTTCAGAAATGCTACTATTTTCATTTTCAGGCCTGTGGCAAAATCTACTGTATGACAATAGTTCTTTAAAATGAATTGATAGCATGTACTGAAGGGTGACTGTGGCCACACAGACCTGGACTGAGTCAGCTGTACAGTGGATTCTTCTCATTCCATCAGTCTAATGGATGGCAATTGAATTTAATTAGTAAAGCAGCTCAGAGTAACAGCACGCTGTGCAAAATGAAATGAGAAGCTGTCTACAGAAGACTTGCAAAGAATGTCTTTTTAACTGCCATTCTGACTCGTGATGAAAGCCGAATGCTGTCCTCGCAGTTTAGAACCATAAATTTATCGAGTAAAATGTATAATGGGGTCCATTTCCTCACTTTTTAATATAAAAAAGTCAAGAAACAATAAGCAAGCCCTTCTCTAATTTTGTTGCTAACAAGAGAGGCTCAATTTTGCCTGGCTGGTCACAGCAAGCAGGCAAGTTCCAATGATTGATTATTGTGGTATCTCTGTATCTTTGACTTTGAACCATGACCTCTTTGTGTACAAAGAGAGTTGGGACCTACCATTTGCCATCTGGAAAGAGGGACTGTACACAGGGAAAAAGATCCAGTATTAATCATCCAATTAAGAATGGAACAAAATAAGAGAACCTAAGTGCTATGTAATTCATTCAAATTTAACAGTTTTCTGATTTAATTGTTTTCTTCTACAACTTGCTCTCCAGAATGAGTATGATTCATTTACACATTTCCTATTGCTCCCTGTCCTAAAAAGTAGGTTCAAGTTTGTCTGTGCTCGACTAATCTGCAAGCACTTTAATTAGCCTGAAGAAAAGTGATTGTTCACTTAGAACCAAAAGAAGAAAGGACCAAATTCTCACCTATTGTGGACTGTGGAGCATTTTGCTAGACAAATTCGCCAATTAGTCTAGTCACATACAGCAGCAATTCTCTGGATTTCAAGGGACCAGCAATGCTAAACCAACTCTTTGAAAATTCAATGCAATTATGTTGAAGGCTTGAGTTTTGACCAGGAGGGGGTGAGTCTGCTGGAAAAAGTTGTCTCCAGGGGCATTTTGACTTCCCACTGAGCACATTTTTTTTTGTTGAGTTAAAAGAATGTTGTATTGATCTGATTACACTGTATACCCACAATAGAACAGCATACTTGATGCTGAGAAAATGGTTGCATGATATCCTGCATCTGTTGTGACTTCACAAAGCATGATAATAGGGAGCACCCCCCTGATTAGCTTACCTTGGTTAGATCTTTTCACCGAAGTGCCAAAACACCTTACTTTAAATAACGGAAAAAAGCTTTAACTTTTTCAGATAATGTCTTATTTCAAAGCAATTGTTTCCACTTTTAAAAATATACATGATAGCTTTTCCAGAACATAACTGACATAAGTAACAGCCTACAATATTAGAAAAACATTTTAATAGCTCCATTCTAGGAAAGACAACGAGGGGGTGCAGTTTCCAGGTAAAGCTAACACTCAAGCTTTCCAGCAGAAACCGTAATGAAATCTTCCAAATTACAGTTACCAGCAAGTATGAACAGAATAATACTACTTAAAATGCATTGTGCCAAAAGGATAGGTTATTTTGGCCATGTAGCCTTCTCTAGAGTCACTGACTCATTTTTGTTTTCTTTACTTCATGTCATAATTTCTGCACTTTTTCTTAAGATCCTCAGTTGTCTCAATATTCTTGAAAAAGGACTTCATAATCCAGCATCTGAAGTGAGTTTGATCAATCAAGCTAAGGTAATTAACCCTTTTTGAATTTTGGAACACCTTTAGAATACCTCTAAAACAGATGTTATGAAACTAATGTCCCACTTATTTTTCCAATTAACTATTCAACTCTGGTGCTAAGACACTCTCTGGTACTTGCTCCCTTAATTGTTTTTAAGCAATCATCAGGCTTGCATAGCCCAGCCCAGAATGGGTTGAGATGAGTGACTTTGACACAACATTAACAGATTACATCATAATGTCAAAAGCGGTTTCTGCTTGTGATCTGAGCATTGATATTAGACTGTTTTACATGTACCTGGAATTGGTATAAGCAATATTCAGCTAATAATTTTCTTTGCAAATATCTAATCTGTGCAGAAGTACTTTCATATTACTGATCAACAACAGCCTGAAGGTAAATTGATTTTCTCATTTGTAGGAAAAGGTCAGCAATGTTTGACCTAAAGTACTACCACATCATTTTACTCATATTAGCATATGAATCATATTTTTAAATAGTGCTTTTATAATGCCACATGCTTGGAATTTCTGAACAGCCCTAGCTTCCTCCTGTCCTCTGTATGAATCGGTGTCAGGATATTACAATGGTACAGTGGCACAGCCCACGCTAACCTATCTGAAAATAGTGATAAAATTGCTGCGAATCATCACAACAGTGGCTCGCATTCAGTGATACTTTCAGCCTGGATAGAGTACACTGTAAAAAACTTAATTACAAGTCCAAATAGGTAAAACAATTGAACCAATGTCAAATAAAATAGGAACCGTCCATTTTAAAATGGGGCTGTGCAACTATAAGGACCTAGAACTTTGGCATTATGTTTGCATAAAAGGGTGCTCATTAGTATGAGGTCCACTTGTCTCACACACACACACACACACACACACACACACACACACACACACACACACACACACACACACACACACACACACACACACACACCAGGTGTAAATTATCATTATGACCCTCATTAGGAAACTATTACCACTGTCTTTTGCGCAATTCTTCTGTAAAGAAATATTAACTAATGAATCTCTAGCATTTAAAAAAAACAAGTATCAACAAGATTCTGTCATCTGTAATGTTCTTAATTTGGTCCAATGAGTATTGAAACTCCCACATGGGAACGAATTTCTTACATTCAATCGACGAACCTCATTCTCCTTTTTTATTTAGCAGCCATAAGGCTGTTTATTTTACCATTTTTCTACCATCTGTACCAAGTTTCCCCACAGACCATTGCAGCTGTCCAGTGTAATGTGTTCAGTTCCTTTTATTTTCTGTCCAAATAGCTCATAAACAATTCAGCAATATTTATAACTGTTGTCTCCCTTTTGTTCTGACTAACACAAGGAGAAATTGTGCCTGCTCTTTTTCATGAAATATCACCTATCATATGGAATATTGATCAAGAGCAAAGGAAATTCCATTTTAAAAAGCTTGATATAACACTATGCAAATATATCATCAATAATTAAAACTTGAAAACAAAATGGAAATGCACGAGAATGAAACTCCACAACAGAAGGCCACCATATGTCCTATTTGTTTCAAAACATAAAGACATGAGATATGATGGCATGTCAATAATGTTGCCTATCATTGCTTGCTGAAAGTTTCATTTTAAACTCGACCAACATTTCCTATTTGAAATTATGGGCAGCATCTGTCCATTACCTGCTCTTCTGTCTATAAAAATATTTTCAAAACAAACAATCAGGCACTACATAAACTGCGCCAGTTTAATCTGATATTATATTGGAGGGGGTATATTTGCTCAGAAATAGAAGTTGTCGTGTATACTACTAGGTTACTTTATATCTTGACCTATGACTTTAAAGAGAACTAAGTAAGCATGTGGATGTGGAAGGCAGGACTGGAAGATGAGGTCGTGTAGAGGAGGAGAAAGTAAATTACAAAAGAAGCTTCAGAAAAGCCAGTGGTTGCAATGTGGTTGACTCTGAACTGCCCTCTGGGCAATTAGGGATGGGCAATAAATGCTGGTCCTGCCAGCAATGCCCATATCCCATGAATGAATAAAAAAAATCTACAGTTATTGGTCAATTGTATGAAAACTTCAGACAGGCATCATGTAATATTCAATTATTATACTTACCATAGTGTGCAACTCATTGCATAGTGCCAGCCAGAACTACACTCTCACATTCAAGTCAAAAGGTTATAGATCAGATTTTGCATTTGTGATGACAGCAAAACCACAATTAACCTGTGAAATTGACTGCAATCTCTGGCATCCACATTTGCACACTTAAATCAGAGAATGTAAAAGTTGTTGTCAGTGATTATCCTCACTTCCATAGGAGGCACAGTCAAAGTCTCTACAAATCAAATCTTAGAAAATTTGATGTGAAATATCTCTTTTTACATCAGTTTCACCGTCAACCCCCTTTGAGAATTCAAGCATTGTTGATGATGGTGTGAATGTGTCTTTAACTGCACACTAATTCAGAATTACTCAACAATCTTTGACCATGAAAACAATTAAAAATGCGCAGTGTCAAAATTCTTGACAATAAAACAAAATAGTTTGTTTTTTTTCTAGAAGTATGATATCTCAGTTTCTGTAATCCTTTATATTTATGTGCTAATCATCAATCTGTTGTGAGCAAAATGAAAAAAAAGTGAAGAATTAATCAGTGCTTTTAAGCTGTTAACGTATAGCGTTTGAATGAAAATCTACGGAAATTCTGAAAGCTGGATGTGATCGAGCAGTTTTCAAAAAACAATAACAGACATTCAGATATAAGGATATATATAGTGGAAGCTTTAAATCGAATCAGGCTATTAAATGATAGATTGAATGACATAATAAAAGAAAATAACACTGGCTTATGTGAAACTTCTTTTGTAAATTACCTTCTTTTTCTCTACACTACCTCATTTTCCTGCCCTCCCTTCCGCACACAGTTGCCTACATTGCTCTCTTTAAAGTTGCAGGCCAAGACTTCAGACATCTTTTATTTAAACAACACCAACACTGTCTTCGGTCAAATATGAAACCTAGCCTCTACTCATGAAAGCAGCAACTCTATAGAATGTATTCAATGTGAAATTGAAATGAGGGTATTTACACTAACTGTTTGCAGTGTTGTTCTAAAGTTCTTGAGTGCCAGTTTTGCCAATCTGCTAATTCAACAATGGCTTGACATGATAAAATCTTGTTACCCTGACAGACTGAAAACATCAGTTGCTGCAAGAAGTACAGTTCAGCCTAAATCTTTGTTTTTTCATCATTTAGGAGCAAAGAGTAAAAATCAGTATTTGCCTTGCACTGTAAAAAATTAGCAATGAATTCTCTTCGTAATACATTAAATGCAGAGTTATGCTATTTCAAGACTAAACATGGGTAGAGTGCACATTTCTTCTTAAGACCTTTTTGTTAGTATGTTAATTATACCATAAACCCACTATGCATAACTGAACAAAAGTACTATAGTCATACCCAAGATGGTTAAAGGTTCCTATCCACTCAAAAAACTGGAATGAAAGATTGGCAAATGCAACAATCAGACAAGGGGCTGTGAGGGAGGTGGCGAGGTAGGGAGGAATTGACACAGGGAACACACTGTACTTCAAGAACTGGAAAATATACATATGAATAAAGTATGTAACATATACACAGTGGTTATCTGTCCAACTCAAAAGTAAAACCAAAAGATAACATTAAAAATTACAGGTGTTTGATATGCATAAATATTGTTTTGATTACTGAACAGTATGCACTGTGTCAAAATAATATTGCATTAAAGTAAGCTTTAAACATAATTTATTGAAAATTAGTAACGCTCTTCTATTTACAAATTTTGGCTATTTAGTTTTGGGTTGACCAGGACTGGAAGCACTTTGACATAAGGCTCATTTTAGACCCATGACAAAATGCTTCAGAGTAGTGAAATCTTCACGTCATCTAACAAAGCACAAAATGACAGTTATTTGCAGGAAAGCAAAAGGAGAGTGCTGATTTTGCCAGTGAAAAGCTTATGTGCTGCATCTACAGTGATTGTGCGAATTGCATAATGCTTTATATACAATAGTACAAACAGAATACAGGCTAACTTGGACAGTCATTATGAATTGAGTCAGCAGATGCATACGTTGCTTTAGCAGATTTCATTTGATGGTGGTGATGTGCAAGGTCAGCATCCGTTTGATTAGCCAACATTTGCCCTCGAATATTCATGCAGACCTTTTGGTTTGTGTGCTGAAGCTCAGAGAATTCCTTGTGGAGGATCCACCAACAAATGAAGTCTTCCCAAAATTCAATGAACACTTCCTTGGGTGGTATCACATCTGTGGTTGTAGTTGGTTCCTCCTCCTCAAAGGACTTTAATGTGTCACTTATCTGGTTATTTTCCTCTTCAAATAGTCATATAGCTTTGGGATTTAAATCAGAAAAGATGCTTGGAGAGAATTTCTCAGTGGAGGCACAAAGATAGCAATTCCACTAGTAAAGTCTGTTTAAAAGTGCACCTGAAATGCAGAGGGATACTGTAGAGGCCAGTGAGGGACAGAGCAACAATACAACAATGTTGCAATTGTGAAATAGGGGAATGCAAGTTAATTAATAGCAACGAATTGCATGTATATGATACTTTTATTGTAGTGAAAGTTAATAAAGCATCTCAAAAGGACACATTGGGACGAATAAAGAATTTGGTTTCAATGAGCTCAAGAAAGAGGTAAGAAGAAGTGATTTAGAGAGCAAATACCAGAAGTCAGGGCTTACACATCTGAAGGCACAAACATCACCACTGGAGCTAATAAACATCCGAGTTGTAGCAGATGGCAGATTTAGAGGAGTGCAGAGATCAAGGAGGGCCACAGAGGTGAAGAAGGTTACAGAGGCAAGAAGGATGAGACCATACAGGTATTTGCATATACAGAGGACATTTTAATGTTAAGCTATTGTTTAAGCAGAACCACATGTTGATCATAATTTTATGGAGGTTGGAAAATGGGACTGTGGCAAATTCACTGGAATTGTAAACTCCAAATATAGCAAAGGCATGGATGAGGATTTCAGCAGCAGATGAGGTGAGTCAGGAAAGGGTTTGGCATTATTATGAAGTTGGAACTAGGTAGATTTGACAATCAAATGGTTACACAGCTTGCTAATAATTCAACTCTACCTCAGACAATTACCAGGACGAGAAATGGAGTTTGTGATTGGGGAGCATAATCTATGGCAAAGACTAAAGATGACAGCTTTGATCTTTTGCAATATTCAGTTGGAGCAAATTTCTGCTTTACCAGTACTGGATGCAAGACAAGATATCTGACAAGATTCAAGATAGTGAAGGACTGAGAAAGCTATTGTTGAGGTGGAACTGGTTTAGAAACAGCTACAAACATGACAATGCAGATAACGGCCTGGTGTTTCCAACAGCAACATCAGCAGGACTATCACCATTCAAATATTATTATTTCCATTAGAACGGAAAATGACAGCAAATGCAGAGACACAATTTTCAGCCTTACTTGGGCTGCGATCAAGGACAGGCTCAGATAAAAAAAATCATGCTGTCACCCTGTGTGCTGGCTTGGTCCTGCACCAGAGGCAGTTTGTGGAGACAGGATGGCAGAGTGACAGGGCTAATTGCAGTGATCAATTAAAGTAATTAATCACCTATTAAGGCCTGTTAACAGAGGCTGAATAGGACTTTGCAGTCACCCTTCGGACCTCTGCAGGCTTTGGGAACCAGTTGAGGTGAACTCCCAGAAGTACTATGAGGAACCAACAGACCTATATAACCTCACTGCCTCTCAACTTTTCCTGCCTGCCTGGGTGCTGCCTAGCCACAGGCAGCCTAGTGGAGGCTTCCCATAAAAGCCATAATTCACCTTAAACATCAAAACTGTTGGAGAGAGGGTCCCTCAATTTTTAAACCAATTTATTTATTTAGTTTTCAACATAACCTGCTGTTCCTTTCAAGCTGCGAGGCCTCTGATTGCCCATCGAGCTTCAACAACCCACCCTCTGCCATGAATTGTAATATTCTCTGTGGCAGCCAATGAGCGACCACTTCCCACAAAGTATCAGCATCTGAGTGGCACTGCAGTCTGTCAGTAGGTTTCAGAAATCTGCAGGGAAAACTCAACAGCTAATGTTTGCACCTCCGCAGTTAAGCGGGGAAATCAAAAGTGGAAATCAACAACTCAATGTTTCTCAAGTTAGAGTGCTGTTGACATCCCTGCCAACTGTAATCAATTAAAAAAAAATCACTGAACCGCTGAGGATTTAGACATTTATGCTATTAGTTTCATTGTAAAATCCTTCAAAAAGTTGCACATTTAAACAATTAACAAAGTCCAAGTTATGCCTCAGTGTGCTGAGATCAAAATTACAACTGATTAACCTCTCTGGCCATGAGGGAAAGAAACAATTTGTGCAATGCTAATTTCTACATTGAGAATACTTCGATATAATTATAAAGTATACATATTTTCTAAATTTTCCTATGACATTTCAGCTTCTACTTTGATCCATGTATAATTCATTTTTTTATCTTATTCTCTGTAAAATATTGTTTAAAAGTGAAGGACTTTCAGTACATTTAACTTTCTAGTTGGCTGTCTGTAGAAACACTTCAATTTGATTGGTTGCTACCTTGCTCAATTACATCAACGTTGGTGGATATCCGGAAGTCCCCTTGGCTTAACATTCCTTTCAAATTCACACTGGAAAGGTAAAAGCCATGCCATGGAGCGATTGCTAGATCCATAAGGACAGCTTTTCTCACGGTCAGGAGAAAGCAAGATTGCTTCACTGCTGACCACAAAATCTGGGCTATTTTAAAGAGTCTCTCCAACTGATCACATTGTATGGATGAAACAGTTTCAAAAATATACATTTCACACTTACCAGACTTCCAAGCCCCTGGGAAAGTGCAAACTCTTGCACAGTAAATGAAATCGATTGCCGATCAAGTATTTAGATTAAGTAGGTAATTTGCCTAATTTATTCTCTCCTTTTGCCAGACATTCAATGTCATTCTCTGTCTTAACAAATTCTGTGCTTCCATCTTTTCTTTGCAAATGAAATATGATTCTTACATCATTTATTATCACCAGCATGTACATTATATCCATATGGATATATTAGCCACCACCGTATAAAAGAAAGAACTTGAATTTCTGTAATGCATTTCATGTTCTCATAATGTCCCTAAGCACTTCTGTCAATGAAATGTTTTTTGGTGTGTACGCACATATTACAGAAAGTACAGCAGCCAATTTTCATAAGGCAAGCTCCCACAAAAAACAATGACAAATTGACCAAATAATCTGTTTCTCTGAGGTTGATTTAAGGATTTATGTTGGCCGTGACACCAGAAGAAAATTGAATACTAAACACAGAAAATGCTGAAAATATTTTCAACTGAAGGATCATTGACCTGAAACATTAACAATATTTGTTTCTTCAGAAGGTGTTGTCTGACCTCCTGACTACTTTTTGCATTTTCCTTTTTTTCCCCTTGATTTCCAGCAACAACAATATTTTGTTTTCGTAATTGGGTAAACTGGTCTGTTCTTCACATTTACTCATTTAAAAAGGTAAATTAAAATAATATCAACAAACCTCTGATTATCTGTATTAATCACCGGGAGTATGGCATTGACATAGAGAATCAGCCATGACCATGTTGGATGGTGAAACAGACTTGATGGGCCAAATGCTCTTTTCCAGGTCTTATATTCTATTTTTCTAAGTAATTTTTAAGTCAGTATATTTCCCTACTACTCACTATAGTGTCTAAAAACGGACAATTAAATGTACCAATCCTGAGGCAAATTGTCCATTCACGCTTCTATTAGTTTCCTGAATCATATTTACCAGGTATGCAACCCTGCTTTTTTCTTTTTGTTGCCCAGCTTATTTTACTTTCTAACATCCATGGAGCGAGAAAGAATTAAGAAGAACAAGTCATTAGCTCAGGAAGGAAGGCATAAATACAAGTTACTCAGTTTTTCATTATTACGAGAATAGAATTGGGTTAAAGCTTTTCCATGCAGTGTACTCTTAATTATCAACATCTCTTTTCCCCACACCTGCTACCCCCACCCTCTCCTCCAAACTACAGCCCTGATGAAGAGTCAGCTAGACTCGAAACATTAGGTCTGAAGAGTCATCTAGACTCAAAACATTAGCTTGCTGTCTCACCATGGATGCTGTCTGACCCACTGTGATCTCCAGCATTTGTTGCTTTCAGTACAGATTCCAGCATCTGCACTAATTTGCACCTAATGTCCATGCTTTTCTATGTTGCTTTCATCAAAAAAAGTAAACATTTCATTTCCAGCCATCTAGCATGCAAGTCAGAATTCATTGTAAAGGGAAGAAAACAGAAGAAAGCAGAGCTGGAGTGGCTTATCGACATGGCAGGCATGTCTGCCATTCCATAAAAACATGACTAATCACCCACTGTAAATCCACCTTCCTTTACCACCCTCATTTCTCCTATTTCCTTTTGTACCACAGAATCTAATTCCATAGATTTACAACAGTTTGAGTGAAGAAACTTCTATTCCTCTCAGTCCTAAATGATCAATACCTAAGTCTGAGACTATGACACCATCTTCTAAAGTCTTCAACAGAGGCAACATCCTCTTAGCATATATCCTTCTCAATGAAATCACATTTGATTCTTCTAAGTTCTGAGGAATATAAACCAAGTATACACAATCGCTTCTCATGGAACAATCCCCTCAGTATAAGGATCAGTTTACAGACCATTGCTGTGCTGACTATAAGGGAAGTATATTCTTGTTAGGTGAGGAAACCAAAAATGCATCTCAGGTGTGGTCTCATCAAGGCCCTGTGTACTTGTTCAACCTTGGTGCTCTTGCATTCAAATTCTTTTATAATAAAAGCTCAGGTGCTTACACAAAATCTCAGGTTCTGAAGAAGGGTCACTGGACCTGAAACATTAACTCTGATTTCTCTCCACAGTTGCTGCCACACCTGGTGAGCTTTTCCAGCTTTCCTGCTGTTTTTGTTTCAGGTACTTATCTGTATTCCTAAATGCTTGCTGTGCCTGTTTTAACATTTTTCTTGTGACTAGTGTTCAAGGACACCCAGGATCCTTCCAAATATCAACATTTCCCTGTCACACTTCAAATAAAAAACATTCTGCTTTTCTATTTTTCTGACCAAAACAAATAACTTCACACT